>NC_045444.1:94544191-94571991 GCF_002776525.5 Piliocolobus tephrosceles
ACTGCCATCTCAGCATCCAAGGTGTTTTCAGGAGCTCCAGTGATCACACCTGCATTCCAGATAGCAGGAGAGGGGAAAATAGGAAGAAGAGCTGTTTGCTTCACCTTTTTACTTTCCACTTTTTTTTTTTTTTTTGAGATGAGTTCTCACTCTGTTGCCCAGGCTTGAGAGCAGTGAGGCAATCATAGCTCATTCATTGTATCCTTGAACTCCTGGGCTCAAGCCATCCTCTAACCTCGGCCTCCCAAGTAGCTGGGACTACACAGGCAGGAACCACTACACTTGGCTAATTTAAAAAATAAAACAAAACAAAACAAAAAAACAGGCTCGGCATGGTAGCTCATGCTTGTAATCCCAGCACTTTGGGAGACTGAGGTGGGCGGATCATGAGGTCAGGAGATCGAGACCATCCTGGCTAATATGGTGAAACCCCGTCTCTACGAAAAATACAAAAGAAAATTAGCCAGACATGGTGGTGGGCACCTGTAGTCCTAGCTACTCGGGAGGCTGAGGCAGGAGAGCTGGCGTGAACCCAGGAGGCGGGGCTTGCAGTGAGCCGAGATCGCTCCACTGCACTCCAGCCTGGGCCACAGAGGGAGACTCTGTCTCTGTCAAACAAACAAAAAAACCCCAAAACATTTCCAGCCAAAGATCAGGGTTCTGTTTTGCATGTTGGGAAGGGCAGACAGGAATGAGTGGTCAAAGAGGTCTTTTCCTAGGAAGTAACAATTTGGAACTTGAATGACAAGAAGCCTCTGGTTAGATGATGGGAGCAGAATGTTTCAGGCAAGGGAAACAGCAAATGGAAAATGACGATTTCGTGGAAACAAGAAAGCCTGAAACATAATGAGGAGGAAAGGAGATTAGTCTGGGAGATGGGTAATGGCTAGACCACACAGTCCTTTACCTGTCAGAGAATTGCTTTCATTTTTTAAAAAACCGAAAAATTTTAATCACACTGGGAATCTTTTTTTTTTTTTCTTAGCAGAGTCTTGCTCTGTCACCCAGGCTGGAATGCGGTGGCACAATCTCAGCTCACTGCATCCTCTGTCTCTTGGGTTCAAGTGATTCTCATGCCTCAGCCTCCTGCATAGTTGGGATTACAGGTGTGTGCCGCCATGCCTGGCTAATATTTGTATTTTTAGTATAGACGAGGTTTCGTCATAATAGCCAGCCTGGTCTCAAACTCCTGACCTCAGGTGATCTACCTACCTTGGCCTCCCAAAGTGCTGGGATTACAGGTACGAGCCACTGCACCCAGTCTGCAGTGGGAATTAATTTTAAAGGAAGGATGTGACATGCCTTAGATTCTTGCTAGTGCTGACATATACTAGATGTTAAAGAAATCTATCCCTAAGTACACTGGAAATATCTTGGTTTTTAATCCTGATTACATCCCTGATCATTTAATGGGATGTGGGAAATTATTGATTGTTTTGCCTTATGTCTATAGGCAACATATAAAATTATATTTGTTCATCAGCTGCCTGAATAAAACCAATAATCCACGAAGCAGATCCACAGTAGAATGCTTTCTGTAGGGGATGTGCGGTACAGCAGATATGAGCCTCTTGTGTGTTTGCGTGGCATGGAGGGGGGTACTAATAAATAAGAAAAAGTCACATGTGTATGTATCTGTGCTTGAGGCAGCTCTCTGAGGTTGTGTGCAAATCAAGAAAAGGGCTTTTATTTTGATTCCTTTAATCGTGCCTTATTAACTTTTTTCTTTTTTTTTTTATTAAGGTCACTAGGCATTTGGTAGGAATCTGCATCAAACTGTTGGGCAATGCTAGACAGCAACATTGACGTTTGTAAATTCACACTTGGATTCTTAGTTTCTGGTGAGTAATTTGTGCTCCTTCAACACTCAATGAGAGATGAGGATAAGCAAACCTTCAGCCTTCAGCCTTCCTGATGCGCTAGGAATTGCCAGAAATGCCTGTCTGTGGTCGCCCTCTACTGGACTAGTTAAGCCTAACGTTTAAAAGCCACCTGACAATGGTTCCCTTTCTAATATCTTCTTCTGCCAGAGCCTACTCACCCTTTAGGTCTGAGAGAGGCCTCTCAGCATCCCCCCTTTCTCTCACCAACTCTGACATGTGTGTTTGTATGACTATTTGATTGACATCTGTCTCCTCCCTCTCTACATAGGCTGTAGTCTGCGTGAGGGCAGGGACTGTGCCTCCGAGTGCTTGACACCATTCTTCAATAAATATGGGTTAAATGGATGAATAAAGGAGGAATGAAGGGCCCGAATGTCAAGAGTGAGCCTTTCACTTCACTCTAGCTGACTGCAGTGCGTAGGAGAAAATGTAAATTCAAGGCATCTGTCCTGGAAATTTTTTTCAAGCAACTTATGCTACTCTTAAAAACCCTGTTTATTAAAATATTACATATTATACAGAAAAGTGCACAAATTGCAAGTGTCTAATTCAATGAATTTTCAAAAACTGGTCACACCCCTGTAACCATCACACAGATTAAGAAATAGAATATCACCAGAAACCCGGAAACCCACCTGTGCCCTTGTGATTTTAATAAAGTTCTTTTGCATGTTTTTATATTTTATAAAAATGAAATCATACAATAAGTACTCTTTTGCATCTGGCTTCTTTTCTTTTCTTTTTTTTTTTTATTTGAGACACAGTCTCATTCTTGTCACTGGAGTGCAGTGGCATGATCTTGCTCACTGCACCTCCTGGGTTCAAGTGATTCTCATGCCTCAGCCTTCTGAGTAGCTGGGACCACAGGCGTGCATCACCACGCCTGGCTAATTTTTTCATTTTTCTGTAGAGATGGGATTTCACCATATTGCCCAGGCTGGTCTTGAACTCGTGAGCTCAAGCAATCTGCCTGCCTTGGCCTCCCAAAGTGCTGGGATTACAGATGGGAGCCACCACACCCGGCCTTGGAAACACATTTCAATATTTTGATAAAGATGAGCAGAAAAGGGCCAGGGGCAGTGGTTCAGGCCTATAATTCCAGCACTTTGGGAGGCTGTGGTGGGCAGATCACGAGGTCAAGAGTTCAAGACCAGCCTGGCCAACATGGTGAAACCCCGTCTCTACTAAGAATACAAACATTAGCCAGAAGTGGTGGTGCGTGCCTGTAATCCCAGCTACTCGGGAGGCTGAGGCGGGAGAATCACTCGAACCCGGGAGGCAGAGGTTGCAGTCAGCTGAGATCGCACCACTGCACTCAAGCCTGGGCGACAGAGCAAGGCTCCATCTCGGGAAAAAAAAACAAAAGTTGAGCAGAAAAAGTTAATTGTGATTTTCACTGGTAAAGCCTTAAGGTTTATACCAAAATCATAATCATAGAGCAGATGGCTGGGATAATACAAGATAAAGTTCACTCAACTTTAAGAGTGCCTTCCCAATATGGAAGGGAATACAGAAGCTTCTTTCTCTTGGGGAAGGTGATTGTGTTGAGGTGACAAGGGCACTAAACTTATGATCAGAAGAACTAGGACTGAGTTTTGTTGTTGTTGTTGTTGTTCAGGTTAGATGGGTAATGTGTCAATTCTTTAACAAGGTTCAGAGGGAGGCACATATCACACTTAGGCATAAACACCAAATCATCATGCTCCCGAACTACAAAAGGACTGAGTTTTACTTGGCCAATTACCATTTCTGAGCTTTGGGTAGATCATTCACTCTCTGAGTTTCATCTGTTAAAATGGACATGCCAATATCTGTCCCATAGAATTGTGTAGGGGAGGAAAAGATATTTTTTCCTCTACTCTTTCTGATTCTTTAGCACAAAAGATAGATTAACAAACTTATTTACATTTTACATGACATGGGAAGCTTCATAAGGAAATGAAGACCCAAAGAAGCAGTTAAATGTGAGCAGTGTTTATAGTAGGTTTAGTGAAGAGTGGATCACTGTGGAGAAATGTGATAGGGCAAAAACGGTGTGATCTAATGGTAAGGAATGGGGAAACACCGCAAGGCCTGTTTGTTCACTTCAAAAAATTTTTTTTTAAATAGAGAGAGGGTCTTGCTATGTTGTTCAGGCTGGTCTCAAGCTCCTGGGCTCAGGCCATCCTTCTGCCTCAACCTCCCAAAGTGCTGGGATTACAGGCATGAGCCACTGCGCCTCGCCCTCTGTTTTCTTTAAGACCAAGAAGTAAGACCTAGAGTGTTGAAAAAAAGGATAGTACTGATAGGATAAGTGGTTACATAAAACTACATTGCATAAATTACATAAATATTTCCTGGAAGCTCTGAGCCTGTCAACTGCCCAGCGTGATTCCTCACCCTGCCCCGTTCTGCATTGTGGCAACCTTTAGTTTGCAGCTTCCTTGCTCCGTGAGTTTTGTATATTCTGCTGGGGACAGACATGAGTGAATGGGTATTTCTCCTGCCTCTCTGTGTGTCCTGTGATGTCTTCCACAGCAGCAGAGTCTCTTTCAAGGCTCTAACTCCTGCTGAAAGGCCCTCCCTCCATGGTCCAGACCCCAGCAAGGGAGCCTCTATAATGGTTCTATTTCCAGCCAGACAATCCTAGCTTTTAGGCTCTGAGAATAGCATCTCTTCCTACTGTCCCTCCATCCCATGGGTGTTAGCTGATTCTTGCTGTCGCTCATCTCCGGGTTACGTCACCACCCCATTTGGCATCTCAGCTCTTCTATCACTTTTGTAATCTATTTCCTGAATTAAATTCCCTTGGATTGAAAGAGTGGTTTCTGTTGTCCTGACTTGATGCGTTCTGATTTCATTCCTCTTCCACAAAAATGCTCAGTTGCTCACGTTTATGGGAATATTTTTCTCCTTCACATGTTTTCCTCTTCTTCTCTCTACTGCGGAGGAACTAGCATGGATTTGGAATTGGCTGAGTTCAGACTTGGGTTCTGTTATTTCAGAACCATATGACTTGGGGTAAATTGGTAGCTTATAATAAGTGCTGAATAATTGTTTGTTAATGAATGAATGATATTTAACCATTACAATGCCTAATGAAGATTTAAAAATTTTTTTATTTAAAAATTTAGTTTGAAAGGACACGGTCTTGCTATGTTGCCTAGGCTGGAGTGTAGTGGCTACTCACAGGCACAATCATAGTGCACTACAGCCTTGAACTCCTGGGCTCAAGAGACCCTCCCACCTCTGCTTCCTGAGAAGCTGGGACTAGAGGTCCACGCTGCTGTGCCCAGCAAAAATTTTTGAGTGGTATAAATACAAAACATTAGTATTATACAGTTGTTCTAAAAGGACTCATTTTAAAATATTTTCTAAAATCATGTATATAAAGAATTTGGTGTAATCCCAGCCCTTTGGGAGGCCAAGGCGGGCGGATCACGAGGTCAGAAATCGAGACAATTCTGGCTAACACAGTGAAAGCCTGTCTCTACTAAAAATACAAAAAATTAGCCGGGTGTGGTGGTCCTGTAGTCCCAGGTGTGCCTGTAGTCCGAGCTACTCGGGAGGCTGAGGCGGGAGAATGACGTGAACCCGGGAGGTGGAGCTTGCAGTGAGCCGAGATAGCGCCACTGCACTCCAGCCTGGGCGACAGAGCGAGACTCCATCTCAAATAAAAAAAAAAAAAAAAAAAGAATTTGGTCTTCAGGAAGACCATATTCAGGAATATGTGGTATTTGTTGAGACATTAGTTTCATCACATAACAAGCCATGAGGGTTTTTCTCTTTTGCATTATAATTATCTCATTTACTGTTATTGTTCTGCCTTCCTCCCTCTAGACTATAAATCTCACATAGTACTTGGCACATAGAAAGCTCTCAAGGAACACTTGTTGAGTGAATAAATATGCTATTTGATGTCTTATGTGCCTGTGTCCTTAAGCCTTAGCATGCATGGAGGACTTGAGCCATAGTAGATTTTGAATAAATGTGTGTAGTGTTACGAATCCAATATTTAAATGAGTCCAAAGAGTTTAGCACTAGTTTCCATGATGAAATCAGGCAACTTTTATTTTTAAACTGGATCTCAATCACTAATCATTTGCTAATCACTAGTTTCTAAACTAGGAAAGAGAGATGCTTTGGTCCAGAGGTTGTTTGAGTGAAGTAAGCATTTAGGTACTTGTGCACTCAGTACTTCTAGACTTCCATCAAAAATGCTTGCTCACTACAACATTGCACTTCAGGGGTATTTGAGTCATCCTTGTGTGGCTGAGAAAAAAGTCCTAAAAAGTGGCAAGTTAGAATGGAGTAGGGATGTCACTCTTTCAAGATCTAACAGAACAAAGAACAGCATGATTTTGGGGGGCTCAGCTGCTTTGTTTGCCTGTGGTTTGAGTTTGGCCAAGGGTGAATACCATGAAGGGATCTGAGAGTGGGAGAAGACTGAGGCCGGGATATTTATTCACCTCTTTCCCTATTGCTGTGTCTCCACAGGTTGGCTGCATCCTTCTGAAGGCCACTGCTCTTGTCAGAAGCCCTCTCTAGATGGCTAAACTCTCTGGGTTGCAACAATTGCTCTTTTTCCTTGAGCCTTGGGTTAGGGGGTTTCCCAACCCCCTAACCTAAGTAATAGCTTCCCCCACTGCTAGCTCCAGGGTGCTACACTTTCTCTTTCTGGTTTCCCTAATCTGGCTTCCACCATTATAAATAGACCCTTTATTAAAATATCCTCAATTTATCCATATTGAGTGTGCCATCTGTTTCTTTTTTGGATGCTGACTGCTTCAAAGTGATATGGGAAAGTATCCCAGACATGTTTGTCTCATTCATCACACCCAGAAAGATAATTTAGGATTTGATGATGAAAGATCATGGTAGAAAATATAGTATACAAAGTTTTTCCTTGGAAGACAATCACTGGACATTCTCAAGAATGGCAACAGAAGGCATAATAAAAATAGCTGCCAGATGGGGGACAGGACTGACTTGCAGCTCTCACTTAGGCAGAACAGCATGTGGAGACTCACATCGTGAACTTTTGCTCCAAGAACTACTGCAGGAACATACCAGGAAAACCAAAAGAATTCACAGACCCTTTGAAAGAAGCGGCTTGCCGCTGCAAACTCCAAGACACAGCTGAAAAACTGTGAGTGGCCAGAGTGTGAGAGGGGGAAAGTCTCCTTCCAAACACACATCCTTACTGGGGAGCCTGAAAATCCATATCATGGGAGAAGGATTTAACCTTACCTAGAGCTGAGCAAAATATAAAAGTAGAAGCAGCAGCAGGAAGAACCCTGTAGGCACTCCCCGTCCCCAGGGAAGCCCAGAGACCCCATTTCTGACTTTATCTCACAGGCGCCCTTGTGGGGAGGGGACTGCCAGTGGAATCAGGGAAAGCCCACAGGGAGAAGGAAACTTCCAGCTTAACTTTATAGTGATTTCGAGCATGAATTTTCCAGAGCAGAATCTGGGGTTGGGGGCAAACAGGAAGTGCAGATAGGAGCACAGAAGTCGCAGCGAGGAGGAGCGGGCCTGGAAGCCCTGCTTGCTTTATTAGGCGCGAGGCTTGTATGGTGGCGGTGGGGGGAGTTCCCAGTCCTGCTCACTGGCTGCCTAGATATAAACTTGGTGCTGTTGGGGAGCACTGGGAGAGCGAGACTGGCCTTTCAGGGTGCGTGGGAGCTGGGTGAGGCCTGTCACTGCCAGTTTTCCCCAACTTCCCTGGCAACCTGTATGACAGCCGAGGCAGCCATAATCCCACCGAGAACCTACTGCAATAGCCTGAGAACCACACCCACTCCCCGACAGTGGCCGCAGCAAGCCCTGCCCAAGGAGAGTCTGAGCTCAGACCCGCCTGACTCTATCCCCACCAGATAGATGGTCTTTCTCTACCTGCCCTGGTAGCCAAAAACAAAAGATGTACAACTCATGGAAGTTCTACGCCCTGCCCATCACCTGAGAAACCTGAATGCTCATCCAGGAGACAGGAGGGGAAGCTTGCCTCCCCCCATACTACCTCAGCTGAAGCTGTCTTGAAAGCGCCATCTCCTGGCTGGAGGCCAAGCAACACAAACCCTTACAGCAACTCATCAAAGAATAGCCCCTGCCCCAAGAAAGGAGAAAACAATGGTTAACTCCACTACCTGTAACATCCTGGCTAACCAGAGGTCCTAAGTCTGTCCACACGATAGCTTTACTGTCAGTACAACCAGCATTTGAGACAACTGGCATGCTAAACAAAACCACAACCAAGTACTCTTACAGAGTCTGCTTCACTCCTCCGCTACCTGCAGTGAAGCAGGTGCTGGTTATCCACAGCTGAGAGACCTGAAGATGGAGCACATCACAGGACTCTTTGCAGACCCTCCTCAGTACCAGCCCAGAGCCACCGGGTGGCTAGACCCAGAAGAGAAATAACAATCACTGCAGTCTGGTTCTCAGGAAGTCCCATCCCAAGGGGAAAGGGGAGAGCACCACATCAAGGGAGCACCCTGTGGGACAAAAGAATCTGAACAGCAGCCCTTGAACCCCAGATCTTCCCTCTGACATAGTCTACCAAATGAGAAGGAACCAGAAAAACAATTCTGGTAATATGATAAAACAAGGCACTTTAACACCCCCAAAAGATCACACTAGCTCACCAGCAATGGATCCTGTGAAAGGAAAATATCTTGGGCCCCAAAATCACTAAGAAAAACTAGCTGGAAATTGCTTAGGGCAAATCTGCCTTCCATTCTATTCAAAGTTATCCCTCTGCTCATTGAGATAGATGCATATCTGATTGCCTCCTTTGGAAAGGCTAATCAGAAACTCAAAAGAATGCAACTGTTTGTGTTTCACCTATCTGTGACCTGGAAGATACCTCCCTGCTTTGAATCTTCCTGTCTTTGCTTCAAGTTGTCCCGCCTTTCCAGATCAAACCAATGTACTTCTTACATATATTGATTGTTGTCTCATGTCTCCCTAAAATGTATAAAACCAAGCTGTGCCCTGACCACCTTGGGCATGTCATCAGAACTCCCTGAGGCAGTGTCACGGGTCTGTCCTCAACCTTGGCAAAATAAACTTTCTAAATTAACTGAGAACTGTCTCAGACTTTCTAGGTTCACAATCCAAACCAAAAAGAAATCTCTAAATGGCCAGAAAAAAAATTCAGAAGGTCGATTATTAAGCTACTCAAGGAGACACCAGAGAAAGGTAAATACCAACTTAAAGACATTTAAAAAATGTTACAGGATATGGAAGGAAAAGTCTCCAGAGAAATAGATAGCATAAATAAGAAACAATCACAACTCCTGGAGATGAAGGACACACTTAGATAATTGCGAAATACACTGGAAAGTCTCAACAATAGAATAGAACAAATAGAAGAAAGAACTTAAGAGCTTGAAGACAAGGCTTTTGAATTAGCCCAATCTGAGAGAGACAAAGAAAAACAAATTAAAAAAATGAACGAAGTCTCCAAGAAGTTTGGGATTATGTTAAACGACCAAACCTAAGAATAACCAGTGTTCCTGAGGAAAAGAGAAATCTAAAAGTCTGGAAAACATTTGAAAGAATAATTGAGGAAAACTTCCCCAGCCTTGCTGGAGATCTAGTCATCCACATACAAGAAGCTCAAAGAACATCCGGGAAATTCATCACAAAAAGATCATCCCCTAGGTACATAGTTATCAGGTTGTCTAAAATCAAGATGAAGGAAAGAATCTTAAGAGCCATGAGGCAAAACCTTCAGTTAACGTATAAAGGAAAATCTATCAGATTAATAGCAGATTTCTCAGCAGACACCTTGCAACCTAGAAGGGATTGGGGTCCTATCTTTAGCCTCCTTAAACAAAACAATTGTCAGCCAAGAATTTTGTATCCAGCAAAACTAAGCTTCATAAATAAAGAAAAGATACAGTCTTTTTCAGGCAAACAAATGCTGAGAGAATTTGCACTACCAAGCCAGCACTACAAGCACCGCTAAAAGGAGTGCTAAATCTTGAAGCAAAGCCTCAAAATACACCAAAATAGGCCGAGCGCTGTGGCTCAAGCCTGTAATCCCAGCACTTCGGGAGACTGAGGTGGGCAGATCACGAGTTCAGGAGATCAAGACCATCCTGGCTAACACGGTGAAACCCTGTCTCTACTAAAAACACAAAAAATTAGCTGGGTGTGGCGGCACGCACTTGTAGTCCCAGATACTCTGGAGGCTAAGTCATGAGAATCGCTTGAACCTGGAAGGCAGAGGTTGCAGTGAGCTGAGAGTGCACCACTGCATTCCAGCCTGGGTGACACAGCGAGTCTCCATATCAAAAAAAAAAAAAAAAAAAAAAAAGAAAGAAAAAAGAAATACACCAAAATAGAAACTTCTTAGAGCATAAATCTCATAGGACCTATAAAACAAGAAAATAAAAAAACATAAGGTATTCAGACAACAACTAGCATGATGAATAGAGTGATACCTCACATCTCAACACTAGTGCCAAATGTAAATGGCCTAAATACTCCTCTTAAAAGCTACAGAATGGCAGAATGAATAAGAATTCACCAACCAAGCATCTGCTGGCTTCCAGAGACTCACCTAACACATAAGGACTCACATAAACTAAGGTAAAGGGGTGGAAAAAGATATTCCATGCAAATGGACCCCAAAAGCGAGCAGGAGTAGCTATTCTTAGACAAAACAGACTTTAAAGCAACACAGTTAAAAAAGACAAAGAGGGACATTAGATAATGATCAAAAGTCTAGTCCAACAGGAAAATATTACACTCATATATATATATATATGCACTTAACACTGGAGCTCCCAAATTTATAAAATAATTACTACTAGACCTAAGAAATGAAATAGATGGCAATGTAATAATAGTTAGAGACTTCAATACTCCACTGACAGCACTAGACATGTCATCAAGTCAGAAAGTCAACAAGGAAAAAATGGACTTAAATTACACCCTAGAAGAAATGGACTTAATGGATATTTACAGAACATTCTACTCAACAACTTCGGAATATACATTCTATTCATCAGCACATGGAACATTCTCCAAGATAGACCATATGATAGGCCACAAAACAAGTCTCAATAAATTTGAGAAAATTGAAATTATATCAAGTACTCTCTCAGACCACAGTGGAATAAAATTGGAAATTAACTCCAAAAGGAATCCTCAAAACCATGCAAATACATGGAAATTAAATAACCTACTCCTGAATGATCATTGGCTCAACAATGAAATCAAGATGGAAATTAAAAATTCTTTGAACTGAATGATAATAGTGACACAACCTATGAAAGCCTCTGGGGTATAGCAAAAGTGGTGCGAAGAGGAAAATTCATAGAATTAAATGCCTAAATCAAAAAGTCTGAAAGAGCACAAATAGACAATCTAAGGTCACATTTCAAAGAACTAGAGAAAGAAGAACAAACCAAACCCAAACTCAGCAGAAGAAAACAAACAGCAAAGATCAGGCCAGCCATGGTGGCTCACACCTGTAATCCCAGCACTTTGGGAGGCCAAGGTGGGTGGATCACTTGAGGTCAGTAGTTCAAGACCAGCCTGGCCAAAATGGTGAAACCCTGTCTCTACTAAAAATACAAAAAATATTATCTGGATGTGGCGGTGCATACCTATAATCCCAGCTGCTCTGGAAGCTGAGGCACGAGAATCGCTTGAACCTGGGAGGTGGAGGTTGCAGTGAGCTGAGGTCGTGCCATTGCACTCCAGCCTGGATGACAGAGTGAGACCCCATCTGTAGCTCCTTCCCTACACGAAAAAGAAATAACAAAGGTAAGAGCAGAACTAAATGAAATTAAAACAAACAAACACAAAAGATAAATGAAACAAAAAGCTGATTATTTGAAAAGATAAATATTGATAGACCATTAGCAAGATTAACCAAGAAAAGATCCAAATAAGCTCAATTAGAAATAAAATGAGAACTATTACAATTGACACCACAAAAATATGAAAGCTCATTCAAGACTACTATGAATACCTTTACACTCACAAACTAGAAAACCCAGAGGAGATAGATAAATTCCTGGAAATATACAACCCTCCTAGATTAAACCAGGAAGAAATAGAAACCCTGAACTGACCAATAACAAACAGTGAGATTAAAATGGTAATTTAAAAATTGCCAACAGAAAAAAGTTCAGAACCAGAAGAATTCACAGCTGACTTCTATCAGACATTCGAAGAATTGGTACCAATCCTGTTGACACTATTCCAAAACATAGAGAAAGAGGGAATCCTCCCTAAATCATTCTATGAAGCCAGTATTACCCTAATACCAAAACCAGGAAATGACATAACGAGAAAAGAAAACTACAGACCAATATCCCTGATGAACATAGATGCAAAAATCCTCAACAAAATACTAGATAACTGAATGCAACAGCATATAAAAAAGATAATCCATCCTGATCAAGTGGGTTTCATACCAGGGGTGCAGGGATGCTTTAACATATGCAAGTCAATAAATGTGATACACCACATAAACAGAATTAAAAACAAAAATCACATGATCATGTCAATAGCACACAAAAATAATTTGACAAAATCCAGCATCCCTTTATGATTAAAACCCTCAGCAAAATGAGCAGAGAAGGGACATACCTTAAGGTAATAAAAGCCATTTATGACAAACCCACAGCCAATATTATACTGAATGGGGAAAAGTTGAAAGCATTTCTTACTTCTATTCAACATTGTACTGGAAGTTCTAGCCAGAGCAATCAGACAAGAGAAAGAAATAAACGGCATCCAAATCAGCAAAGAGGACATCAAACTGTTGGTGTTTGCAGATGATATGACTGTATACCCGGAAAACCCTAAAGACTCAACCAGAAAGCTCCTAGACCTGATAAATAAATTCAGTAAAGTTTCAGGCTACAAAATCAATGTCGCAAATTAGTAACTCTGCTATACACCAACGGTGACCAAGCTGAGAATGAAATCAATAACTCAACCCCTTTTACAATAGCTGCAAATTAAATAAACAAATAAAATACCTAGGAATATACCTAGCCAAGGAAGTGAAAGACCTCTACAAGGAAAAACCACAAAACATTGCAGAAAGAAATCATGGATGACACAAAAAATGGAAACATTCCAGTCTCATGGATGCATAGAATCAATGTTGTGAAAATGACCATACTGCCAAAAGCAATCTACAATTTCAATGCACTTCCCATCAAAATACCATCATCATTTCTTCATAGAACTAGAAAAAACAATCCTAAATTCATATGGAACCAAAAAAAGTGCCCACATAGCCAAAGCAAGACTGAGCAAAAAGAACAAATCTGGAGGCATCACAGTACTCAACTTATACCATACCACAAGGTGATAGTCACCAAAACAGCATGATACTGGCATGAAAATAGGTACAAAGACCAATGGAACAGAGAACCAGAAATAAAGCCAAATACAGCCAACTAATCTTTGACAAAGCAAACAAAAACATAAAGTGGGGAAAGGAAACACTATTTAACAAATGGTGTTGGCAAGCCACATGTAGAAGAATGAAACTGGATCCTCATCCCTCACCTTATACAAAAATCAACTCAAGATCAATAAAGACTTAAATCTAAGACCTGAAACCATAGAAATTCTAGAAGATAACATCAGAAAACCCCTTCTAGACATTGGCTTAGGCAAAGACTTTGTGACCAAGAACCCAAAAGCAAATGCAACAAAAACAAACACATGGGACTTAAACTAAAAAGCTTCTGCACAGCAAAAGAAATAATCAACAGAGTAAACAGATAACCCACAGAGTGGGAGAAAATCTTTACAAGCTGTGCATCAGACAAAGGACTAATATCCAGAATCTACAAGGAACTCAAACAAATCAGAAAGGAAAAAAACAATCCCACCAAAAAGTGAGCTAAGGACATGAATAGACAATTCTGCAAAGAAGATATACAAATGACCAACAAACATATGGAAAAATGCTCATCATCACTAATTATCAGGGAAACGCAAATCAAAACCACAATGCGACAGCACCGAACTCCTGCAAGAATGGCCATAGTTAAAAAATAAAATGTTAAGGTTAATAAAGACCTCCTATCAACACAATTCATTTGGCATCTTTTAGATCCCAAACGTTACTTCTCATATCTGTGACTTTGGACACCATTGACTACTCTCTCCTTCATGAAACTCTCCTCTCCTGTAGCTTCTAGTGATATTCTAGAAGTGTCCCAGATGTCATTCCTTTGCTTTGTCCTTTCTTTTTTCTTTTTTGCCTCGGTCTCAGCTACTGGCTCTTTCTGCTCCAAAATTTTGGTGTTCCTAAGGTTTCTTCCCCAAGCCCTTTTCTCTCTGCACACTGTAGGTTCTCTTTGAGTCATCTCATCCACCACTGGGGCTCCAGTTGCCATTAACACAAACCTGACTAAAAGGAAAGAAAAAGAATTGAGGAAGTCTAGAAACAGTTTGACTGACCAAGTTTAACATCCTGATCCTGTCTGACTCATCCTTGTGAGGAAATACTAGTGAAACTGGCCAATTTGGTGGAAAAGTGTTGGGTCCAAATTATCCACGGTATTTCCCCAACAGGGTAGGAAGAAAACAGACAGCCAATAGAGAACAGAATTGTGTCTGAGGAAGATTGTCAAAGGTCAAACTGAAGAAGCCACTAGAATGAGTGGCTAGTGCAGTTGGAAATAGGAAACTATCCTGAAATGTAATCATCATCTAACTCAAGTCCCTGCATTCAGGGCTTCCTTGCACCAACCCATCTTTCACAAAGCTGCCAGAATTAGATTTGTACAACTTACTTTCATGATAGTATTACTCTTCTGCTATTATGTGGTAGTTCCTTATTGTCTGCAGAATAGAGACACTCGTGAGGCTTTTCATGAGCTGGCCCCAGCTTGTCTGTTTAGCTTCATGTTCTCCTGATCCCTGCCTTATACCCTATGTTCCATTGATGCCATGCTTCTTGATGATCCCTGAGCACATCCAGATGATGTACACATGTTCCTCTGTGGGGACCTCCAAGACCTCCTCATCTCCTCATTCATTCATCAGGACATAGTTCTTGAACACCTGCTGTGGGCCCAGTTCTGAGCTCAGTGCAGAGATCTATGCTGTAAGCCAAAAGCATACACAGTCTCTGCTCTATTGGAGACAGACGGTGATCAAAGAGTTTCAGGAAAGGCACTAAATTTCATTTATGGTAAGTTTCAGGAAGGCAAAGTACATGGTGCCGTAACAGAGTGAAATGGGGGAAATGGCTTAGTTAGAAAAAGTGGAGAGCCAAAGAAAGAGTTAGGAATTAGCTAAGGGTGTAGAGAGCATGTACAAAGGCCCCGAATAGAAGGAAATTGGCAGGTATGCTGAGAAGGACAAAGAGGGTATGGTAGAGAGAAAGGGTGATAAGTGAGAGGTGGTAGGGACCTTCTAAAAAGGGAGGTTGGATGGTTCCCTGAGAACCACAGGGAGCCATAAATGCTTGTAAGCAGGGGTTGGGGTGGTATCAACATGATCAGGTTTGCTTCTAAAAATGTTAGTCTGGCTGCATGTGGAGGATAGATTTAAGGGGAGAAGACTGGAGGTAGGAAAGCCAAGAAGGAGGCTGTGGCCATTTTCCCTGTGAGTAATGACAGGCCCTGAATCCTGCTCTGAGCATCACCATATCTTGCCTTGGCTGTTGTAACAGCCTCCTAACAGCTGTTGCTCTTGGTCCCTCCTCCAGTGGGTTTAAAGTTCTACGAAAAGTCTGGACTGGAGAGTTAGAGATGAACCTGAAACCTAGGGGACTCTGGGATGTCATTGAACTTTTGCTTATTTCTTTTGGAATACTTGTTATATTGCTCTAAATTGACTGATTTACATGCCTGTTTTCTCAGGCGTCTTATTTATCCTGGTCTTCTCAGAGCAAAGCAAAGTCTCTGACATGGTATATGCTCAACGACTGAAAGAATGAGGATCATATTAATAAAAATTGTTATGGCTGGGCATGGTGGCTCACTCCTATAATCCCAGCACTTTGGGAGGCCAAGGTGGGCGAATCTCCTGAGGTCAGAATTTTGAGACCAGCCTGGCCAATACGGTGAAACCCCGTCTCTCCTAAAAATACAAAAATTAGCCAGGCATGGTGGCGCACACCTGTAGTCCCAGTTACTCGGGAGGCTGAGGCAGGAGAATCACTTGAACTCCAGAGGCAGAGGTTGCAGTGAGCTGAGATGGCGCCACTGCACTCCAGCCTGGGTGACACAGTGAGACTCTTGTCTAAAAAGAAAAAGAAATTATGACTGTTGTACCACAGAATGCAACCGTGAATTTATAATGACACTAAAATTAGTATTTAACACTGTTAGAGGTGCTAGATAATTTTAAAAAGTAGGAACAAGTTCAGATATTCAAAGAACTCCATGTATTAACAAAAATAAAATAAGCAATAAAAACAGATGGGAACATTAAGTTTGTTGTTATGAAGGAATATTCCTCTTTTCTGTACTAATATTTATATTAACTTTGGGAACACAAGAACATTACAAATAGAATGCAGTAGCCAAGACATAAAGAAAAAGATTAAAACTAGAAATAGAATTAGCAAAGAATATTTACCTTGTTAACAGTGGTGGCTACTGTATTTAAAAACTTTGTTAGGTTGGGTGTGGTGGCTCACACCTGTAATCCCAGCACTTTGGGAGACCGAGGTGGGTGGATCACCTAAGGTCAGGAGTTCGAGACCAGCCTGGCCAACATGGTGAAATCCTGTCTCTACTAAAAATACCAAAAATTAGCAGGGTGTAGTGGCGGGCATCTGTAATCGCAGCTACTCAGGAGGCTGAGACAGGAGAATCGCTTGAACCCAGGAGGTGGAGGTTGCAGTGTGCGGAGATCATACCATCGCACTCCAGCCTGGGTGACAAGAGGGAAACACCGTCTCAAAAAAAAAAAAAAAAAATTTTTTTTGTTCAGAAGGCAAATTGCCTCCATGGTTTCCACCTCTAATTGCACATTAGAATCCACTGAGGGACTCTACAAACACCGGGAAGCCTGTGCCCTACCTCAGACTAACTTTTACTTCTGAGTGAGGCCAAACTTTCGGATTTTTTTGAAAAGCTTCCCGCATGATTCAAGTATGCATGCAGACTGAGAAGCACTGCTTTGGTAGAATGTCCTGGAGGGATAGGCTGATGAGTGAGAGGATTCAACATTGAGGTGCCTGCAGAGACAGCCAACAGAGGAAATAGGGGAAGAGGAAGAATGCTCTTAATCAAGTTGTGGAGAATTTACCAGACACCAAAGGCAGACGTATATCAATTAAAGAATTTGGAAACTCAGCATGGAAAAAATGGCAGCCAGAAATAACATACAGATTTCCGCCAGGCGCGGTGGCTCACACCTGTAATCCCAGCACTTTGGGAGGCCTAGGCGGGTGGATCACCTGAGGTCAGGAGTTCGAGACCAGCCTCTCTACTAAAAATAGCATCTCTGCTAAAAATTAGCAAGTGTGAAAATTAGCTGGGTGTGGTGGTGGGTGCCTGTAGTCCCAGCTACTCGGGAGGCTGAGGCAGGAGAATGGCGTGAGCCTGGGAGGCGGAGTTTGCAGTGAGCCGAGATTGCACCACTGCACTCCAGGCTGGGTGACAGAGCAGGACTCCATCTCAAAAAAAAAAAAAAAAAAAAAAAAATTAGCAAGTGTGGTGGCACACACCTGCAATCCCAGCTGTTGGGGAGGCTGAGGCACGAGAATCACTTGAACCTGGAAGGCAGAGGCTGCAGTGAGCTGAGATTGTGCCACTGCACTCCAGGCTGGTCAATAAAGTGAGACTTTGTCTCAAAAAAAAAAAAAAAAAATACAGATTTCCTTAAAATCTTGTAACACTGTTCCATAATCTAAAGGCAAACAGATTTATTACAAAAAAAGGAATTAAAGTCCATGAATTCATAAATATCTTTATTAAAGAAGAAAAAGTAGTTTTATTTCTCTAAAAGAAAGGCAGGCTGTCTTAAATTAGCTTCCATTGGCATTTAAAAAATATTTAAATTAATAACTGTCCACTTGGAGGAGAGTGAAGGAACCTGGCTTGACATTGAATGACTCTGCAAGTAGTCATTTAATTATAGAGTAGCTCCATGTATGTCTACCTTACAAAAAAGTAGAACACTTTCTAGTTTAAATATTGGCTTCCTGAACAATTATCGCATTTGCTTCTTGAAAAATTCTGGCAAGACAGTAGGGTAGGAATTTCTGTTGGTGTTTGAGAGACAAGGACTCTGAGGCTCAGAGTTGCATAAAATCATGCAAATAACAGGAAGTACATTTGAGACTTGGCTTCCAAGCTTGTGATTCCAAATCTAACTTCTTGCTGCACCATCCTACTGCTCATTAAAAGTGGGAGCTTTACAAAGCCTTGATTTCAGAGCAGTACAGAACTTTACAGAAGTTCGAAGTCTGGTTTTCAAAATGAGATAATAGATTGAAGGACCACATTAGGTATATAGTAGTGGGTTGCTTACTTTTATGTATCAACTTGATTGGGCTAAAGGATGCTCAAATATCTGGTAAAATATTTCTGGGTATGTTTGTGAAAGTGTTTTGGGAAGAGATTAACATTTGAATCAGCAGCCTCAGTAAAGAAAATTAACTTCACCAATACAGTAATTTTATCATTTTATGGATAATTTTATCCATTTAGGGTCCAAATAGGACAAAAAGTAGAGGAGGGTGAATTCAGTCTGTTTGAGCTGGGACATTTGTCTTTCTCTGCCATCAGACATCAGTGCTCTTGGTTTTTGGGCCTTTGGGTCTGAACTGGAGCATACACCATTAGCTCTCCTGTGTCCCAGGCCTTCAGACTTGGACTTCAGACTTCCGACGGAATTGCATCACCAGTGTTCTGGTTCTTCAGCCTACAAACAGCAAATTGTGGGAGTTCTCAGCCTTCATAATCACATGAGCCAATCCTTACAACAAATGTCCTCTTATATACACATGTTGACTGTAGTTCTCTGGAGAACCCTGAAGAGACCTGGTCATTCAAAGGTGTGGGATTATTTGTAGATTACTCTAAGGCTTACCTTTAAGAGATCAGTAAGTTTATTGGCCCTATTTTCTACACAGCTCATGATAGAAAAATCTTAAAACTTTACACAATAATTCCATTCCAGGGTGTACTCACCTTTACCAACAGGAAGTGCTCATCTAACCTGAAATTTTTCAGTACATATTTTTTAAAACAATCTAAATTTATTTATTTATTTATTTGAGATGGAGTTTTGCTCTTGTCACCCAGGCTGAGTGCGATGGCACAATCTTGGCTCAGTGCAACCTCCACCTCCCGGATTCAAGCAATTCTCCTGCCTCAGTCTTCTGAGTAGCTTGGAATACAGGCGCCCACCACCGCTCCCAGCTGATTTTTGTATTTTTGGTAGAGACAGGATTTCACCATGTTGGCCAAGCTGATCTTGAACTCCTGACCTCAGGTGACCCACCCACCTCGGCCTCCCAAAGTGCTGGGATTACAGGTGTGAGCCACCGTACCCGGCTTAAAACAGTCTAAATTTCAAGGAAGAAGAAACATATTCTGCTTCATAAAGTTGCAGGTGATAGGATGCTAACTGGGAAATCAGAGATGCTCTCCGTAGACTCCACTGTCAGTGTCTGTGTTCCTAGTGAATGAGAGAGCCAGTGAGTAGTCTGCCCATTTATTAGCAGGAGTGTCCGCTACATGCTGTGGCATGAAGCGAGTTATCAATTTTCTTTGGACTTTGTAGTGGGCATAGTCAGGTGATGAGCACTTGTTTTCTTTCGATTTTTCTTCTTGGAATCCATTCCACCTTGAAGTGCTCCTCTTTTCCTTGGAAAACAGACCTCATCTCAATAAAAATACATAAATAAAAATTAATTAATTAATTTCAATCAATTAAATTTGTTAAATAAAATTTCCAGCTTATATTTTCAACAATAATGAAGTTTTGTGAACATTTTCAATAGCCCAACCTAAATTTATAATTAATGATAAAGTAGACTGCTTCAAGAAGAAGTCTAAATGAACAGAAATCTCTCTTGCTAAAGATAAGTGTTCACTGCTTTGCATTTAATCCCCAAAATACTTTAGATCCAACTTTGCTTAGAGAGCACCCAGTAAAAGATAAGCAACAGCTGTTATGTCTGACCTACACATGACCTTTTCCTCATTCTCATTCCATGTGGCTTAAGTCTTATTGACTCTATCTCCCAACTCCAAGGTTTGCTTCAGTCATTTAGAGTATTCTAAGGCTGAAACAGTTGAGGACCATTGAATTAGTCAGCGTTCTTCAGAGAAACAGAGCCAACGGGATGGATGGATAGAGAGATAGACAGATAGATGAAAGAGTATTTATTATGGAAATTGACTCCTGTGATTATGGAGGCTTAGGAGTCCCCTGACAGGCTACCTACAAGGTAGAGAACCAGGGAAACTGGTAGCATGGCTCAGTCCAAGTCCAAATGTCTGAGAACCAAGAGAGCCATTGGTGTAACTCTGGGTCTGAGACCAAAGGCCTGAGAAACTGAGGGACTGCTGGTGTAAATCCTGGAGTCCAAAGGCCAGAGAACCTGGAGATCTGATGTCCAAGGGCAGGAGAAGATGGTGTCCCAGTTGCAGAAGAGAGAGCAAATTCAACTTTCCTCTGCATTCTGGTTCTGTCTGGACCCTTAACTAATCAGATGGTGCCCACCCACATTGGGTGAGGGTGGGTCTTCCTTACTTCACTGATCAAAAGCCAATTTCTTCTGGAAACACCCTCATAGATATGCCAGAAATAATGTTTTCCCAGCTATTTGGGTTTCTTAACCCAGACAAGTTGACACCTAAAATTAACTACCACAGCCATCATATGGAAAGAGCCTGCCTGAGAGTAAAACCAACATAGAGGAAAGCAGAGCGGAGGAAGGAGAGGGCTGCAGAGACCAGCTCCTGACGATCTCACCTGAGGCCCTGCATCCAGCCATGCCTGAAGGCTTTTGATGATGTCAAGTAATACATCCTCTTTTTGTTTAAGCTTGTGTGAGTTAGTTTTAGTCACTGGCAATTGAAAGAGTCCTGCCCAGCACATTATAACAGTGATCTCAGTTCAGTTATTTCTATTCTGATCTCATATAAGTTAATCTTACTTTCCTATTTTGCTAGAAGACAGAAATGAAGGTCAAATGTAGGTCAAACATAACAGCTGTTGCTCATCTGCTGGGTGCTCTCAAAGCAAGATTGTATCTAATTTATTTTGAGGATTAAATGTAAAGCTTTGAACCCTTATCTTTAGCAAGGGAGATTTCTGCTCACTTAGACTTCTTGAAGCAGTCCACTTTATCTTTAATTATAAATTTAGGTTGAGCTATTGAAAATGTTAACAAAATTTCATTATTTTTGAAAATATAAGGTGGAAAAATTTAATTAACAAATTTAGTTAATTGATTTTAATTAATTAATTAATTTTTAAAAAATTATTTTTTAGAAGTGAGGTCTCACTTTGTTGACCAGGTTTGTCTCAAATACCCGGGCTCAATCAGTCCTCCCACCTTGACCTCCCAATGTGCCGGGATTACAGGCATGAGCCATATAAGTTTCTAAGCCTGAAAAATTTCTAAGTCAAAAACTTGCAAGACTCGAAAAGAAGTGAAAGAATGAAGCTCATTAGAAAATGCAATTAGCAAATATTCTTGGGAGAAAGATGCACTGAATTTCCAGTCCATGTTTTCTGGCTTCTTTTCCATAGGGAGGATAAAAATAATGACAGTTAAGTCCCTCCCTTCCCTTCCTTCCCTCCTTCCTTCCCTCCTTCCTTCCTTCCTTCCTTCCTTCCACAGGGTCTCACTCTGTCATCCAGGCTGGAGTGCAGTGGTTTAATCATAGCTCACTGCAACCTTCACCCCCTGTGCTCAAGTGATCCTCCCGCCTCAGCCTCCTGTGTAGGTGGGATTACAGGCACACAACACCATGCCCAGTTAACTTTTTAAAGATTATTTGTAGAGATAGAATCTCAACATGTTGCCCAGGCTGGCATTGAGCTCCTGCTCTCAAGCAATACTGCTGCTTCGGCATCCCAGAGTTCTAGGATTACAGGTGTGAGCCACTCTATCCAGCCAGTTTTCTCTTGCTTTTCTTACAACTATGGGTATCAAAACCAGGGATTTGAATTGTTTTAAAGATTGCAGTGGTTATTTGTGGTGCTTTGAATCTAAATAAAAACTCAATTCTAACTGATGAAAAGGATAATAATATATTAACTAGACAATAATAAAATATACGATGTAGTTGGGGGGCTGAGGCAGGCGGATCAAGAGGTCAGGAGATTGAGACCATCCTGGCAAACACGGCAAAACCCCGTCTCTACTAAAAATACAAAAGAATTAGCCGGGCGTGGTGGCAGGCGCCTGTAGTCCCAGCTGCTCGGGAGGCTGAGGCAGGAGAATGGCGTGAGCCTGGGAGGCGGAGGTTGGAGTGAGCTGAGATCACACCACTGCACTCCAGCCTGGGCAACAGAGCGAGACTAGTCTCAAAAAAAAAAGTATATATATACGATGTAGAATATAATACAATTGATATAACAACAACCACAGAAACTTACACATATTGAGCACTTAAAACATGTATATATTTATTTATTTTTGTAGGGGTGAGGTCTTGCTATGTTGCCCAGGTTGGTCTTGAACTTCTGGTCTGAAATGATACTCCTACCTTGCCTCCCAAAGTGCTGAGATTACAGGCATCAGTCAGTGCCCCCAGTCTACTGAGTACTTATTATATGCTAGGTCCTGTGCTAAATGCTTAGCATGCATTTCTTAGTTATCTTTCACAGCAACAATATCAATCATCTTGTATAATAAGGCTCGGAGAGGCTAACTAGCCCCTTGTCCTGGTTGGTTAGTGAGAAAACCAAAATTCAAACACAGGTTGGCCTGACTCCAGGAATCAATGACCAAACCATGCTGTCTGGATTTAATTTTTTTAAAATTGTATTTATTTATTTATTTATTTTTTATTTTTGGAGATGGAGTCTCGCTTTGTCACCCAGGCTGGATTGCAGTGGCGCAATCTCAGCTCACTGCAACCTCTGTCTCCTGGGTTTAAGCAATTCTCCTGCCTCAGCCGCCCAAGTAGCTGGGATTACAGGTGCCTGCCACCACACCCAGCTAGTTTTTTTTTTTTTTTGTATTTTAGTAGAGATGGGGTTTCACCATGTTGGCCAGGCTGGTTTTGAACTCCTGACCTCAAGTGATCCGCCCACCTCGGCCTCCCAAAGTGCTGGGATTACAAGCATGAGCCACTGCGTCCAGCCCTGTTTGGATTTTAAATCCTTCCTATATTCGTAATTGTACAGAAATTTAACTGAGGATGTTTTGCTCGTCTTGTGAGGTGATTTAAAGATGTTTAAGCAACATTAAAAATCAGTGTTGGGGTAGGTAGCTGCCATTGAATGTACAGGTTTAGGTTTTCACAAAAAGTGAAAAGATCTGGCTACCCTAAGCTCTTATTTCTCCAAAATGGGAGGCACAGGCTACGTCCAGCTGACCCCTATCAAGGGGCACGTACACTTGGGGTTGGCCCAGCTCTCTGCAAATACTCTTGTGGCTTCCTGGATTTCTTGCTTCTATCCTTCCTCTCATTTGTCAGTTCTTTGTCTTTAAGGAAACAGGCCCGATTGCATCAAGCCTGCTGAAAGCCTTCAGTGGTCCCCTATTACCTGAAAGTACTTAAAAACCCTGATCTACCCACTTTCTAGTCTTGTACTCTAGCCATGCTGGGCTCCACACTGTCTGCTATGCACCATGCCCTGCCATGCCTCCCTGTGTTCGTGTCTTTTTCATGCTGTTCTGGTGCCAACTATGTCCTCCTACTTTCTCAATTGTTAAATACCTAATCAGAATTTAAAATCCGTTTCAAATGTCATCTCCTTGGGAGATAGAAAATCCTCTTTTACCTACACAGGGTGAATTCATGTATTTCCTCTTCCATGCTTCTGCAGCCCTTCGCATCCTGGGTGTCTACAAAACTAACCACATTTTACTTTATAGAGTTAATTGTGGGTCTGGCTCCTCTGGCTAGACTCTAAGCTCTCTAAAGGGAAAGGCTCTGACTTATTCCTCTTTGCATTCCCAGAACCTGATACAGTGACTGGCACAGAGTGAGAGCTCAATCAATGCTATTCCTTCTCCCTTTTTCCTTAGTGGCAGCGACTTTATCTTATCCCTGAAATGTTTCTGCTTAACTCAGCAGCATTAAGACCCAGGATATAAAAGGCACTCAACCATTATTGAAGGATGAGCTGAATTCATGTTGTGGCTATCGTAGCATCTCTCTCTCTCTCTCTCTCCCCCCCCCCTTTTTTTTTTTTTTTTTTGAGACAGAGTCTCGCTCTGTTGCCAGGCTAGAGTGCCGTGGCACGATCTCAGCTCACTGCAACCTCTGACTCCCTGGTTCAAGCGATTCTCCTGCCTCAGGCTCCCGAGTCGCTGGGATTACAGGCACGTGCCACCAAGCCCAGCTAATTTTTGTGTTTTTAGTACAGACTGGGTTTCACCATGTTGGTCAGGCTAGTCTCAATCTCCAGACCTCGTGATCCGCCCTCCTTGGCCTTCCAAAGTGCTGGGATTACAGGTGTGAGCCACTGCACCCGGCCCATAGAATCTGTTAACCTGTGTCTCATTCCATATTGAGGTTAGCTGTTCTAGAACCCTTCTTAGTTCCTACCTGCTCAAGTACATCCAGCTACCAACAATACCTGTTACCTGCAGACTTTGCCCTTCTAATTGTTAAACCAATGAGAAAATCTGCTAGTCAACCTATTAGAAACCTTGACTACTCAGGTGTGGGAGCTTTTTCTGCCAACATGTTATAGTCAGTGTTCTTTGAAGTAATAGAGGTGAGCAAAATCACAGAATACTGCCTGGACATTAAACTACTTTTGCCCACCAGCCAGCCTGTCCCTCTAATGGGAATTGCATTTTGCTTCACTGGCTTTAGCTTCTTGCCTGAGGTCCCTACTGGGACAGATGCTCAGAATTGAGCAGTAGCTCGATAGGTGTGGGTCCCTGGCACTTGGCCAAGCTTCTGACATCCATATTCATTGCTTCCACTATCCCTTTTATTGAGCAAATTACTGCCAGAAATGCCATAGCCCAGGAAAAAAACACACATCTTCCTGTAACCACCCCTCGCTCCCTTCCTCTATGTCCAAGTATCTCCTTACCCACAGAGAGGCAGTATCACTAAATGGTGAAATGTGGGGACTCTGGAGTCAGAAAACTCTGGCTTCCAATCCTGGTTTTGCAACTTTTATTTGTTTGTGGCACTGGACTAATCCTTTAATTTCTGAACATGTGTCCTTGTTAAATGCAGATACTACTAGTACCTGACTCATATGTTTGTTATGAAAATATTGAAAAATCAAGTGGATGTGAAGTAAATGGCACCATGCCCGACACCCTTGAAACAGTCTAGGAATGTTGTCGATTATTATTATTGGCTGCATGGCAGGAAAAAACACTGTGAAAACAGCAGGGAAGACTTCCAAAGCTGTGGGCCTTTCAGCAGCTGCTCAACCCTTGCTCACCGCTGCATGGGTTACATTATACAGCACCGAGAAGCCAGCTTTACATATCTGGAAATAGATTCCAAATGCTTAAAGAATGTAAGTGTTTTTTGGCTGGGCACAGTAGTTCACACCTGTAATCCTAGCACTCTGGGAAACCGAGGCAGTCTGATTGTTTGAGCCCAGGAGTTCGAGATCAGCCTGGCCAACATGGCAAAACCCAGTCTCTACAAAAAAATACAAAAATTAGCTGGGAGTGGTGGTGTTACGAGATTTTTGGGGTGTCACTTTTCTGGCTGGAAACCTCTGTGGCCAGTGGCACCTTTGCCTGGGTTCTTGTCCTGTGTCCAGAAAGAATGAGGTATGCAGACAAGTGGAGGGTGAACAAGACAAAGAGGCGCTTTACCGCGTGTTAGAACAGCTTAGAGGAGACCCATAGTGGGTAGCTTGTCTCTGTAGGCAGGTCATCCTGTTGAGTCTTCAGTTCTCAGCAGAGCGGTGGCCCTGGAATTGGTGGCTCCTCTCTGCAGGCAGGTCAACCTGTCAAGTGTTCAGCTCTCAGCAGAGAGGAGGCCTGGAGTGGGTGGCTCCTCTCTGCAGGTGGTCATCTTGACATCTTCTCTGCTCTGGTTGGGTCTAGGGTTTTTATGGTCTTCAGAGTGCAGAAGTGCATGCTGATTGGTCCATGGGCAACCCAGGCAAAAGCACCATGAGCTGTCCCTCCAGTCTGCAGGACAGGCAGCCTGGCCCCCAGGCTTCAGGCCTTCGTTGGACTGAAGGTGGGGCTTCATTGAGGACCCAGGCCCAGGAGCCTGTCTGCCTTCCACCTCCATTCATGGAGTACAGGTTGTTTGTGCCAAGTGCCTGCAGGCCAGTGCTGAGCTGCCCTCAGCCCCTCCTCAGCTTCCCTCCTATGCTCATCAGTGCCCAAAGCTTGGAGGGGGCCAAGGTGGCAAGGGACTGGCATGTCAGCATTGCCCTGAGTGTGTGCCCACCCTGCTGGGCTGTGAACAGTGCCCAGGCTCGGCTTCAATCTTGCTCCATGATCGGAGCAGGTGTTGGGAGTAGGGAGAGGCCAGACAGTGGGAACAGGCACTTCCGAGCCTGTAGTGGGTAGGAGGGCCTTCCTGGGACCCCAAGAGCACAGAGACACTGGGGTCTGCAGTCACAGCAGGGCAACTGCAGTGGCACCTGGGGAGGGCAGGGCTCCCGCCTGCTCTGTGGAATGGGAGGCCTGTGCCCATCTCCCTGTTGCTGCCAGAGTCTTGGCAGTGGCCACTCTAGATGGGCTGCTACTACCATCAGTGGCATGTGCCTGTGGTCCCAGCTACTCGGAAGGCTGACATGGAAGGATCACTTGAGCCCAGGAGGTTGAGGCTGCAGTGAGCCATGATCATGCCTCTGCACTCTTCCAGCCTGGACAACAGAGCAAGACCCTGTCTCAAAAAAAAAAAAAAAAAAAAAAAAGGTATTTCAGTATTTTCCTGTGGAATAAAACCTCAGTGGAGAGTCATCTGAATATTCCAACTAGATTTTATCTCTAAAATTATAGCAATGTGTATTATAGCTCCGTGGAGAATGTTTTGTCTGTTAGAGCTAATAGAGGTATTAAAATTTCTAGCTTCAATGAGGAGGGGAGTAGAAAAGCAATCCCTTCCTACTGTGTCACCATTTTTTAAAAGCTTCCTGGAGGGTAGCAGTTGCAATGAATCTTCACCAGCCCTGGACAAGTTGAGATATGGCAGTTTAAATAGTTTGAGCTTCTGTCATTAGGAACACCACTGGGTTGGTGCCTGTATCTGCTGTACCTACCTCTCTTTTTTTTAAGCTTTTTTTTTTTTTTTTGAGATGGAGTCTCAATCTGTTGCCCAGGGTGTAGTGCAGTGGTACAATCTCAGCTCACTGCAACCTCTGATTTTCTGGCTCAAGCAATTCTCCTGCCTCAGCCTCTGGATTACAGGCACCCGCCATAGTGCCCAGCTAATTTTTGTATTTTTAGTAGAGATGGGGTTTCACATGTTGGCCAGGCTGGTCGTGAACTCCCAACCTCAGGTGATCCGCCCACCTCAGCCTCCTAAAGTGCTGGGATTACAGGTGTGAGCCACTGTGCCCAGCCCCTTTTTAAGCATTTTCTTACTTCCTGGAACCACAAGATGTTCTGGACTCATCTTATAGTTCCTCTGCCCCAGCCCTGGAATTAAATGCTTCTCCTAGAAGCCCTGGTTCCTCTTAATGCAGATCAAGATCTGAATGCTAGGTGTGTACTTATTTCCTAAAATGTCATTACTTCTAGGCCCTCTCAGCAGATGGAGCTACAAAATATGTGTTTGTTTAACTCATGCATAAGTACATTTTTCTATCTATCTATCTATCTATCTATCTATCTATCTATCTATCTATCTATCT
>NC_045444.1:94572683-94576042 GCF_002776525.5 Piliocolobus tephrosceles
CCTGGGTTTAAGCAATTTTCTGCCTCAACCTCCTAAGTAGCTGGGATTACAGGTGCATACCACTACCCCGGCTAATTTTTGTATTTTTAGTAGAGATGGGGTTTCGCCATGTTGGCCAGGCTTGTCTTGAACTCCTGACCTCATGATCCACTCGCCTTGGCCTCCCAAAGTGCTGGGATTATAGGCATGAGCCACTGTTCCCAGCTGGGTATGTCTTTATTAACAGTATGAGAACAGATGAATACTCTATCTATCTATCTATCTATCTATCTATCTATCTTAAAAACTATGGGTTTTATACTGATAACTCTGATTTTGGTCTAGTACTGCTGGGTTCATTTAGCTTTCCTTATATATGTATTCCTGTTCATATTTACAGATGGACAGTAAATTACAGAAGAATGGCTTTCTTTAAGTCACGCTGAGAACTTGGAGGCATTGTTGTTCTCATCTGCCTATTCAGGAATCCTCTTACAGCAGATATCTATTACCTTTTTTGGCCCAATGTCTCTTCTCTCTAAGAGCAGCTCCTCCACATGTGGTTCTGGCAATCACAAGGTCTACTCTCCCCAACACAGGCGGGCATGTGACTGAGGCTGGCCAGTGAGAGTACACCATCCTCAAAGGTCAAGGTGGCAGCTCACCCCAGCAAGACAAACAGAAGTCCCTGGAGAGCTGATTCAGTTGTTCAGGGAGAGAGACAGAAAGTTTGAACACTAGTGAGCCAGTAGTTCTCGGGTTTCTGTGGACTATCTCGTGGGGAAAGCCTGTTTAAGGGTGAAGCCCACATAGAGGAAGGCATGTCATTGAACCCTGGAATCCATTTCTGCATGACAACAGCTGTGACTTCCTAGTTCTGTAAGTCAGTTAATCCTTTTTCAGTTTAAACTTTTTTTTTTTTTTTTAGACAGTCTCACTCTGTCACCCAGGCTGGAGTGCAGGGGCATAATCTCAGCCCACTGCAACCTCCACCTCTTAGGCTCAAGCCAATCCTTCCACCTGAGCCTCCCAAACAGCTGGGACCGCAGGTGTGCACCACCACACCCAGCTACTTTTTTGTAGTTTTTGTAGAGACAGGGTTTTGCTATGTTGACCAGGCTGGTCTTGAACTCCTGACCTCCAGTGATCTGATTGCCTCGGCTTCCAGAAGTGCTGGGATTACAAGCGTGAGCCACTATGCCTGGCCCAGTCTAAACTTTTTTGATCGAGGATCTGTCACTTGCAATCAAATGAATCAAATACATTTCCTTAGAATCACATAAACAAACCCCGTAAATAAGAAGACACTTCATATTTAAGCTCAGTTCACATCCACACAGAAATCCTCTTTATTGTTCGTGAATGACTAAGCACCTCATTGAACAGGAAGTTCGCTACTGGGTAAGGCAGCCCATTACGTTACTGGATACTTCTAGCTGCCTTGAAGCCTTTTAAAATGCTGACCCCCATATCAGACTCCCACAAATTACATCCATTGGTATTAATTCTGTATTGTGCTCACATAGAAAATTAGTCCAGGCTCTTTTTCACATGGTAGCCTTTTAAATATATAAAAATACTAACTTTTTCTTCTCCAGTCTCAATGGACTTAGTTTCTTCAAACTCTTAGAAGAGAGTTTTTAGATTCTTCACAATCCTAGTGTCCTTTTTAGAAGATAAGACATTTTAGTAATGATCCCTTTACAATGTACTGCCTAGAATTGAGTAATTTGTTTAACTAGTTTGGAGCACAGTAGACTTATTTGCTGTATTCTAGTTACTGTAGGTTTATAAATACACTTTTTAAAAATTTTTTATTTTTGAGACGGAGTTTTGCTCTTGTTGCCCAGGCTGGAGTGCAATGGCACAATCTTGGCTCACTGCAAACTCCACCTCCCAGGTTCAAGTGATTCTCCTACCTCAGCCTCCCAAGCAGCTGGGATTACAGGCATGTGCCACCACGCCCGGCTAATTTTGTATTTTTAGTAGAGGTGGGGTTTCTCCATGTTGGTCAGGCTGATCTAGAACTCCCAACCTCAGGTGATCTGCCCACCTTGGCCTCCCAAAGTGCTGGCATTACAGGTGTGAGCCACAGCACCCGGCCTGGTTTATAAATATACTTATAATTACATTATGTTTGGCAAGCTGCCTCATACCTAAGACACCCTTCATTAAGCTTTGTACCTCATGATAATTTTTTAAAAGCCCCAAGTACAAAATGCAACACTTAGGACATTAAAAAGGTAATACATTGTAACAATAACAGTTAATATGTATGTTTGTATTTATTTATATTTTTTAGAGACCAGGTCTCACTATGTTGCCCAGGCGGGTTGTGAACTCCTGGGCTCAAGTGATCCTCCTGCTTCAGTCTCCTGAGTAGCTGGGCCTGCAGGTGCAGACCACTGCACCTGGCTAACAGCTAACATTTGGTGAGTTACTATACGCCAGGCATTTTATAGCATTACATATTATATTCTATTGTTTACCTCTCACAAAACGCTGTGAAGTGGGTTCTATTACTATCCCCATTAGATGAAAAAACTGCAGCTTAGAGAGGTTAAGCAGCTTCTCTGATTTTTCACAAGATCCTAGAAAGCTAGGGTCCAAGTTTGACTTCTGACTGGGTCGCTTATTTATTAAAGTCTTGAGAATACAGAGGCAATGCCTTCAGCAGAAAACCAGCTAGATGATTATAGTAAACAATAACTGTGACAACAGAAGTATTTAACACATTTTAATGATCATTTATGGGAAATTGTTGCTGCTGCTGCTTTTTTTTTTTTTTTTAAAGATGGAGTCTCACTCTGTCGCCCAGGCTGGAGTGCAGTGGCGCAATCTCACTGCAAGCTCCGCCTCCCGGGTTCACACCATTCCCCTGCCTCAGCCTCCCCAGTGGCTGGGACTACAGGCGCCCACCACCATGCCCGGCTAATTTTTTGTATTTTTAGTGGAGACGGGGCTTCACCGTGTTAGCCAGGATGGTCTCAATCTCCTGACCTCGTGATCCGCCCGCCTCAGTCTCCCAAAGTGCTGGGATTACAAGCGTGAGCCACCTTGCCGAACCTATTTTTGTTTTGTTTTGTTTTGTTTTTTTAATTAGCCAAGTGTAGTTCCCTTGTAGTGCCAGCTACTCGGGAGGCCGAGGTTGGAGGATGGCTTGAGTCCAGGAGTTCAAGGATACAGTGAGTGAGCTATGATCGCCTCACTGCTCTCTAGCCTGGGCAACAGAGTGAGAACTCATCTCAAAAGAAAAAAAGGGGGGAAAGAGAAAAAGGGAAGCAAACAGCTCTTCTTCCTATTTTCCCCTCTCCTGCTATCTGGAATGCAGAGGTGATCACTGGAGCTCCTGAAAACACCTTGGATGCTGAGATGGCAGT
>NC_045444.1:94581042-94609553 GCF_002776525.5 Piliocolobus tephrosceles
TAATAATAAACTAACATTAACATAGAATGAAAGAAACATTCTGCATCTGGAATATTTGCAGGAAACAAGGACCAAGACATTCAGGGCAATTCATGCTTTATGTGTTTTTCAATTTCATATCTGAGAATAACTTTTGGCCAGGCGCGATGGCCCACGCCTGTAACCCCAGCACTTTGAGAGGCCAAGGCGGGCAGATCACAAGGTCAGGAGTTTGAGACCAGCCTGGCCAACATGGTGAAACCCCGTCTCTACTAAAAATACAAAAATTAGCCGGGCACAGTGGCGTGAGCCTGTAATCTCAGCTATTCGGGAGGACGAGGGAGGAGAATTGCTTGATCCTGGGAGGCGAAGGTTGCAGTGAGCTGAGATCTGCCACTGCACTCCAGCCTGGGTGACAGAGCAAGATTCCGTCTCCAAAAACGAATAAAGTTTAAAATTTAATGTTTGCAGTATTATCTTTCAATTATTTGAATTGAAACAATTTGAATCATTTTATTTGGCATTATTTTGTGTTAATGTTCCCTTCTTTTAATATATTCTATTGTCTAACTCAGGTAGAAATTATTTTTATGTGTCATTGAAATGTACTGTAATCTTGTCTCAATATATATGTCCATAATAATAATAAAGCATGTAACCCATTCATTTATTATCACTGTCTGGGGGCATTTCTTGTTTGTTTTGGGGGAGGTTTTATTTGCAGAAAGCCTTGGAAACTTTTTGTATAATCCCATCACAGAAAAATGGTTCGCTATTTACTAGTGTGGTCAGTTGTTGTTTTTAAAAACATACCAAGAAGGCATTATGGAAAAATGTAGAATAACTTATGATTTTGAGGATTGCCAAGAATTCTCAAGAATTCTAATTTTTTGTTCCAGAATCCTGAAGATTAATAACTCTTAGAAATGCTCAAACACTAGAACAGTGCCTGGCATAGAGTACACATCAGCAGATATTTAGAAGAATGGGTATTATTCTGTTTAATAGTCACAGCAATCCTGTGAAGAAGATGCAAATGTTCCCATTTCACGTGTTAGAAATACTTGGATCTCCTTTGAGGTTCCTTCCTATAAGACAACACCTTTAGGAGTCTTCAAAGTTCTATTGTTTACTGAGATGGTCTATGAGGCACATCCTTGAGATTACTAGGCCTGCCCTTAAATTTTTCTAACAAAGCATCTTATTCTGGATTTGACCTTAGGCCCTAGAGATATTTTTCATTTGGGAATCTTTTAATGGGAGAGACCAGGGATAAGCAACAGGTTTATTTTATAATCCAATATTTTTACTTTTCCATTTTTGCTAAGAACTTGAACAATTTTTCTTTTTTTCTTTTTCTTTCTTTTTTTTTTTTTTTGAGAGAGAGTCTCACCCTGTTGCCCAGTCTGGAGTGTAGTGGCAAGATCTCAGTTCACTGCAACCTCTGCCTCCCAGGTTCAAGCGATTCTTCTGCCTCAGCCTCCCAAGTAGCTGGGACTACAGGCGTGCACCACCACACCCTGCTAATTTTTTATATTTTTAGTAGAGACGGGGTTTCACCACATTGGCCAGGCTGGTCTTGAACTTCTGATCTTCTGATCCTCCTGCCTTGGCCTCCCAAAGTGCTGGGATTACAGGCGTGAGCCACCGCACCCAGCCCACAATTTTTCTTTAGATCATCTCTCCTGTCTCGTATTTTGTCATAGGCAACTGAAAAATCCAGCTGGCATCTTCTATTTCTGCTTGGACATCTCTCTAGCCAACCCCACAAGCTGTTAAGCACCCTTTCTGTTTTCCACGTTCCCATAGGCGACAGTGTCCTCACACTTTCTGTCACTACATAAAAAGAGTCCTCTGTTTTCCAGCCTCTATAAATACTTTCCTCAGTCTTTCACACCCTCACCCATAGTCTCCTCCTGGCTTCTTCTGCTTCTCTCTGACACTCTGTCCCAAAGTCAGTGCCACATGGTTTGGGTATTCGTTATGATAGCACCCCACTTCCAAGTACCAAATTCTGCCCAAGTATCTGTTGTTACCGAGCAATACTGTAGTGGCTTGAAACAACCATTTATCATGACTATCTTCAAACAGGGCACAGCAAGGGACGGCTCATTTCTGCTCCAGAATGCCTGGGGCCTCCGCTGCAAGACTGGAATAGTGGGGGGACTAGAACAAGCAGGAGTTGGCTGGGCATCTGTTTCTCTTTCTCTCTCTGTCACTCTGTCCCTCCCCACCCGTTTTTCCACACAGTTTTTTCCTGCAGCTACCTTAGGCTTCCTTATTTGATGGCAGCCTCTGGGTAGTCAGACTCTCACAGGGAAGCTCGGGGCTCCAGTCAATGTCCTCAGAGACAGGAAACGGAAGCTGCCAGTCTCTTAAAGCCAAGCTTGGAAACCAGCACAGCGCCACTCCTCGGATATTCTACTGGTCAAAGCAGTCAGACTCAAGGCGAGGAGACACAGGTCCCCTTTCTCAATGCGAGCAGTGTCAAAGAAGGTGTAGTTGTCTTTCATCTATTATTATTCACCTATTTTACTATGGTTATAATAATATGGTAAAGCTTTGTGATAACAAAGATTATAAAACATTAGTATTACTATTGAGAGGGAGTCTCAGTTTGTTGCCCAGGGTGGAGTGCAGTGGCGTGATCTCAGCTCACTGCAACCTGTTTTGCCCAGGTTCAAATGATTCTCCTGCCTCAGCCTCCCAAGTAGCTGGGATTACAGGCACCTGCCACTGCACCTGGCTAATTATTGTAGTTTTGGTAGAGACGGGGTTTCACCATTTGGCTCGTTTTTGGCTGGTTTTGAATTCCTGACCTCGTGATCCACCCGCCTCGGCCTACCAAAGTGCTGGGATTACAGACGTGAGCCTGTAGTCCCAGCTACTCAGGAGGCTGAGGCAGGAGAATCGTTTGAACCTGGGAAGCAGAGGTTACAGTGAGCCGAGATCGCGCCACTGCACTCTACCCTGGGTGACAGAGTGAGACTTCATCTCAAAAAAAAAAAAAGAGCATTACAAAGTAACTGAAAAAGTTAACTGCAGGACTTAAAAACCATGAAGAAAAATCTGAAAATGGGGAACAGAGCGGTCTCTGTGGAGAGCCTGATGGTGAGACTTAGCTGAGAAGAGATGAGTTTAATTTTATGGAAAGAAAAAATAATAAGGTAAGATAAGGTTTATCTTATTTCCCAAGCCAGGACCCTGAAAGGGTGAGGCAGGTGGCCACAAAGTCAGAGTGAGTAGGAGAGGGTTTTTTTTTTAATTTTAATTTTTAAATGTTTTGTGGGTACATAGTAGGTGTATGTATTTAATGGGTTACATGACATATTTTAATACAGGTATGCAAAGTGTAATAGTCACATCAGGGTAGGTGGGATATCCATCCCCTCAAGCATTTATCTTTTGTGTTACAAACAATCCGATTATACTCTTAGTTATCTTAAAATGTACGATTTCATTATTTTTTCACTATACTCACCCTGTTGTGCTATTAATAACTAGGTCCTATTCATTCTATTTTTGTGTGTGTCCATTAATCATCTCTGTATTAGTCCATTCTCACATTCCTATAAAGAAATACCTGAGGCTGGGTTATTTATTTATTTATTTAGAGATGGAGTCTCGCTCTGTTGTCCAGGCTGGAGTGCAACGGTGCAATCTTGGCTCACTGCAGCCTCTGACTCCTGGTTTCAAGCAATTCTCCTGCCTCAGCCTCCCAAGTAACTGGGATTACAGGTGTGTGCCACCATGCCCACCTAATTTTTGTTCTTCTAGTAGAGACAGGGTTTCACAATGTTGGCCAGGCTGTTCTTGAACTCCTCATCTCAATGACCTGCCCATCTTGGCCTCCCAAAGTGCTGGGATTACAGGCATGAGCCCTGCCAAGACTGGGTAATTCATAAAGAAAAGAGGTTTAATTGCCTCACAGTTCCACAGGCTGTACAGGAAGCATGATGCTGGTATCTGCTCAGCTTCTTGGGGGCCTCAGGGAACTTACAATCGTGGTAAAAGGCAAAGAGGTAGCAGCATGTCACATGGGGCAGGCGCAAGGGAGAGAGCTAGCGGGGAGATGCTACACATTTTTACATAACCAGATCTCATGAGAACTCACTAATTATCATGAGAACAGCACCAAGGGGTGATGCTAAACCATTCACAAGAAATCTGCCCCTGGGATTTAATCACCTCCCTCCAGCCCTCACTTCCAACACTGGGGATTATAATTTCACATGAGATTTGGGCAGGGACACAGATCCAAACTATATCAATCCGCACTTCCCTCCTCACCCGCTACTACCCTTCCTAGCCTCTAGTAACCATCCTACTCTCTATCTTCATGAGTGAAATTGTTTTAATTCTTAGCTCCCACAAATAAGTGAGAATATGTGATGTTTGTCTTTCTGTGCCTGGCTTATTTCACTTAACATGATGACCTCCAGTTCCATCCATGTTGTTGCAAAGGACAGGATCTCATTCTTTTTTATGGCTGAATAGTATTCCACTGTGTATATGTACCAGGAAAGGGTATACTTCAAAGCCAGAGTCTGGTGACCACATAGGGCTTTGGGATCTGGGTTTATTTGCAGTGTTTTCCTTTCATGTGGTACATAAAGCCCCAAAGGTATGAGAACATGAACTATATTTGTGAGCTATGTCAACAGTTCTGAATTCTCATCTTCTAAACCAGAGTCAGCTGGGAGTATGAGGGTTCAGACTGTCAACCTAAACAAGAGAGGGACTCTCTAAAAGTAAACAATATTTCTTTGGGAGTGGAGCTTTGCAGTGGGAATATGCATGCCATAGTAAACTATGTGCATATTCAGGGAGGTTAAAGGAAGACAAAGGTTTTCAAAGGAAAAAATGAGGATTACATAATTGTTTTGAAATAATTATCCTTGGCTACAAAGATCATTAACAAGGGTGACACCAGTCTAAGGTTGAACAGGCAGTTGCTGGGCAGATGTCCTTGCAGAAGTATTTTTAATATAAAGTTGCAATGTTCTGTGTGCAAGGTTGTGGTTTTTGCAGTCTTTTGTGATCATTTTTTGTTATCAAGCATATAAGCACAAGAACCTTCTCTTCATAACGTTCCCTGTCCCTATTTGTCAGGGTTTTGTTTTCTTATAATTGGTCACTCTATTTTGATTCTGACAACTTTCTTTTTCTTTTTTTTTTGAGACGGAGTTTCACTCTTGTCACCCAGGTTGGAGTGCAATAGTGCGATCTCAGCTCACTGCAACCTCTGTCTCCCAGGTTCAAGTAATTCTCCTGCCTCAGCCTCCCAAGTAGCTAGGACTGCAGGCATGTGCCGCCAGGCCCAGCTAATTTTTTCTGTATTTTCAGTAGAGACAGGGTTTCACCATGTTGGCCAGGCTGGTCTTAAACTCCTGACCTCCCGTGATTCACCCGCCTCCGCCTCCCAAAATGCTGAGACTACAGGCATGAGCCACTGCGTCCGGCTAATTCTGACAACTTTCACAAGGCAGAAAGACAAACATCACTTAAGGGAAGTATCTGAAGCAACCTGAAGGTGCATAGCTTGGGTGTTATTTATTTATTTATTTTCTTTGCGTGTGGTTTCTTTCTTTCTTTTTTCTTTTTCTTTTTTTTTTTTTTTGTAGAGATGAGGTTTCGCCATGTTGTCTGGGTTGGTCTGGAATTCCTGGGCTCAAGTAATCTGACTGTCTTGTCCTCCCAAAGTGCTGGGATTACAGGTGTGAGACACTGTGCCCAGCAGGTGTTATTTTAGATCAAGGTTGTGGCTTTCAAATGCAGAAATGGGCAGTAGAGGAATAACACTGTATACTGTCCATTATCTCTGAATACAATCAGATTGATTTGAGATAGCTTAAGATGAGGGGGATGAGGATAGCTTTATATGTCTGTAGACACCAAGAGAGGGAAGGAAGAACAGTGGAAGTCAGCCAACAACGTTTGGAATAGGTATCTTTTTTTTTTTTTTTTAATAAAAGAGATTAAGATTTCTGTAAGAGAAAAACTATTCATGTACAATGGTAAGAAAAAAATGTACAGGATATTAAACAGTTGGTCGAGAGAAACCAGAGACTGAGCTTGAAAATGAAGTGGAGGAAATATTTGAACATGGATGTGAGGTCTGTTTTATTCATGAACTCAGTGTTTCATAATTACATGTGGGCCTGTCAGACGTTGAGAGATGGAGGATGAAGACTTTTATTTTTTGTTTATTTGCTTTTTTGAGACGGAGTCTCATTCTGTCACCTAGGCTGGAGTGCAGTGGCATGACCTTGGTTTACTGCAGCCTCACTTCTCAGGTTCAAGCAATTTTCCTGCCTCAGCCTCCAAAGTAGCTGAGAGTACAGGCATGAGTCATCACGCCCAGCTAATTTTTTGTATTTTTAGTAGAGACGGGGTTTTGCCGTGTTAGGCTGGTCTCGAACTCCTGACCGTAGGTGATCCTCCCGCCTTGGCCTCCCAAAGTGCCAGGATTACAGGTGTGAGCCACTGCACCCAGCCAACATAGAGCTCTTTTAAAAAGCACGGTGTAGATGCTGGATTGTCCATTCAAAAAGGCCACACCCTTTGGGGCGAACACAAGACCAATTGGCATGCCTCTCTTCACTATCTCTTAGGAAATGCTTAGGATGTGTCACAAAGATCTCAAACAATTTGTATTTGCTTAATAACTACTGGCTAAATTATAAGCTTAACCTGCATATACTGCATAGCTGAGTATATTTTAAAGGTGCAAAATAATCTCTGTGATTTTGGAAAAGGCTTTTAAATCATATTTGCCTTCCTTCTGGCCAGCACAAGGTGGAGCTCTTATCCAGACTAAATAAAACCATTTTCTAAATGGAAGAGATGGAAGCTACTTTAAACAGTTGACACTTAGGGATTTTTATCCATTTAGTCTCTGTGTGGCACAAAAGGCTTCCAACTCTTTGCTTAAAAAAAGAAAAAGAAATCATAGAGTCACAAATCAAAAATAAAGGAAGATGTGAGAAGAAGAGTACAAAGAAAAAGGAGATTCATGAATCATGAATGGAAACACTTGTTAATAATAAATTCCACTGATGGTGAATTTAAGCACAGCTGAGTTGTGTAGACCTCATAGTCTCACGGTCTTGTTCCTAAGCAAGGTAAATGTCTCCCTGGTGTTCAGGTGGTTCAGTGGCCTAATCAACAGAAAGTTCAGCTTGGAATGGATCATAACCCCCTTGTCACCATCACTCGGTCTCTGTGGCTATATCTGCTCGGGCCAACTGTCCAGACCACGTTCACTGCCTGACTCTGTCACCAGGCCAGGTCCTGGCCCAGGAAAGAATATTTGCAATCCATAGTTGCTCTGCCTGTGGATGGTGGTTAGTTTGATTTGGAAAGAAGCAGGAAGTGTCATCTTGGTCCTGGATCCAAATCTTGTTTTCCAATAAAGCTTTACCTAAGTCAGTAAAATGTAAATCAGAGGAGAGAAATTATTTGAAAATTGTGTAATTATTTCAGAATTAATGTCTCGGCTGGGCACGATGGCTCATGCCTGTAATCCCAGCACTTTGGGAGGTCAGGACGGGCAGATCACAAGGTCGGGAGTTCGAGACCAGCAGCCTGGCCAACATAGTGAAACCTCGTCTCTACCAAAAATACAAAAAATTAGCCAGGTGTGGTGGCAGGTGCCTGTAGTCCCAGCTACTTGGGAGGCTGAGGCAGGAGAATCGCTTGAACCTGGGAGGCGGAGGTTGCGGTGAGCCGAGATTGTGCCATTGCACTCCAGCCTGGGCGACAAGAGTGAAACTCCGTCTCAAAACAACAACAACAAAAAAACAAAAAAAAAGAATTAATGTCTCAGTGGGGTTCAGGCATCAGCATTTTTAGAAAGCTCCAAGGGTGGCTGAATGTGGCGGTTCATGCCTGTAATCCCAGCAATTTGGGAGGCCAAGGCAGGGGGATCCCTTGAGGCCAAAAGTTCAAGAACAGCCTGAGCAACATAGGGAGATGCCCACCTCTCCAAAAAAAAATTTTAAGTCGGATGTGGTGATGCAACCTGTAAGCCCAGCTACTCGGGGGGCTGAAGCAGGAGGATCACTTGAGCCCAGGAGTTCAAGGCTGCTGTGAGCCGTGATTGCACCACTGCACTCCAGCCTGGGCAATAGGGTAAAAAACCTGTCTCTAAAAAAAAATAATAATAATAAAATAAATAAAATAAAATGCAGATTCCGAGGCAACAGGGTAAAAAAACCTGTCTCTAAAAAATAAAATAAAATAAAATAAAATAAAATAAATAAAATAAAATGCAGATTCTGAGGCAGCAGGTCTGGAGTGAGGCCTGAGATTCTGCATTTCTGACAAGCTCCCAGGGCATGGTGCTGCTGGTTTTCAGACCACACTTTGAGAGGAAAGGCTTTTACTCAATGGGCCCCAAATGTTCCACATCATAACCCTTCCCAGGGAGCTGGTTAAGCCTCACAGATGCACAGGGCGCTCTGTGGAGGTTGCTGATTCAGGAGGTCTGGGAGTCTGGTTAAAAGTAACTTGCCCCGCAAGGATCACTAGTAAGTGGAGCTGGGTCCCGGCGTTCTGGCCCCAGAGGCTGTGCTCTCAGCTGCTGCCTCACAGGCCCTTTCCACTGATACATGCAAGAAAATCCACATGATTCCCAGCATGATTTTTGCTGAGCCCTTCCAAGGAGGCTGAAAGGAACAGAGGACACATCACTGCATGGAACACACAGGAAATATTTTATTAGTTTCCAGATGGAGCAAAGGATAGAGTAAAAACATTTCAGTAGAGCTCCACAGCTCTCCTCAGGGAGGCCACTCTGGCATCTGCGGCCCCCCAGTCCTGGCACCGCCTGTAGTCCCCGGGCCTCAGCAGGTACTGCCGCCCCCGGTAGTTGGGCAGCTCGTAGAGGACCCAGGAGCCCTCCAGCACGTTGAAGGAGTGGATCTCACTGAGGTGGAAGCGGTCTTGAAGGGAGGGGCAGTCCTCAGTGATCTCCACCATCTGGCCCCTACAATCCTCTCGCTCATGGATCCTGATCCTGTGGGAACTGGCCTGGGGGTTCAGCAAACAGTAGAAGAGGGAACGTCAGAAAAACCTGACTTCCTGGGGAATGATTTAAAAAAATTTTTTTCTCGGCCGGGCGCGGTGGCTCCCGCTGCGGGCGGATCATGTCAAGAAAGCGAGACCATCCTGGCTAACATGGTGAAACCCCGTCTCTACTAAAAATACAAAAACAAAATTAGCCAGGCATGACGGCGGGCGCCTGTAGTCCCAGCTACTCGGGAGGCTGAGGCGGGAGAATGGCGTGAACCCGGGAGGTGGAGCTTACAGTGAGCTGAGATCCGGCCACTGCACTCCAGCCTGGGCGACAGAGTGAGACTCGTCTCAAAAAAAAAAAAAAAAAAAAAAAAAAAATCCTGTATCAAAAGTGACCCAGCTAAAAGAAAGACACTGCCAACGCCAGGGCTGCTGTGTATAGTTGGGTAGGTTGTGCACTGTGAAACTCAAGAGGGCACCATTCCCCCTTCATTTGGTATGAATGGTGCTCCCTAGAGTTTTCTGGTACAATCTACATGAATAGACATGCTGGTCCTGCTCAGGACCACTTTTAAATATTTTATGTATTTATTTTGGTCTCTCCTTCATAAATTTGTGATGGTTTGGGGCTCTTGTTGGATGACACATAAAATAATAAGATTTGTTTTTTGTTTTTCTTTTTTTGAGACGGAGTCTCACTCTGTCACCCAGGCTGGAGTGCAGTGGCGCCATCTCGGCTCACTGCAAGCTCCGCCTCCTGGGTTCACGCCATTCTCCTGACTCAGCCTCCCCAGTAGCTGGGACTACAGGCGCCCACCACCTCGCCCGCGAATTTTTTGTAGTTTTAGTAGAGATGGGGTTTCACCTTGTTAGCCAGGATGTTCTCAATCTCCTGACCTCGTGATCCGCCCACCTCGACCTCCCAAAGTGCTGGGATTACAGGCATTATAGAATGAGACCATCACTTCTCCTGTGGTCCTTCCCAGCTTTTCCCCATCTCCCCTTTTCCCTAGTTTATAAGACAGGAGAAGGGGGAGAAAGCAAAAAGTTGGAAAAAAACAAAAGTAAGATAAATAGCCAGACAACCTTGGCACCACCACCTGGCCCTAGGAGTTAAACAAAGTAATAATAATAACATCAACCCCTGGCCTAAACTACTTGTGTTATCTGTAAATTCCAGACACTGCGTGAAAAAAGCATTGTAAAACTTTCTGTTCTGTTAGCTGATGCATGTAGTCCCCAGTCACGTTTCCCACTCTTGCTCGATTTATCACGACCCTTTCACGTGGACCCCTTAAAGTTGTAAGTCTTTAAAAAGGCCAAGTATTTCTTTCTCGGGGAGCTCGGTTCTTAAGACGCCAGTCTGCCTACACTCCTCTTTCTTTAATCCGGTGTCTGAGGCATTTTGTCTGCGGCTTGTCCTGCTACAGCATGAGCCACGGCGCCTGGCAAATAATAAGATTTTGAAACAAAAAGGCAAATGTATTCCTGGCAAAAGATATTATTTTGAATCTCAATAGCATTAGGAGAAGCTAGAGGGAGAGAAGGTTGAATTGCTTTTACCCAAATGAGGCTCAGATTGGTGGCAATACAGGAAGAAAGTCCAGCCTAAGCAATCCTTCATCCATGCCTTTCTGCTTTAAGCCCTGCTCCTCAAACATGCTGAAAAGCAAGAGCCCTCACAAAGGGAACTAGGTTTCAGTTCTTACCTCCAACATGTGCTCTTACAAATCAGTTTTAAGTAATACCCAAAAATGGAAGTTCAAGATCATGAAGGAGCAGCTGGGCATGGTGGTTCATGCCTGTAATCCCATCACTTTGGAAGGCCAAGGTGGGAGGATTGCTTGAGCCCAGGAGTTCAAGACCAGCATGGACAACACAATGAGACGCTATCTCTACCAAAAAAAAAAAAAAAAAAAAAGAGGTGGGAAAATCACTTGAGCTCAGGAGTTTGAGGTTGCAGTGAACTATGATCACACCACTCAAGCCAGTCTGGGTGACAGAGAGAAACCTTTTCTAAAAAGAAGATCTTTTTCTTTTTCTTTTTTTTTTTTGAGACGAAGTCACACTGTGTCACCCAGGCTGGAGTGCAGTGGCACAATCTTGGCTGACTGCAACCTCTACCTCCCAGGTTCAAGCAATTCTCCTGCCTCAGCCTCCCAAGTAGCTGGGACTACAGGCACCCACCACCACACCCGGCTAATTTTTTATTTTTAGTAGAGATGAGGTTTAACCATGTTGGCCAGGCTGGTCTTGAACTCCTGACCTCAGGTGATCTGCCCACCTGAGCCTTCCAAAGTGCTGGGATTACAGGTGTGAGCCACCGCGCCTGACCATGTCTCTTGTTTTGAGCACTTGTTCTTCCTTCATTTGTTTGTTCCTTCCCATTGCCTCAATGCTTTTCTTCCTCCACATTAAAATATTCTTTAGGGGCAGAGCACAATGGCTTATGCCTGTAACCCCAGCACTTTGGGAGGCCGAGGCGGGTGGATCACCTGAGGTCAGGAGTTCAAGACCAGCTTGACCATTATGGTGAAACCTCGTCTCTACTAAAAATACAAAAATTAGCCAGGTGTGGTGGCGTGTGCCTGTAATCCCAGCTACTCTGGAGGCCAAGACAGGAGAATTGCCTGAACTCGGGAGGCAGAGGTTGCAGTGAGCCGAGATCATGTCACTGTACTCCAACCTAGGCAACAGAGCGAGATTCCATCTCAAAAAAAAAAAGAAAAAAAAATCTTTTTTGTTTGGAGCTCAGATTCTGGATCCCCATCTGAGCCTTCTAATGACATTTCTTCTGTCTCTGTTAAGAGCTGATCAGGAATGTTATTTCGCTCTCAAATCTGGCTTTGAGACTCTCTCTCTCTCTCTCTCTCTCTCTCTCTATATATATATATATTTTTTTTCTTTAGGGAAGATTCTCATAAGCAATTCTTTTTGAGGTTTAAGTGACTGCTAGTAAAGTGGATCTTACAGTCTGTAATTAGAAGAGTTGGAACTTGAAATTAGAAATCTAAGTTTTTGGGCTCCTAATGCCAGACTGGGTCCCTATCAAGCTATTAAACCCTGTGAGGGGATTTCAGACTTCACAAAAATGGTTCATTTTCCCAGGACTCTGTCACAGTCAACTTTAGGGAATCCCTAACTGTGAAATTCCAGTCTGCTGGGGCTTCATTTGGGTAACGGGGGCCCTGCAGGAGCTATTGGAATCTCATTGTTGGTTACTGGTTTGCCCAATCAGAAGGCAGGACTTGACAGGCCCCTGATGTTTATAATAATAGTTAATACTTGGGGGTGGGTATTGACCTGTGCCAGGTGCCCTCCTTTTACCCTCTTTGGAACCCTAGAAAGGACCTACTCTTATCAGTCCTGTTTACAGACGAGGTAAGAAATAGCCACCTAGCCTATGGGCACCTAAGAGCAAGGAATTAATCTGTTGCTCTTCCATCACCTGTGGCATAGACGCTCTGAGCGAATGCCACGCACAACTTATTCCCAGTAGAGGTGAGTTTGACTTTAGCAAAATAAAATACGAGGTCCAGTTAAAAGCACTGCATCACATACTTCTTCAATGGGAGGAAACCTTACAGATGTTAATAAAGGAAAAGAGAATATAGTTAGAGCTAGGAAAAAGAAGGCTGCCATCCCATCCCATTGCCTGTCCTGTGAATCATCCATGTGGATAATTGATGAGACTCGAGGGCACTGAAGGGACCCGGTGGGACTGCACTCACGTGGGGGATGAGGCGGCAGGAGCGGACCGAGTCGCTGAGGCCCATCCACTGCTGGTGGTCGGCATAGTCGCCGCGGCGCAGGAAGTATTGGAGGCCCGAGTAGTTGGGCAGCTCATAGAGCATCCAGCAGCCGCCGTCCACGCGCACCGAGTTGCAGCGGCTCAAGTAGGGCTGCAGGTTGGGGTGGTCGCTGCTGCATTCGTAGTGGCGGCCCTGGAAGCCCCGGTCCTCGTAGAGGGTGATCTGCAAGGCAAGGCGAGGCAAGGCAAGGGCTCACAGGCCTGCCCCTGCCCCAGTCTCCGGCCCCCGTCTCCGGCCCCCGACATGCAGGAAGCTCCCGGGGCCCGGGGCGCGGGCTGGGCTCACCTTCCCCATGGCTGGCTGGACGCACGGCGGGGCTGAGCGGGTGGGGCGGCGGCGCGGCGGGGCTATATAGCAGGAGGGCTGCTGCGTTGGCAAGAACCGCACAAAAGGGGCCCGCGGAGAGGAGCAAGGGCATTTTTTTCTCTCTCTCTGTTCTATATAATGACTGTGGGGTTGGGGGTGGGAGGTTTATTGTATGTTTTCTCTTAGACTCTCTAAAGCTTTCGAATTGATGATCTGGTTAAAACTGTCAGTGCCTTTTGGGCCTCTACATAAAGCCTATTTGGAAATTGGAATTGAGCAAGTGCTTAAGAGTTAATAATTATAATTAAATGTTTTATTTACCTTTTAAAAGTTCAGTTTGAGCAACAACGCTGAATAGTGACCAAGTCTAAGGTCGAAATGGACTACAGCATGAGGCGTTTAGATTACAGAGTTTCCTTGGTGTGAAATGTGAAACGTGAGGATGATCTTGCCTTCTCCTCGGGGTGTTTACAGTAGGATGTGATTCTCCTTTAAGAGAACCTCTCTATGATCCTACCTGCTGATAAGCAGGGTATCAGATAACTAATGCAGGAGGTTGGATGCCAGGGGTTGGGCCTGAGGAAGCCCTGTTTAGGCACCTGGCCTCCGCTCTGATCGCTGGAGCCTGGGTGGAAGCAGGAAAGTCCTGAGCTTCAGCACCGTGCCTGCCTCAGCACAGACAATGAAACCCTCAACTTTGGGATTCGTGAAGCGACCCTTTGGCAGTTATTACACTGGTAACTTTCTATTTAACATCTTTGCTAACCAAAGGCTAAGCTTAGTTGGTTCTAGCTGCTGACAAATGCAAGTTAACATGCAAATATAACACGTTGAAAATCCTACAATCTTGCAAAGATTCTGCCTTCTTCACCCTGGGGCAAAACTCTCGTGGCTCTCTAGTTAAGGCTCTGACTCCAGGGACTGGGGTCTTCCTTTTGCCGAGATCCGGCGCCTCCTGGTGTTCCACTCTCTTTAGAGCAGGGTTTCTCAACCGCAGCCAGCACTTTTTTGACATTTGGGGCCAAAAATTATCTGCTGGGTGGGGAGGCTGTCCTGTGCATTGCAGGACATTGAGCAGCATCCTGGCCTCTACCAGCTGGGTACTGGTAGCATTACTGTCCTGTTGTGACAAGCAGAACTGTCTGCAGACATTACCAAAGGTTCCCGGGGAAGCAAATCCACCCGCCATCCCCCCCACTGAGAACCACTGATTTAGAATAACTTTGGTGTACCCAGTCTCACTCCTTAGTTTGGATTCTTGCTACCTAAGTCTAATACTAAAAAATAGCTTTCTCTGGACAAATTTTATGTGATCTACGTAAGTTTAATAAGCCTCATTTACATGTTTCTCTTTTAAAAATTATAACTTTTGTGGAAAATTTAGAAACTATAAAGCAGTAGAAAGGAGAAAAGATTTTAAGCCATAGTCTTGTATAAAAAGTATAAAAAGTAGCACTGTTGATGTATATTTAAAAACTCCTAATTCTCACACTTGTGATCTAATATTTCCATCTCTAGGAATTTGTCCAAAACAAAGAATTAAAGATGCATACAAAGATTATGAACAGTGATATTTTATCAGAATGGTGTTTATAATATAGAAAATTAGACACAAATAAAATGACCAGAATAGGGCATTGATTAAATAAATCATGGAACACTTGTTAGATAGATGCTATGCAGCTACCAAAAATCATGTTGTCAAAGAATTTATTTAAGGGTATGGAAAATGCTTACCATATGTCAAGTTAAAAAAAAAACAAGTATATTATACTCTGAAAATTACAAAATATTGAAAGAAATTAAAGAAGCCATAAATAAGTGGAAACACATCCTATGTTAATGGATTGGAAGACAATATTGTTAATATGTCAGTACTACTCAAAGCAATCTACAGATTTAGTGCAATCCCTATCACATCTCAGTGATTTCCTTACGCAAAAAGAGAAAAATCTATCCTAAAATTCATTTGGAATCTCAAGGGACCCCAAATCAACAAATTAGTCTTGCAAAAATCAAAGTTGGAAGTTCCTTATTCCTTATTCTTAGTAAGGAATGCTGACACATGGCACATATGGATGAACCTTGAAAACATGTGAAGGGAAATAAATCAGACACAGAAAAATGAATATTGTATGATTCCATTTATTTGAGGTACCTAGAATAGTCAGATTCATAAAGACAGGAAGTGGAATGGTGGTTACCAGGGATTGGAGGAGGTAGGATTGCGGAGTTACTGTTTAATGAATACAGAGTTTCCCTCAAAACTAAAAGTCTTTTAGCACAGGTACCACCCCTAGAATTTCTGGTAAACCAGCACCAGCCTGAAGATCACATTCTCATCAAAGGGTGAAAAAAAAGGAAACTCGAATCAGCCGAGGGTCCTTCCTTCTCAGTGCAAACCACTGAGACTGCTGTTCATACAGCGAAAAAAGGATGGATTCATCACAACTGAGTCAAGAAAGCGCCATCCCCTTCAGAGTTGTGGGCCATAGTCCCAGGGGAAAACCCTACCAAACTGAAGCTAAGAAAAATTTAACTCTTTCTTCTATTCTATTACTCTTTCTTCTTTCCTCGCTCTGTTACTGACCATCTAGTTATTAACATAACCGTCAATTTTGCCTCAAACTATTGCATTTAATGCTTGCCTTGTTATGCCCTGTGGGGACTTGCCAAGTCAAAGACAGCTCTCTACTTCAGAAAAGTACCTCTGTCCTTCCTGACTATGCTCAGATTGGCCTTTAGTAAATTAGGGCCATTTAAATCCGGGAAATTTCGATAAAGATTCCAGTGTAGACCAGGAGTCTTGCCCCGTAATGTAGAGCTTTTACGTCGTAGTTGGTTCAACGTTCTGTGGACCACTAAAGAGCAAGGATGGACTGCCCCAACTGGTTTTTGTAATTTCCTAAAATTATACATTCATTTTACTAGAGGATCATGGACGTTAAAGACTTAAAACAAACGTTGGCAATTAAGACAGGATACCAAGATGCAAATACCTGGTTGGAATGGATCAAATATTCCATCTGCACGTTAAACAAAAGCAATTGTTGTGCTTGTGCACATGGCAGGCCAGAGGCCCAGATTATCCCCTTTCCACTAAGGTGGTCCCCCAGTCAACCAGGTGTGGGCTGCATGGTAGCTCTTTTCCAGGATTCTGCAGCCTGGAGTAATAAGTTGTGCCAAACTGTCTCTGCTATATCCCAAAGTTCGGCACCCTGAGGGTCAGCCCCTAAGGGCCACCCAGCTTCTGTCTCCCAACACTAAGTTCACTTCGTGTCTCTCACGACAAGGAGGAAACTTAGCGTTCCTTGGAGACCTGAAGTGATGCAGTGAGCTTAAGAATTTTCAAGAACTTATCAATCAGTCAGCCCTTGTTCATCCCCGAGCAGATGTGTGGTGGTATTGTGGTGGGCCTTTACTGGACACTCTGACAAATAACTGGAGTGGCATTTGTACTTTAGTCCAGTTGGCTCTCCCTTTCACCCTGACATTTCATCTACCAGAGGGAGGAAAAAATAAGACATTGTAAAGTGAGAGAAGCCTCTTATAGGTCTTTCGACTCTCACATCTATTTAGACACAATTGAAGTCCCACAGGAATACCAGATCAATTTAAAGCTTAAAATAAAATAGCTGCAGGATTTGAGTCATTATTTTGGTGAGTGACAGTTAATAAAAATGTAGATTGGATAAACCACATTTATTACAGCCAACAGCAACGAACTTTTCATGAGTTAAAAGAAAAAACTCATGTCGGCCCCAGCCCTGGGGCTACCTGACCTGAAAAAACCCTTTACACTCTATGTGACAGAAAGAGGAATATGGCAGTTGGAGTTTTAACCCAGACTGTGGGGCCCTGGCCAAGGCCAGTGGCCTATCTCTCAAAGCAACTAGGCGGGGTTTCCAAAGGCTAGCCCCCATGTCTAAGGACCTTGGCAGCAATGGCCTTGTTAGCACAAGAAGCAGATAAACTAACTCTTTGGCAAAACCTGAATATAAAGGCCCCTCCATGCTGTGGTAACTTTGATGAATACCAAAGGACATCATTGGCTAACAAATGATAGATAACTAAGTACCAAAGCTTCCTATGTGAAAATTCCCGCATAACCATTGAAGTTTGTAACACCCTAAACCCTGCCACCTTGCTCCTGGTATCAGAGAGCCCAGTTGGACATAACTGTGTAGAGGTGTTAGACTCAGTTTATTCTAGTGGGCCCAACCTCAGAGACCATTCTTGAACATCGGTAGACTGGGAGCTATACATGGAGGGGAGCAGCTTCACCAACCCCTGCAAAGTGACTCTGAAGAAGATGACGAGCCCTGCTCCAGTCACGCCCGGAAGCTGACTGGTCCACACATGGCCTGAGCATGGGAAAACTCATCGCGGGACTCATTTTCCTTAAAATTTGGACTAATGCAGTAAGGACTTCAACTGACTTTCCTCAGACTGATGACTGTTTCCAGTGTATACATGAAGTCACTGAGGTAGGACAAAAAGTTGCTACAGTCCTATTATTTTATGGTTATTATAAGTATACCGGGACTCTAAAAAGAACTTGTTTGTATAATGCTATTCTATACAAGGTGTGTAGCCCAGGAAATGACCAACCTGATGTGTATTATGACCCATCTGAGCCTCCCATGACCACAGTTTTTGAAATAAGATTAAGGACTGAGGACTGGTGGGGGCTCATAAACAATATGAGTAAAGTGTTAGCCAAAACAGGAAAAAAAGGGGTGCCCAAACAAGTCACCTTGAAATTTGATGCCTGTGCTGTCATTAACAGTAATAAGTTAGAAACAGGATGTGGTTCTCTTAATTAGAAAAGAGGTTATATGGCAGAAAATAAGTACATTCATCATGAATTAGGGCTGTATAGAAATAAATGTGGATATTGGTCTTGTGTCATGTAGGCTACTTGGATAAAAAATGAAAAAAATCCTGTCCACCTTCGGAAAGTGAAAAGCCCTTCCTGTACCAGTGTCCAGTGTAACCCCTTGGAACTAGCAATAACCAACCCCCTTGATCCTCCCTGGAAAAAAAGGGGAGCATGTAACCCTAGGAATTGATGGGGCTGGACTGGATCCTCGAGTAAATATTGTGGTTTGAGGAGAAGTTTATAAATGCTCTCCTGAGCCAGTATTTCAAAACTTCTATGATGAACTAAATGTGCCAGTACCAGAAATTTCAGGAAAAACAAAAAATCTGTTTTTGCAATTAGCCAAGCATGTAGCCCAGTCTCTTAATGTCACTTCATGTTATGTATGTGGAGGAACTATAATGGGAGATCAATGGCCATGGGAATCCCCAGAATTAGTACCTACAGACCCAGTTCCTGATGAATTCCTGGCTCAAAAGAATCACCCTGATAACTTCTGGGTTCTAAAAGCCTCAATCATTAGACAATACCGTACAGCAAGAGTGGGGAAGGACTTCACCCTTCCCGTGGGACGACACAGCTGCCTTGGGCAAAAAACTGTATAATAGTACTACTAATACAGCCACCTAGTGGCGTTCAAACCACACTAAGAAAAATCCATTTAGTAAATTCCCAAATTTGCAAACCGTGTGGACCCACCCGGAGTCCCACCAGGACTGGACAGCCCCCAGTGGATTATACTGGATATGTGGGCATAGGCCTTACACCAAATTACTCAACCAGTGGGCAGGTAGTCATGTTATTGGCACTATTAAACCATCTTTCTTCCTACTGCTCATAGACAGGCGAACTCCTGGGCTTCCCTGTCTATGCTTCCTGCGAAAAGAGAAGCATAACTATAAAAAATTGGAAAGATGATAAATAGCCCCCTGAGAGAATCATACATATTATGGGCCTGCTACTTGGGCACAGGACAGCTTGTGGGGATACAGGAACCCCATTTACATACTCAACTGAATCATACGATTACAAGCTATCTTAGAAATAATCATTAATAAGACTGGCAGAGCCTTGACTGTTCTGGCCCGGCAAGAAACTCCAATGAGAAATGCTAACTATCAAAATAGATTGGCTCTTGACTACTTGCTGGCAGCTAAAGGAGGGATCTGTGGGAAATTTAACCTTACTAATTGCTGTCTACACATAGATGATCAAGGGAAAGTTGTTGAAGACCTAGTTAGAAATATGACAAAACTGGCACATGTGCCTGTGCAAGTATGGCATGGATTTGATCCTATGGCCATGTTTGAAAAATGGTTCCCAGCACTAGGAGGATTTAAAACTTTTATAATAGGAGTTATAATAGTATAGGAACCTGCTACTGCTCCCTTGTTTGTTACCTGTACTTCTTTTTTTTTTTTTTTTTTTTTTTTTTTGAGACAGAGTCTTGCTCTGTCGCCCAGACTGGAGTGCAGTACAGTGGCCCAATCTCAGCTCACTGCAAGCTCCGCCTCCCAGGTTTACTCCATTCTCCTGCCTCAGCCTCCCCAGTAGCTGGGACTACAGGCGCCCGCCATCTCGCCCGGCTAGTTTTTTGTATTTTTTAGTAGAGACGGGGTTTCACCGTGTTAGCCAGGGTGGTCTCGATCTCCTGACCTCATGATCCGCCCGTCTCGGCCTCCCAAAGTGCTGGGATTACAGGCTTGAGCCACTGAGCCCGGCCAACCTGTACTTCTTCAAATGATAAAAAGCTTCATCACTACCTTAGTTCACCAAAATGCTTCAGCACAAGCGTACTATATGAATCACTATTGATCTGTCTTGCAAGAAGACATGGGTAATGAAAATAAAAGTGAGAATTCCCACTAATGAGTTAGGTTCTCAAAGTGGGGGAATAAGGGAGGAGACCACCCCTCATATTGTCTTATGCCCAATTTCTGCCCCCAAAGAAAGAAGAAGTAAAAACTAAAAGGCAGAAATGAAATCCACAGTTAGACAACCCCACACCACGCCCTGGGCCTGGTTAAAGATCGACCCCTGACCTAACTGGTTATGTTATCTATAGATTCCAGACATTGTATGGAAAAACACTGTGAAAATCCCTGTCCTGTTCTGTTCCATTCTGATTACTGGTACATGCAGCCCTCAGTCCCATACCCCCTGCTTGCTCAATCGATCATGACCCTCTCATGCGGACCCCCTTAGAGTTGTAAGCCCTTAAAAGGGACAAGAATTGCTCGCTCGGGGAGCTCGGTTTTCGGAGATGTGAGTCTTGCTGAAACTCCTAGCCGAATAAAGCTATTCCTTCTTTAACTCGGTGTCTGAGGGGTTTTGTCTGTGGCTTGTCCTGCTACAGTTTTATTATAATAAATATTGAGTGAGTAGTTTGTGCATAACACTTTTTTTTCATGTTTAGGAATTGTTTATTAGGATAGATTCCTAGAAGTAGGCTCAAAAGTTGGTTCATATTTCTCCCTCTGCTGTTCTTGTGACGTTCAACTCCTCATTATCACAAAGGACTGAAGAAGTGTAAATGTTTGCCAATAGTTGGTACCATCTGAATTGCCTCCCAAGACAGGGTGAATTCCATGGATTATAAAGGTGTTAAAGAGTGTCTAAAACAAAGTTTACTTTAAATTTCTTATAGTCAGCCGGGCACAGTGGCTCACTCCTGTAATCCCAGCACTTTGGGAAGCCGAGGCAGGTAGATCACTTGAGGTCAGGAGTTTGAGACCAGACTGGTCAACATGGTGAAGCCTCATCTCTAACTAAAAATACAAAAATTAGCCAGGCATGGTGGCGTATACCTGTTATTCCAGCTACTGGGGAGGCTGAGGCAGGAGAATCACTTGAACCCAGGAGACAGAGGTTGTAGTGAGCCGAGATTGCACCACTGCATTCCCTACCTGTTGTCCTCTCCAGTTAAAAAAAAAAAAAAAAAATTCCAGCTGGTCGTGGTGGCTCACACCTGTAATCCCAGCACTTTGGGAGGCCGTGGTGGGCAGATCACAAGCTCAGCAGATGGAGACAATCCTGGCTAGTGAAACCCTGTCTCTACTAAAACTACAAAATAAAAGTAGCTGGGCATGGTGGGGGGCACCTGTAGTCCCAGCTACTCGGGAGGCTGAGGCAGGAGAATGGCATAAACCCGGGAGGCGGAGCTTGCAGTGAGCTGAGATCGCACCTCTGCACTCCAGCCTGGGCGACAGAGCAAGACCCTGTCTCAAAAAAAAACAAAAAAAAAAACCAAAAACAAAAAAAAACCTTACAGTTCTCTTCCTTTATAAAGAGAAATAAAAGAATATTGAATATAACTGACATCTTAAACAATTTTTTTTTTTTCTATTTGTACCCTTCCTTCCTTGGACTTCATCCCTCTTTCTCCCTTTATTCAGTTCATTCTGATTTCCCTATAACACCAAAGCTCACACTCTAGAATCAGATAATATTTTAAGGTTCTCTTCAATCCTGGGAATTTGTGCTCTGGACACAATTGTGCTATAGGTGAAGACTGCTCTTGTGTTTCTTCACTCACCCTTTCTTGTATATTGCCCCAGTTGCAGCTAATAGAGATCCTATGGTTACCAGGGATACCAGCTTTAGGATGATGCAGCTGCTAAATACTGCGGGAGTCAAACAAAACCTGGGGCCTTGATGATGTTGTTGAGCTGCTGAATCAACCATCCCTAAACCCTGTGCTCCGAAGACTTCCTGTCATGTGAGCTAGTAGATTTCCATCTTGCTTATCTATTTGATATGAAGTTGCTGCTACTTTCAGTCTAAAGCATTAAGTCAGATCCATTTCTGGCTGTGGGATTAGGGTGAATTTTAATCTGGTTAAAGGTTGAGTAACTCACCAGGGAGAAGGGTCACAAGAGAAATCCTGGTGAGGAAGAGATGTAAGTAACGGCAAGGAGATGTGAAAGTGTTTGGTGTGCTTGAAGTACTCAGGTGAGATGGGAAGGAAGGACAGCTGAGGTCAGGAAATGGGAGATGAGGTAGATAGGCTGGGGATCACGTTCTCAGGAATTCCAATATTTTCCTATGGTAAGTGAAGGAACATCAAAGGTTTTTAATCAGGGAAATGACATGATCAGATTAGCCTCTAAGCACTTACATAGTGACTCCTCCTTTCTAAAATTCTAATGAGAGTACAAATAAGACAGAATAAGAGGTAGGAAAAGAACCAATATAAGTGAATATATTGTAGGACAGCCTTATACATAGTATACTAACACACATATACATATTGATGAGGTTATATAAATATATTTAACTTTGTGTGTGTGTGTGTGTGTGCCCGTGTGTATTCAGAGAATGTAGCTTTGGATTACCCAATTTTATTTTTATTTATTTATTTTTTTTGAGATGGAGTCTCACTCTGTCACCCAGGCTGGAGTGCAGTGGTGCGATCTCGGCTCATTGCAAGCTCCACCTCCCGGGTTCACGCCTTTCTCCTGCCTCAGCCTCCCGGGTAGGTGGGACTACAGGCGCCCGCCACCACACCTGGCTAATTTATTTTTGTATTTTTAGTAGACAAGGGGTTTCACCGTGTTAGCCAGGATGGTCTTGATCTCCTGACCTTGTGATCCGCCCACCTCAGCCTCCCAAACTGCTGGGATTACAGGAGTGAGCCACCGCGCCCAGCCCCAATATTTTTAATTCAATTCCTTGTTGGTTGTTTGCAATGACCTCATAGTAATAATCTATGAGCTAGTGTTGTCATTATTTTGACAAAATTTCATAACAGATTTTATAAAATCTTCTCTCTTTTTTTTTTTTTTCCCAGACAGAGTCTCGCTCTGTCGCCCAGACTGGAGTGCAGTGGTGTGATCTCAGCTCACTACAACCTCCACCTCTTGAGCTCAAGAAGCAGTTCTCCTGCCTCAGCCTCCTAAGTAGCTGGGATTACAGGCATCTGCCACCATGCCCAACTAATTTTTGTATTTTTAGTAGAGATGGGGTTTTACCATGTTGCCCAAGCTGGTCTCAAACTCCTAACCTAAGGTGATCCTCCCACTTCAGCCTCCCAAAGTGCTGGGATTACAGGCATGAGTCACAGCACCTGGTCAAAATCTTGCTGATTTTATAATAGAAAACCAGCAGTTTCTGAGCTGTGATTCTGGCTTCTGATTCCACCTCTGTTATTGAATGTGACATTGGAGTTAGACCTCAGTTTACTCTACATAAAATGAGTTATCTAGGTTAGATGATATCCGAATTTAAAATATATTAACCATCTTATCTTACAACTACAATGTTCTATAATGGCCCTTCTCTCCCCCTCCCTCCCTTTCTTTCTTTTCCTCTCCTCCCCCTTTTCTTTTCTTTTTTTTTTTTTTTCAACTTTTATTTTAGGCTTGGGGTACATGTGCATGTTTGCTATGCAGGTAAACTTGTGTCACGGGGGTTTGTTGTACAGATTATTTCATCACCCAGGTACTAAGCCTAGTACCCAGTAGTTATTTCTTCTGATTCTCTCCCTCCTGCCACCCTTCACCCTCAAATAGGTCCAGTGTCTGTTGTTCCCTTCTTTGTGACCACGTGTGTGCTCTCATCATTTAGCTCCCATCTTTTCTTTTTCTTTTCATTTTAAAATTAGGAATGTCTCTAAATAAAATTCTATACAGTTACCTAAGGAAAATTCACATATACTCTACATCAGCCAGAAATATGTGTTGAACTGCAGATAACAGAATACCCAGCCACTATAGCAGTGGCTTAAACAAAATGTGGTTTGTTTGACTGCCATTATAAGAAGTCTAAAGGTGAAAGGTTGTTAGCATGGTCCAGGGGCTCAGCCACATCTAGGCCAACATCTCTGAAATTCTCCTGGCCTTTCTCTCATAGCTGTTATTTCTTGAGTGTAAGAAATAAGAGGGAACTGTGGCACCAAGGTCATCTGCTCCCTTTCATGAGAAAGGCAAAAGTTTTTACAGAACCATCTCTTCTCCCTCCCTATCATCATTTCTCACTTACAATTCGATGGCCAGAAGAAGGCCACATGGCCACCTCTGTAGTAAGGGAGCCAGACAGAGACTTGTCAACTCAACTTTTGCATACAATTTTAGAGAATTCAAAAATCGACGTGCATTATGGTACCCAGGTTCAGAACCCCTGATTGAAAAAGTTTGTCACACTATCTGAACCTACGTTTTCAGGTGCTCACTCCTCAGAGAAAAACTGAAATCTAAACAGATTTCTGATAATCTGGTTTGAAGCAGCAAGCTGTTTAAAGGCCAGAGAATCAAATGAGGTAATGTATTATGAAACTTTGGCAAACTGTTAAGTTCTACTTCATATAAAGACGTCTTTCTGTTGTGAGAACTTCCTTTGTTATCTATATATTACACATCTTGGTTGCCATTTGCCTCGTGTGTGTAAATAAGATAGAAGTAGGGCACAGTAAAGACACAAGCAAATCAGTGCCAGGAACACACAGAAAATATTTTATTAGTTTCCAAATTAAGAAATGACAAAGGAGGACATATTTCAGGAGAAATCTATGACTCTCCTCAGAGAGCCCACTCTGGCATTCATGGACCCCCAGTCCTGGTAGCGCCTGTAGTCTCCCGGCCTCAGCAGGTACTGGCGTCCTCGGTAGTTGGGCAGCTCGTAGAGGACCCAGGAGCCCTCCAGCACGTTGAGGGAGTGGATTTCATTGAAGTGGAAGCGGTCCTGAAGAGAGGAGCAGTCCTCAGTGAACTCTATCATCTGGCCTCTGTAGTCCTCCCTCTCATAGAGTCTGATCCTGTGAGAGCCAGCCTGGCAGACCCAGAAATAAAAAGAGGAGAAAAGCAACCGTGAAACGATTCCAATGCATTGTCAGGCAGTCCAGCTTGGTGAGGACCTGCTCAAGTCATTTAGAAATACATGGCAAAATTTAATTAATTCTGAATATTTATAAACTCCTCATTACCGAGGGCAGAAATTCAGTATCTTTTCAAGATTATAAAGTGTGGTGAAGAAATTGAGAAGGAAATCTCACTCTTTAATATATTCAGCTATTTCTCAGCATGAGCTGACTCCCATGCTCAGTATCCTGTACCACACACAAACCCAAACCTGTAACAGCTTATTACTATTTTATGCCATTTTGAAGAAATGTTTTAATATTAAAATAAACATTAAATTATAAAGAAATGTATTTAAATTATGTGTAATTTTAATATACATGATATCTAATATATATTTAATTATATACTATATTTAAAATATAAAATATATAAAATTATATTTTATTTTAAAATTATATTTTAATAATTATATTCAAATTATATTTTATAAGTATAAATTAAAATTATATTTATTTTAAAAATTACATTTTATTTAAAAATAACTTTACTAAAACATAAATAAAATATATTTAAAATACACAAATATAAGGGCTGGGGCAGTGGCTCATTCCTGTAGTCCCAGCACCTTGGGAAGCCGAGGCGGGTGGATCACTTGAGGTCAGGAGTTCAAGACCACCCTGATGAATATGACAAAACCTTGTCTATACTAAAAATACAAAAATTAGCCAGGTGTGGTGGTGTGTGCCTGTAATCCCAGCTACTTGGGAAGAGAATTGCTTGGACCCGGGAAGCAGAGGTTGCAGTGTGCCAAGATCATGCCACTGCTCTCCAGCCTGAGGGACAGAGCAAGACTTTGTCAAAAAAATAATAATAATAATAATAAACAATAAAATAAATAAAAATAAAAATACAAAAATTAGCTGGGTTTGGTGGCGTGCTCCTGTAACTCCAGCTACTCAGGAGACTGAGAGAGGAGAATCATTTGAATCTGGGAGGCGGAGGTTGCAGTTAGCCGAGATCTCACCACTGCACTCCAGCCTGGGCGTCAGAGTGAGACTCTGTCTCAAAAAAACAAAACAAAACAAAACAACCCCCCAAAAATAAATATAATGTAAATGAAATATATTAAAAATATATTAAAATATATTTAAAATATAATTTATATAGTTATATAAACATAGTAAATACATATTTTAACTAGATATATTATTAAATACATTATATTCATTAAATATATTTAATGTAAATATATTTAAAATATTATAATGTATTTTAAATATAAGCATTTAAATATATTAAAGATATAATTTAATATACTGAATTAAATAATGCATCATTTAAATAAATGAGATAAATATCATATGTTAAATATATAAGCCTTCTTTTTAAAATATAAGTATTTTAAATATATTAAACTATTAAATATTAAATATTAAGGTAATGTATTAAAGAACAATTAATTATAAGTCAATAAGTTGTGAATGCAATGAAGAAAAATGGGGAAAAAATCAGTAAGTCCAAGGACGAATTTTTCATAAACATTAGTGTTCTCACACACATATGGGATATACGTGGCACCTGTGTGAAATATCTGTGTTGCTCTCCATTGAAGGAAAGTCTTACTCATATAGGTTGGGAAAACCCAAAATGTGCAAGAGAGGAGCAAAAAGGGGAAAAAGTCTCAGAAGAAATTACCCTGTTTGCTCAGTAACTGCCCTACCCTCTAGCATTTATTCTTCTATAGGGTATTAGTGGTTTTTCTACAACTCCATTCTAAATAATTCCAGAACAGGACTTTAAAGTCTTATACAACCCCTAGGGCAGGTGACACATTCCTACTCAATAAATATTTGTGGATTAATTGTGATTAATTGGTATCTGGGTAACACTTTGCTTTTGTGAGGGGCAAACTCTATTGACTTAATCCACTATAGTTCATCTTTTGTCCACTCTCAGTTATTGTGACTGATCACTACTTCTAATGTTTAACTTTTGCTTGAAACCATCCAGTGAGTGTCCTGAGGGCCTGGGTCCTGACATGAGGCTGCACTCACGTGGGGGATGAGGCGGCAGGAGCGGACCGAGTCGCTGAGGCCCATCCACTGCTGGTGGTCGGCATAGTCGCCGCGGCGCAGGAAGTATTGGAGGCCCGAGTAGTTGGGCAGCTCATAGAGCATCCAGCAGCCGCTGTCCACGCGCACCGAGTTGCAGCGGCTCAAGTAGGGCTGCAGGTTGGGGTGGTCGCTGCTGCATTCATAGTGGCGGCCCTGGAAGCCCCGGTCCTCGTAGAGGGTGATCTGCAAGGCAAGGCGAGGCAAGGCAAGGGCTCACAGGCCTGCCCCTGCCCCAGTCTCCGCCCCCGCGATACAGGAAGCTCCCGGGGCCCGGGGCGCGGGCTGGGCTCACCTTCCCCATGGCTGGCTGGACGCACGGCGGGGCTGAGCGGGTGGGGCGGCGGCGCGTCGGGGCTATATAGCAGGAGGGCTGCTGCGTTGGCAAGAACCGCACAAAAGGGGCCCGCGGAGGGGAGCAAGGGCATTTTCGTGTTCTCTTTTTTCTGTTTGCTGTCCTAGTCCGTGGGGCTCACTGTGGGTTTTGGTCCCATTCTCTCTGGAGTGTTCGGATTGCTATCATTGGCTGATGCTATTGAGAATGTTTGTAAAAAGGTAATTTGGGACATTGTCTATTTATAATAGAAGTGGAGCTTCAGCTATTTCACATATAGTTCACGCTTTTGTTTGTATAGGTTGGGGAAAAACAAAAAAAGTTTAAGTCGGGGAGCAGAAAAAGCAAAGACTCTTAATAAGGCAAATTAATCTGTCAGAACAACAGTATTACGTGCCACAATACTCAATACTGATTGTTAATAGGAAGGAAATGGGCTTAACTGAATGTTGAAAATTTCAAGTTTAGTCCTTTAAGAGAACGTCATCATGAAAGGGTGTAAGAAATTGGAACATTTTATCAAGAGAGTTCACAGAATTTTGAACCTTTATTATGGTAAAACACACAGCAAACATGGATCTTCGATATTGGGTCTGATTTTGTTACAGTTATGCCTAGAAGTAGCTGAGAATTAGATGTTTTTCTCTTAGCTAATGGTGGTGCCGTGATTCAAAAGAGAGAATAGTTAGTTCTAAGATGCTTAATCTCAGAAAGAACTTAAAAGGGAAATATCTACGTTTGAGGAAATTAGAAAAGTAATATGTGTGAAACAGAAAAACATGATCTCTTAGCTTGTTATAAAATAAAGCCAAATTCCTAAGAAACTTATTTCTAGTAGGATCTAGAATACACCTTTGTTCTCTGAACGAGCGAGAGTACACAAGGCCTTTGACTCAGAGGAAATTAATTGCATGAACACAAAGGGGAGCTATGGCTGGAATGATGCAGGGAGAGGAAGGAATAAATATCTAGAAGCTGGACTCGAGGAAGACTTTAGAAAGTATTTATTGGCCTTGAAGAGAACAGTTTGATGGACTGGAAAGAGCACTGGAGTGGAAAATGACCTGTGTCCAGCTTCTTTCGTGTTCAAAGAATTGCTCACAGCCCTGTGTCAACCCATGGAAGTACTTTGTCTTGTCTTTGAGTCATAAATCTTTGTAAGTGGTATTTATGAATTAAACACCAACTATGTGCAATACAAATTATTTTAATTCTTATTTTCTGGCTTCTTCTTCTTCTTCTTCTTCTTCTTCTTCTTCTTCTTCTTCTTCT
>NC_045444.1:94609563-94618899 GCF_002776525.5 Piliocolobus tephrosceles
CTTCTTCTTCTTCTTCTTCTTCTTCTTCTTCTTCTTCTTCTTCTTCTTCTTCTTCTTCTTCTTTTTTTTTTTGTATTATTTCTATGTAGAGCTCTGCAGTGGTAGCGAAATACCTTTTTCTTTTGTTTTGTTTTGATTGTTTTCTTCATCCTCATTGCTACATATAGCAGGTGCATGGTAGGTGCTCAAAAATTGGTAAGGATCCTAACTCAGAGAAGTTGAGTCTCTAGTGGCTAATAAATGGAGGATATTGAAATGGAAAATAAACTTGTGGCTGGGTGTGGGGGCTCACACCTGTAATCCCAGCACTTTTGGAGGCCAATGTGGGAGGATCACTTGAGCTCAGGAGTTCAAGACCAGCCCTGGCAACGTAGTGAGACCCCCCTTTCTATAAAAAATGAAAAAATTAGCCGGGCATGGTGGTGCACACCTGTAGCCTCAGCTACTTAGGAAGCTGAGATGGGAGGATCATCGCTTGATCCTGGGAGGTCGAAGCTGCAGTGAGCTGTGTTTGTGCCACTGCACTCTATCCTGGACAACAGAGTGTGGCCATGTCTCAAAAAATAAATAAAATAAATTTGCAGTATGAGCCGGTAGTCTCACTTCTAGGTCACTATCTTTTTAAAATTATGGCACATCAGGATTAGCATATATGTACAATGTCATTCTTTGCAGCATTGTTGGTCAAAGCAACATTGGAAAAGCCCAGTCACTTAAGTGGACAAATGGTGAAATGGTCTAAGGGACCTCCAAACAACGAGATGCAATTCAACTATGAAACAGAATAAGGTACTCACCTAGATACATGTCCATATTATAATACATTTTAAAAGCAAGTTGCAGACTAATATGTATAGCATGATTGCATTTTTGTAAAGAAAAGAAGCATGTGTTTTGTGAGAGAGCTATATAAACAAGGCAAAAATCCCAGAAGGGTGTCCACCAACTATAAACGGGAGTTAGCAATGAGGGGCATCAGAAGGACTCTCTTCAACTTCTTTATAGAATTTGTACAGTAGTAAGATTATGGGAGGACTTTTACTTTGAAGGGAAATTTTTAAGTTAAATTAATTCTCTACTGATGAAAAGACTTGCAATTGCTTTCTTTTCTTTCTTTTTTTTTTTAAAAGAAACTTTTTAGGGCTTTCCTTATGAGCAAGCAGATTTTAGTTTAATCAAAGGCTCCAGAAATTATGGCTTTCTTTAATGCACCTTTAAATTTGGGCCCGTTTTGTAGTTACAGGACTTATTTATTTATTTTAACTTTTATTTTAGATTCAGGGGCACATATCCAGGTTTGTAATACAGGTAAATTGTGTGTTGTGGGGGTTTGGTGTACAGATTATTTTATCACCCAGGTGATAAGTATAGTACCTGACAGGTAGTTTTTCGATCCTCTCCAACCTGGAGGTATTTTGTTTTCTGTTCCTGTGTTAGTTTGCTTAGGATATTGGCCTCCAGCTCCACCTATGTTGCTGCAAAGGACAGGGTCTCATTCTTTTTTTATGGCTGCATAGTATTCCATTGTGTATATGTACCACTTTGTAAAACCCAGCCTACCATTGATGGACATTTAGGTTGATTCCACGTCTTTGTTGTCGTGAATAGTGCTGTGATGAACATATGTACATGTGTCCTTACGGCAGAACGATGTTTTCTATAGTTACTTTTTATGTTTGGGGTACACTATACCATGCAAATCTATTTAAGAGATTGATGTGTATCTCTTATTAATTTATTTGCAATAGCTGGTCACCATGAAACTGATGTGCAGTTTCTGTAATTGACACAGCATTTGGGCCAGGGGTAGTACTGACCAAGAGCTACAGTCCTGGACAGGAGTCATTTTCAAAAGGAGATGAATGGTTTTTAACTTTGTTCAAAGGTACGGCAGTGGCCGTGATGGCTCTGGCATTACTTATATAATACTGTGCCTGAAAGTAAACGAAAGTACAATCCTTTGTATAGTCTAATCAGGCTGTCGACCAAGTTAAGTTTGCCCTCACCACTCATGTGACTTTGCCTTTTGTCTGACCCACATTTTTGGTTAGAAGGAAAATTCCGAACTATTATTCCTCAAGGTACTTAGTTGAATGCCTCCCTTCTCGCCAGTCAGCCTCTCCCAGGTCTCTGGCATTGCCCTGCCTTTTCTTTCTCAGGCAGGCTACACCCTGCCTCCACCCCAACATCCGAGGCTTGTTCAAACTCACTCTACCTTGAAGCTCTTCTCCAACAGGCCCTGTCTCCTGCCCCATTCACTTCTTAACTTTTGACAAGGAAATTTAAAGGTGAACTGATTTGCACAATGAAAGAACGACAGAAGTCAGCAATTGCCAATAATGCAGACTAAATCTTTATTAGGTTCCAAATTGGGAAATTGGTAGTGTTAAGCTATTTCAGTATAAATCCACCACTCTCCGCAAAGAGCCTGCCTTAGCATCCATGGCCCCCCAGTCCTGGCACCGCCTGTACTCTTGGGGCCTCAGCAGGTATTGCCGCCCCCGGTAGTTGGGCAGCTCGTAGAGGACCCAGCAGCCCTCCAGCACGTGGAGGGAACGGATCTCGCTGAGGTGGAAGCGGTCCTGGATGCTGGGGCAGTCCTCACTCAGCTCCATCATGAGGCCTTTGTGGTCTTCTCTCTCGTACAGCCGCAGCCTGTGGGACCCTGTCTACTCGGTTCGCAGAAAGAAGGACAGAGAAAAGCAAATGAGTCTCTTCCAGAATTTGTCCAACCAAAGAACAGATGAACTTGGTAGGATAGGGCATGGAATTGTCAATGTCAAATTTAGACAGTGTAAAATGTAGATTACTGTGGATGCTGCGCATGGATCTGTCTTCCACTAGCACCTAAATACTGCTATGCTCATTTTCTTTTTGACCTGAAATTCATTCTTATTTAGGAGATAGAATTTTTAAGAGGTTCAAATGCTGAGTTAGAATCCATCAAGAACTCAGATATCTTGATTCCTAATTACCTGTGTTAATTCAAACTACATTTGGGGAAAAAATAGAAATAATTTATTTTGACTAGTATTCTTTTAGTAAGAGTATTATCTCCCAAATTTATAAACATATAAATTTACCACTAAAGTAAGATTTAAAAAATCTTGTATTTCAGTGTAAAGTTAATTTAAATAGTCATTTGGAATGAGAATTTAGCTGATTTTTCAAATTAAGAAAAATTACCTTTTCCAAAGTTGGACACAACCTTTGAATAGCCTATATTAACAATACAGCTTTGAAGGTTTACTTGTCCACAGTGGAACCTATCTAATTCATTCATCAGAAATTCTTTTTCTATAGGCAAAACAATTTGTTAAAAATACCGTCTTTGTATGCCCAACCAGCTTCCCATTTGCAAGTTTTGTTTTATATCCCATTATGATATTACATTTGTTACAGACCACTTTTAATTGACTTATTAGTAGCACAAATTTAAAGTAAAATGGATTCTTCCTCCAAGTGGGTTCTTCCTTACATTCTCTGCTGTTTTTGTCCATGTTATGTATCTGGCTTATGTCTGATGTCCATCTAACCCTTAGGAGTTTTTAAATGCAAACCTCCCTCCCTCTAACCCACATTGACCATACAGTGGGGACACTCCGGGGGCATGATGGAAATCTAGAAAACTCACCTGGGGGATGAGACAACAGGAGCGGATGGAGTCGCTGAGGCCCATCCATTGCTGGTAGTCGGGGTACTCCCCTCTCCGCAGCAAGTATTGTTGACCTTGGTAGTTGGGACGCTCATAGAGCATCCAGCAGCCACTTTCCACCCGGATGGAGTTGCAGCGGCTGAAATACGTCTGCAGGTTGGGGCAGTCAGTGGTGGATTCGTAGCTGCGGCCCTGGAAGGCCTTGTCCTCATAGAAGGTGATCTGCAAAGGAAGAATCGTTCCGAATTGCATTATTTGCTCTTAACAGGCATTATATAATGGCAATTTTTTTTTTCATTTTATTTTTTGTGTTCTGCTCACCTTCCCCATAGCTGGTTGACACGGATGATGCAAGTTCAGTGTGATGGGGCCTGCGGCTGCACAGCCAGTCTATATAGCAGGATGGCTGCTGCGTTGGCAAGAACAACACAAAAGGGGCCCTCGGCGGTAAGGGGATTTTACGCATCTCTTTAACATGCTGCATTCACTGGAAATGATTGTAGATTGTGTCCTTGTTCTCTGGTATATTCTAACGCTGTCCTGCACATACTGCTCTGTGTTGCTTTTATTTGGATTGTTACTGTTTTCTAAATTTATCTGCGCATCAGTCTGAACTTTTGACCCGAAATTCATGGCTCTCTCTATATGATTGAGTAATTTCCTGTGAATTTTCTGGGAAAGATCTATGCCATTATAGAATTGCTCCAGGATTCCAGAGAGGTTGTTGACGTAGAATGCCACAAGCACTGACTCATTTCCCTGGATGGCAGAGACTGCTCTACCTTAAATTTTTGTCTTTACACAGTTTTCCAGTCCAGGGCAGGACACAAATCTAGATTCGTATCTTGGCTAGTTTTGACTTCGTTAATGCAATGCTTTAAGACAGCTCTTAACTTTGCCTTTCGTGGGCACGTCATCTAACTAGAAATCCGTCCCTGGTGGTGAACTTACGATAACAAGCAAGGGAAAGGTTTCTGTGGTCACTGGGCCTGCGACTGAGAAGTACTGTATCCTGCTTTATAGATTGCTTTCCCTTTTTCAAGCGTGAGGGGGGCCATAAAGCTTCACAGGCAAGAGCGTGAGCTTTGGACTCAGGCCGCTGGCACTCAGAAGACCCACTGATTAGCTCCATGGCAAATTACGTAACCACTCAGAGCATGAGTTATCTCATGGACTATAGTCTGATTAATGAGGAAAAAAAGTGAGACAAAAGAGCAGCCTCTGACATTTGGATGCTGGCCTGGCACTCACAGTAAGGACATGTTACTCCCCTGTTAGACATAAACAGTCTCACAGAATAACAACTTCAGACAAGGCTACTCCGAGACCATGATGAAATGAGATACAATAAAGCCACTTCTTAACTTTGCCTAAGCACAGACAAAAACAAAGTCAATGCTCCACTCTCAAAATCCCAAGCCCTCACTCTCTCAAGCAAAATGATTAACTGCTACTTCTTTATGGATTACGGGTTTATCCGTGTTCTAGTCTCCCCTCCCTACGGGTAAGATTTCTTTAGATAACTAATCACAAAATTAACCCTGCTTTCTGCTAACATCTAATCTAGAGTGAACTTCAGATTTTTAAGATCCTCCCCCAAATCACACAACTGAAGTGCAAATCCTATTAACAATTTCTTTCTAAGCTCTCTTACTGAGACACTCCATGCTTCCCCAAGGAGAACGTCCTCCCTTGCTGCAACAAGTAATAAGCTCAACTTGTTTAAAGACAGATGTGTCCCTGGTGGCCTTTAGCTAAAGGACATTACATGAATAAGTGGGATTATGTGTATAAAGCATTTGGCACATACTTGGCACAAATGAACACTGAATACATGTTATTAGTAATAGAGTGACATTGTTAAGGCTGACTTTATCCTGTTTATCTCTCTCAAAGGTATTTAATCCTTTCAAAGATTCCTGAAAAAAATTTATCCTCTATGAAGCCATTTTGTGATTAAAGAAAAATTAGGCTTGGAAGGAACTTCAGAAACCATCAGGTGGTTTTCAAACTTGAGTGTGCCTAAGAATCACCTTTCATGTCAAAAACGCAAATTACCATCTTGACCTTTTGGCCAAATCCTGCATCATTAGATCAGGAGAAGACCTCAGAACCTATATTTTTATTTTTAATTTAATTTAATTTATTTTATGTTTTGAGACGGAGTCTCGCTCTGTTACCCAGGCTGGAGTACAGTGGTGCGATCTCAGCTCACTGCAGCCTCCGCTTCCTGGGTTCAAGTGATTCTCCTGCTTCAACTTCCTGAGTAGCTGAGATTATAGGCGTGTGTCATCACATGCAGCTAATTTTTGTATTTTTAGTAGAGACAGGGTTTCGCTATGTTGGCCAGGATGGTCTCAAATTCCTGACCTCAGGTGATCCACCCAGCTCGGTCTCCCAAAGTGCTGGGATTACAGGCATGCACCACCGTGCCCAGCCCAGAACCTATATTTTTAATAAGCACCAAATAGTTCTTGGGCCAAAACACTGCTGTGGTTTATCTCTTTATATTTTGACAAGGAAATCACGTATTTTAGCCATCCCTAGGCAATGCCTTATTAGGAATTGTACTAACATTCTCTTTGTTCTATTTATTTCTTTTTTGAGACAGAGTTCTGCTCTGTTGCCCAGGCTAGAGTGCAATGATGCAATCTTAGCTCACTGCAGTCTCTGCCTCCCACACTCAAGCTCAAGCTCCCACCTCAGCCTCTTGAGTAGCTGGAACTATAGGTGCATGCCACCACACCCAGCTAATGTTTTGTATTTTCTTTATGTAGAGACAGGGTCTCACTATGTTACCCAGTCTGGTCTTGATCTCCTCAAGCAATCTGTTTGCCTCAGCCTCCCAAAGTGCTGGGATTACAGGCATGAGTCACTGTGCCCCACCTAACATTCTCTTTAGACCTAAAGGCAGATGTGCTCTCTGCTTTGTAGCACTCTTTCTTGTTCTATAAAGTTTCATATGTACATAGTGAGAGAATCAGAGCAGAGATACCAGCACTTAAATTAGAGCACTGGTAAGAAGACAGGAAAAGCAATAAAGGGGCCAGAAAATGCATATCCCAGAATGTTGCTCTTGTTCCAGAATGGCATAGTCTTGTATTTCTCCAACCTTTTTTCAAATCTTTCTCCTTCTCTCCTCTGCCCCAACTACCCCCCACCCCAAAACCCCTGCCATTGTAGCTGCCTTACATAGGGTCTCATCGTATCTCAGCTGGACTTTCAACAGCCTCCTGACTGCCCAGTCTTGTCTTCCTCCAAACTGCACTTGGCCAGATGCTGGAGTGATGAGAATCAAAGCACATCAAGTCATGCTGTTCATTTGCTTGAAATATTTCATAGACTCCCATTGTCTCCAGGATCCAATATTGATCCCTTAGCATGGCATCCTAGACCTGGCCTCCTCTGTCTGTCCCCATGCTTTCTGTTTGATCACACCAAACCACTTGTCGTTTCCCAAATGCACAACATTATTTCATGTTGTTCTTGTTTTTCAACATATTGATCCTTCTCAATGAGACACCAGTTTATTTTTCAACCAGAGAAATTTTGCCCTTTCTTCAAGTCTCAGCTCAAGCATAGTTTCTCTGTAAAAGATTTTCCTGAACCCTTCCTAATCTTCTGGGCTGAATTAAATACTGCCTCCATAGTGCCTCATGTTCATACCACTATAATGGTAACTATCACTTATCTAATTATTTTGTTTAGACATCAGTCCCTCAAAATAGATGGGAGAGCCCCATAAAGGCAGGGACTATTCCATCTTTATTTTTGTATTCTCACTAATTGGCATAGAGGACTGGCACATACAGGATACTCAATAAATGCCTGGGAGGGGGGATGTGTGAAAGTCATCCCTTGTCTGAAATTTATTGTTATCATGGTCTATGGAGCCTATTTCAAATGCTCAACATACACAGGCATAACACACTTACATCAAAGTTCAGGATGTGCAACTTTCAGTGTGTAGGATGACACAGGCACCCCGTACTTGATCGATTTAATGGGGCTTTTTTTTTTTGAAATGAAGTCTTGCTCTTGTCACCCAGGCTGGAGTGCAATGGTGCTATCTCAGCTCCCTGCAACTTCTGCCTCCCAGGTTCAAGTGATTCTCCTGCCTCAGCCTCCCGAGTAGCTGGAATTATAGGCACCTGCCACTACGCCCAGCTAATTTTTGTATCTTTAGTAGAGTCAGGGTTTCACCATGTTGGCCAGGCTGGTCTTGAACTCCTGATCTCAGGTGATCTGCCTGCCTCAGCCTCCCAAAGTGCTGGGATTACAGGCGTGAGCCACCATGCCTGGCCGATTTAATCGGGCTTAAAAAAAAATAGAAATGGGGTCTTGCCATGTTGCCCAAGCTGGTCTCAAACTCCTGAGCTCAAATGATCCTCCAGCCTCGGCCTCCCAAAGTGTTGGGATTACAGGTGTGAGCCACCACACCCGGCCATAATGGGACTTTATAACAGCGGAGATAATAAGCAAAAGGGAAAAAATGGGAATGCTGTGTTGTGCCCTAAGTCCTCCCACTCCTTAGTAATTCTAATTTTTAGAATTAGTGGGAGGAGTAATCCCACTCCTCCCACTCCTCCCACTCCTTAGTAATTCTAATTTTTATTTCTTCTGAGATGAGAAATGAATGTTACAACAGCAGTAGCCAATTCTAGAGTTTTGCTGGTGTTTGAGGTCCAGCCTGCAGTTGATTTTACCACCCACCTTCCTGCTTCTTAGCAATTAATATACGGTGGTATCATATGCAGTCATGCATCTTTTTATATACAATTGACATTTTAATTTAAAAAATGGGAAAAAAATACTACCCTTGCAAATAAAGAGGCAATTCTGCAAATTAATACAAAATGCACTGGGGAATTCTAAAGTGAAAGCAAAGAGTTCCCTCGAAAACATGGGAAAGGCATCATGCTGGAGTTGTGTGGTGCCACGCCAGTCGGCACCCCCTCAGCAAGCCCTTCCTGAAGGGCTCATTGCCCTGGTTCTGAGAAGTCTATCTAAATAGGAAATTACAGCAAACTCTGCCCTCACCCTGGGGAACTGGTCCCTTCATGCTTCTAGAAGAATTGAGTTTAGTTTGTCCAATCTACTAACTAGTCATCTTCTTACTTGCAGGCTGCTAGGAGCCACAAGTAGAAAGGAGAGGAACAAGCGAGGGCAGAGACAGGAAGCTGGTTTTCCTTGAGGCCTCATGAGGTCACCTTACAACAAACACTGCAAGGTTTTATTAGCTAAATGCCAACTCACACACAGATGAGGTGCCTGCCCTGAGCTTCTCTGAGTCTTTCTGCCCTGCCCCATCACCTCATCAGTGAGTCTGAGGTTGAATGCAAACACTTGTGGAGCAGAGATCAGCTAGAAGCAACGTGAAAACCACAAGGATGGGGCCGGGCCTGGTGGCTCAAGCCTGTAATCCCAGCACTTTGGGAGGCTGAGACGGGCGGATCACAAGGTCAGGAGATCAAGACCATCCTGGCTAACACGGTGAAACCCCGTCTCTACTAAAAAAATACAAAAAATTAGCCGGGCGAGGTGGCGGGCGCCTGTAGTCCCAGCTACTCGGGAGGCTGAGGCAGGAGAATGGTGTGAACCCGGGAGGCGGAGCTTGCAGTGAGCTGAGATCCGGCCACTGCACTCCAGCCTGGGCGACAGAGCGAGACTCCATCTCAAAA
>NC_045444.1:94618999-94665496 GCF_002776525.5 Piliocolobus tephrosceles
CAAAAAAAAAAAAAAAAAAAAAAAAGAAAACCACGAGGGTTTAAAGTACGGTGCATGCTGGCACCAGCCTAAGATGGCATTCCCTACCCATGCCCCCTATTTCAGAAGGCTGTGCCTCCTGTATTCCAGGGGTGAGGACGCTTGTAACTCAATCCATAAAGCCTCTGCTCTAACTGGCCACCAGGGCCATTGTCTTCTGACACAGCCTGGCCAGGAGCTCAGTTGTCTGCAGAAGGGAGTTCACTCCTCTGCTGCTTTCATACCAGTGTATCCAATGTATCCAATTTCCTTGACAAACTCCACTTTATCAGTTATTCTGCCATTTGGAAAGTTTTACACACTTGGAAGATATTGCCAATGACATCTTCTGGTGAGTAGCCTAGATGCCATAGGTGAACTGGAGATGCTGACCTGCGGCTGGAGCTAAGAACCACCAGTCAGACAAATGTAGAATTCTAAAACTCTCCTTTATCTTCTTAGACTACTACAACAGCTTCTTCATGATGTCCAAGCCCCCAGTTTGGCCTCTCTCTGATCCTTCCTTGTAGGTTTCCTCGACATGGGCATTCACACAATGCTGGATCACCTCCTTCATGAGCAGGGGTGGGGTTCGTCGCAGACCCTGAACAAATTCTCGCTGTAACTGAAGCCAGATCCCGGGAAGATGGACTGCAAGTTGTTCAGGGCCTGCCTCATGTCTCCCTGGGCCATGAAGATGATGGCTTCTAGGCCAAAGTCAGTGTACAGCACTGTACCCTTCTCTCTAGCATTTATCAACTTTGCACAGGTCTGGGCATCGGTCAGCTTTGTCTAGCGGAGGACTATGCACTGGGATCCAGTAGCCTCAGAACAGAGACGGGAAGGCAGTGAGGCTTCCCTCAGAGGCTGGCATCACCCTATTGGCTCTTTGATTACAAGAATGTAGCTGCATAATCCACACAGCCCAGCCATGCTGGTGGCGCCACTCCTCTTTGGCAGCAGGTGCTTAAGAGAAATGTGGTAAAAACAGGGCTAAATGTCAAAGTATTAACCAAAGTATAAAGTATTGCTTTATAGATTGCTTTTTCTTTTCCAAGCACGAGGGAGGCCATAAAGCTTCACAGGCAAGAGCGTGAGCTTTGGACTCAGGCCGCCGGCACTCAGAAGACCCACTGATTAGCTCCATGACAAATTACATAACCACTCAGAGCATGAGTTATCTCATGGACTATAGTCTGATTAATAAGAAAAAAAGTGAGAAAAAGGAGCAGCCTCTGACATTCGGATGCTGACCTGGCACTCACAGTGAGGACATGTTACTCCCCTGTTAGACATAAACAGTCTCACAGAATAACAACTTCAGACAAGACTACTCCGAGACCATGATGAAACGAGATACAATAAAGCCACTTCTTAACTTTGCCTAAGCACAGACAAAAACAAAGTCAGTGCTCCACTCTCAAAATCCCAAGCCCTCACTCTCTCAAGCAAAATGATTAACTGCTACTTCTTTATGGATTACGGGTTTATCCGTGTTCTGGTCTCCCCTCCCCATGGGTAATATTTCTTGAGGCAACTAATCACAAAATTAATCCTGCTGTCTGCTAACATCTAATCTAGAGCAAACTCCAGATTTTTAAGATCCTTTCCCAAATCACCCAACTGAAGTGCAAATCAGAGGCCTCAGCGGGCACTGCCCCAGCATGGCCTTGGCTGGCCAGGGCTTCCAGATGGGGAAATGATCCTCCAAGGCAGACATCCATGTGCCACAAGCCCTCAGATGAGTCAGTCCAGGCCCAGGAAGACTCTGGACTCACAATGTGTGCTGAGCGTTGGGCCCTTCTGGGCAGATGACAATTCGGTCTGGCTGGGGTAGGAACAGGACACTCGCAGTTTCTTTAAAACTCCACTGGAGATGCTGACCTGCAGCTGGAGCTAAGAACCACCAGTCACACAAATGTAGAATTCTAAAACTGTCCTTCATCTTCTTAGACTACTACAACAGCTTCTTCATGATGTCCAAGCCCCCAATTTGGCCTCTCTCTGATCCTTCATCTATGCTGCTGTCACACTACCCTCACGGTGATCTTATCTGAAGCATTAAAAGCAAGAACACAGTGAGTCATTTTAGAGCAGATTTCCATGGTTCCCCTCAAGGTTTGCTGGACTCCATCAGTTATGCTGTCTGCTTCATCCAGGATGATGATCTTATGCTGACCTTTGGGAAGGATGACTTTTTGTCGAGCAAACATTTCAATTTTATTCCTCGCAAGATCAATGCCCTTGCCATTTGAAGCACTGAGTTCCAGCATGGCATCCTTCAGTGCTGGGTCCAGGATGCTTATAACTTTGTCAGTTCCCACGGGGCCAGCAAAGATGATGTGAGGCATATTCTCTTCTCTTGCAAAGATCTGCAGCCTGCCCATGGTGTATTCATTCCTGACAATTTCATTCAGCTTTACTGGCCTATATTTTTCAACCCCACTCTCATGTCCGAATGTGCCCATTGCTTACGACCTGGGCCCTTGCCATGCAGCTTGCAGTCGTTGGCCCTGCCAGGGGCCTTGCTGGGGGCAGAGGCAGGGTCTTGGGCTTCACACTTGCCTGCAACACCGCTACTCACTTGCACCTCCATTCTCTGGCTCTTTTCATTTTTTTTTTTTTTTTTTTTGAGATAAGGTCTCACTCTGTTTCCCAGGCTGGAGCACAGTAGCGTGATCTTGGATCACTGCAGCCTCTACCTCTCTCGCTCAGGGGATTCTCCCACTTCAGCAGAATTTGGGACCACAGGCGCCTGCTACCACGCCTGGCTAATTTTGTTTATTTTTTTGTAGAGATGAGGTCTCACTATGTTGCCCAGGCTGGTCTCGAACTCCTGGGTTCAAGCAATCCTCCCACCTCAGGCTCCCGAAGTGCTGGGATTACAGGAGTGAGCCACTGCGCCTGGCCCATGCCTCCATTCTCTAGTCTCCTCTTCCCCCATGCATCTCTTATCAGTGGGATACATTCTGAGAAATTTCATTGTTATGTGAACATCATAGAGTGTGCTAACACAAACCTAGATGGATCAGCCTACCACACTAGTATTTGTGTTTCTAAACAAATGTAAACATAGAAAAGGTACAGTAGAAATATGGTATAAACGATAAAAAATTGTACACCTGTATAGGACACTTACCATGAATGGAGCTTGCAAGACTGGAAGTTGTTGTGCGTGAGTCAGTGAGTGAAGGTGAATGAATGTGAAGGCCTAGGACATTACTGTACACCACTGTAGACTTTATACACACTGTGCACTTAGGTACACAACATTTATTTTAAAATGCTTTTCTTTCTTCAATAATAAACTAACATTAGCATACTGTAACTTTGTAACTTCATCAACTTTTAAGCATTTTAAACCTTTTTGACCCTTTTGTAGTAATATTTAGCTTAAAACACAAGCATTGTATAGCTGTACAAACATGTTTTCTTTCTTTTTATCCTTATTATATAAACTTTTTTCTATATATTTTTTAATAGAGATGAGGTTTTGCTATGTTGCCCAGGGTGGTCTCAAACTCCTTGCAAGATTCTCCCTGGGGTCTGAAAGCTTAAGGGGATGAGTAACCCCTCCCTTCTCAGGCCCAGTCCCAAGGTGCAAGGCCATTTGCGTCAGCAGCGTGCACCAGCAAGACAGCAGAAGCAGGAAGAGAGCTGGTTGGAAGATAAGTATCCCTGAAGATCAAGATCTAGAAAGAGGCCATCTGGGTACAACGTAGCAGTTATGTCAGACTAGGACACTTCCTGTTTACAGGAGACTATAAAACCTTTGCGCCATCCTCACTTGGTGCTGACGCCACTTTAGGCCTCACCCCGCCTGCACCCAGGTGCTCATTAAAACAGCATGTTGCTCCACACCTCCTCGTGTTGTCTGTTGATGCGCTCTTGGGATTCGAACTGATACAAGAACCTTCCACTCCTGGGCTCAAGTGATCTGCCTGCCTCGGCCTCCCAACATGTTGGGATTACAGACGTAAATCACCACACCTGGCCTTTTACTTTTAAAAATTTTGTGAAAAACTAAGACACAAACACATGTATTAGTTTAGGCCTACACAGGGTCAGGATCATCAACTTCCACATCTTGTCCCACTGGAAGGTCTTCAGGGGCAAAAACACACATGGAACTGAGAGGTGACAACATGCTAGCAGCCCTCACTCTTGGTGCCTCCTCAGCCTTGGCGTCCACTCTGGCAGCGCTTGAGGAGCCCTTCAGCCTGCCATGGCACTGTGGGAGCTCCTCTCTGGGCTGGCAGAGGCCAAGGCCGGAGCCGGCTCCCTCTGCTTGCTGGGAGGTGTGGAGGGAGAGGCGTAGGCGGGAGCCGGAGCTGCGCACAGGGATCACAGGCCAGTGCGAGTTCTGGGTGGACATGGGCTCGGCGGGCCCATACTCAGAGCGGCAGGCGGGGGCTGCCAGCCCCCGGCACTGAGGGTCTTAGCACCTGGGCCAGCAGCTGCAGAGGGTGCGCTGGGTCCCCTAGCAGTGCTGGCCTGCTGGCACAGTGCTTGAATTCTCAGTAGGCCTCAGCTTCCTCCCCGAGGGGCAGGGCTCGGGACCTGCAGCCTGCCATGCTCGAGCCACCCCGACCCCCACCCCACTGCTGCCCACCACCCAGGCTGTCCGCTCCTGCGCAGCAGGAGCCTCCCCTGCCAGCGCCGCCCCCTGCTCTGTGGCGCCTAGTCCCATCAGCCGCCCAAGGGCTGAGAAGTGCGGGTGCACTGTGTGGGACTGGCGGGCAGCTCTGCCTGCAGCCCTGGTGCAGGATCCACCACGTGAAGCCAGCTAGGCTGCTGAGTCTATTGAGGACTTGGAGAACTTTTATATCTAGCTAAGGGATTGTAAATACACCAATCAGCACCCTGTGTTTAGCTCAAGGTTTGTAAATACACCAGTCAGTACTCTGTAACTAGCTAACCTAGTGGTGACTTGGAGAACTTTTCTGTCTAGCACTCTGTTGCTAAAGGATTGTAGATGCACCACTGGGCACTCTGTGTCTAGCTCAGGGTTTGTAAATGCACCAATCAGTACTTTGTGTCTAGCTCAGGGTTTGTAAATACACCAATCAGTAGGCTGTGTCTAGGTAACCTAGTGGGGACTTGGAGAGCTTGTCTGTCCAGCACTCTGTGTCTAGCTAAAGGATTGTGAGTGCACCAATCAGCACTCTGTGTCTAGCTCAGGGATTGTAAATGCACCAATCAGCACTCTGCCACAATGGACCAATCAACTCTGTGTAAAATGGACCAATCAGCTCTCTGTAAAACGGACCAATCAGCTCTCTGTAAAATGGACCAATCAGCAGGATGTGGGTGGGGTCAGACATGGGAATAAAAGCAGACTGCACGAGGCGGCCGTGGCAAATGGCTTTGGTCTCTTTAGGTGGTGTGGAAGCTTTATTATTTTTTTAGCTGTTTACCATGACTGTGGCAGGTGCTAATTATTTGGGTCTGTGCTACCTTTATGAGCTGTAACACTCACCAGGAACGTCTGCAGCTTAACTCATGAAGCCCGCAAGACCACAAACCCACCGGGAAGAACTAACAGGTTCAGACGCACCGCCTTTAAAGAGCTGTAACACCGTGAAGGTCTGCAGCTTCGCTCCTGTTCAGCAAGACCAGAAACCCACCAGAAGAAAGAAGCTCCAGACACATCTGAACGTCTGAAGGAACAAACTCTGGACACACTGTGTTTAAGAACTGCAACTTAATTCACTGTGAGGGTCTGCTGCTTCATTGTTGAAGTCAGTGAGACCAAGAACGCACCAATTCTGGACACAGAGTTTTTGTCACCTCTGATAATGATTTCTTCTGTAATACCTGGTGAAGGCTCTGCTTGAGGCTGTTTACAGTTAATTTTTTTTTTTTAAATATGAGTAGGAAGATAGTACTTCAAAGTGATGACAAAAAGTATAGTATAGCAAGCCGGGCGGGGTGGCTCATGCCTGTAATCCCAGCACTTTGGGAGGTTGAGGTGGGCAGATCACCTGAGATCAGGAGTTCGAGACCAACCTGGCCAACGGGGTGAAACCCCATCTCTACTAAAAATACAAAATTAGCCAGGCGTGGTGGTGCACATCCGTCATCCAAGCTTCTCGGGAGGCTGAGACGGGAGAATCACTTGAACCTCGGAGGCAGTGGTTGCGGTGAGCTGAGATCACAGCCTTGCACTCCAGCTTGAGCAACAAGAGTGAAACTCCATGTTAAAACAAGAAAAAAAGTATGTATAGTAAATCCATAAGTAACATATTTGCTTATTAAGTATAATGTAATGTATATAATTGTATATGGTATGCTTTTATACTACTGACAGCACAGGTGGTTTATTTGCACCAGCATTATCAGATTTGTGAGTAATGTGTTGCACTAAGATGTTACACCATGACGACATTAGGCAAAAGGTATTTTACAACTCTATTGTAATCTTATGGGACTACTATTATATATGTGGTCCATCAATGTATATGCCATAATGACCAAACATAGTTATGCAGTGGTGTGCTTGACTGTGTGCTTGGTTAAATGAGCAGAGGTCATTTAGGTGGTAACCATGTAGACCAAAGTGTCCCAAAGAGAATGGATAAGGGACCAAGGATCACTGTGACAGAGACCCTAGCATCTAGTTGTCTTTCTCAGTTTGTCTTTGATGACCATGTAATGAAGGACAAGAAGACGGGGTAATCATCGACCCACCTCTGCTTGAGTCCTAATAATAGTCCTCTTGGAAAAAATTGACAATGCATTTCTTTAAGCAGCAGGTGGTTGTGATTGACACTTTTGCTTTGACAAACTCACGAAGAAGAAAATAATTGACCTTCCAAGGACAGAAAGAGTGAGAATGGGACGTATACTAACATCAGCACCTAAACCCATGGTAGCAGGGCAGGAAAATTGTAGAAGCAGCCCCTAATGAGGGAAACTCTTTGAGGGCATTAACTCAGCACAACAGTTCTTGGCACTCCTTTATGTAATAGCTGCTACTTCAGTATCTTTGCTTGGTGGGCCTTTTATAAGATTAAACAGGCAAGAGGACATCATAAATTCAAAGGGAGGAAAGAGGGAAAAAAGGAAGAAAAAGACTTAAATCTGGACAAACTAGGCTATGCAGGAAAAGGTGGTGTGTGTAGGGTACCTGGAATGTAGAGTACGAAGGTTATCTCAAATTGTTGGTTCATCTCAATGGGGAAAAGATTAGTGGGATTCTATAGATTATCTCTTCTTCCATTCCACTCTTTGAGGCCCCAGGATTTACTTTAAACAGAGGAGGAAGAGGTGGAGTGAAGGATAGAATTAGGAGCAGCTAGTTTGGGCATAATCTCTTCCCCAGCATTCCCCAGAATTGGCTTTCTTTGTATGTTGGATTTAGGAGGAGAACATCTTTTTCTTTGCCTGTATCCAAGGGATAGGAGCAACACATTTCTAAGAATAATGACTTGATCAAAGAGATGTGGGGATCTAATCCCTTTCAGTTCAGATGTTTTAGAATAATTTTCATTACTTTTATTTTTAGAGATAGAGTCTCTGTTGCCCAGTCTGGAGTGCGGTGATGTGATATCAGCTCACTGCAACCTCTGCCTCCCAGGTTCAAGTGATTCTCGTGCTTCAGCTTCCGTAGTAGCTGGGATTACAGGCATGTGCCATCACGCCCAGCTAATTTTTGTATTTAAATTTTGTAGAAACGGGGTTTCGGCATGTTGGTCAAGCTGGTCTCAAACTACTGGCCTCAAGTGATCTGCCTGCCTTGGCTTCCCAAAATGTTGGGATTACAGCTGTAAGCCACTTTGCCCAGCCAAAATATGTGATTTTATGTCTTCTAGGAAAATGGTGTAAAATTCAGCACTTTAAGGAGCTTTTGGTTTTCTAAATTATGTTTGACATATGATTGTTGACAAACAGGACTCTGAAGCCATCACTATTATTGCGAGTTTGAAGGTTAAAGAACTGAGATTTAGGAAGAGTAACACTAAATAATTCTAGATTCTGACGATTTTTCAGGAAATAAATCTTTATATATATTTGTATTATCTCTATATATACACGCATACAGTAGACTAAACTGTAACACACACACACACACACACAGAGTTAGGCTAAACATGCATTCCGGTTTGCCTAGAACAGTCTTGGTTCATGCCTCTTGTCCCAGTGTAATTATTAATAATATATACTTTCACCCTCAAAAATGACCCAGAGTAGGCCGGGCGCGGTGGCTCATGCATGTATTCCCAGCACTTTAGGAGACTGAGGTGGGTGGATCACCTGAGGTCAGGAGTTCGAGACCAGCCTGGCCAACATGGTGAAACTCTGTCTCCACTAAAAATACAAACATTAGCTGGATGTGGTAGTGCGCGCCTATAGTCCTGGCTACTTAGGAGGCTGAGGCAGGAGAACTGCTTGAACTGGGAGGCTTGCAGTGAGCTGAGATTGTGCCACTGAACTCCCTCCCAGGTGGCAGAGTGAGACTCCATCTCAAAAAAAAAAAAAAAAAAAAAAATAGACAATAAAAAAGAAACCCCAGAAACCCAAAACCAAAACAAATGACCAAATTTGTGGCTGGGTGTGGTGGTTCACACCTGTAATTCTGGCACTTTGGGAGGCCCAGGCAAGAGGATTGCTTGAGCTCTGGAGTTTGAGACCAGCCTGGGCAGCATGGCAAGACCCTGTCTCTACTAGAAATAGAAAAATTAGCTGAGCTGTAATCCCAGCTATCTGGGAGGCTGAGGTGGGAGGATCGCTTGAACCCTGGAGATGCAGGCTGCAGTGGGCTGTGATTGTGCCACTGCACTCCAACCTGGGTGACAGAGTGAGATCTTGTCTCAAATAAATAACCCAATTTAAGAAACAAATTATACACTAGTCTATTTATAAGCCCCTTGGGTGTTGGATATAGAGACCTTGAGCACATGGGATGGATGAGGGTTCTATAAAAAATGAACAGGGCTGGGCATGGTGGCTCACGCCTGTAATCCCAGCACTTTGGGAGGCCGAGGTGGGTGGATCACCAGAGGTCAGGAGTTTGAGGCCAGTCTGGCCAGCATGGTGAAACCTCTGTCTCTACTAAAAATACAAACATTAGCTGGGCATGGTGACCGGTGCCTGTAGTCCCAGCTACTCGGGAGGTTGAGGCAGGAGAATCGCTTGAACGTGGGAGGCAGAGGTTGCGTTGAGCCAAGATCGTGCCATTGCACTCCAGCCTGGGGAACAAGAGTGAAACTCCATCTCAAAAAAAAAAAAAAAAAAAAAAATATGAACAGCCCTGTGGGTTTGGCTACCAGCCAAGAAGAGAGGAACAAGAAAGGGAGAGAAGGCAGACCACCCAGAAGTAGGTTGAAGCCTATGGGGCAATCTAATATTACATTTGCGTCAATGTACTGTTATGATGTAAACTTGCACTGTGCTCCCATACCCTTTATTATAAAGCCAGCTGCACACATCAGTACCTCATGTGAGAGATGGTTCAGAAGTTAAAGGAAAAGGAGCTCTGTCCTGCATGTGGGTCAGCGTGGTGCATGAGGACAGAATAGCAGCACACATAGGAGGGCAAGATGCCCCACCCAAAGCTGAGGCAGGAGTTCAGAGTGAGGGGCTCCTGAGAGAAGCATAAGCGACTCATTCCTTTTCCAGAATTACCAAAGACATTAGGTTATGGATATGTTGGTGGAAGTGGGTACACAAAGCTCTCACCTCATGTAAGATGGGATTTGAGGCAATTCATTAGAATCTCAAAGGATGGAGTGCTTCCAATAAATTTTGATCTGAAGCCATTTATTTGTTTTATTGATGAACTTTATATGGAACATCCACAAAACTTTATTTAATTGGCCGGGCGCGGTGGCTCAAGCCTGTAATCCCAGCACTTTGGGAGGCTGAGACGGGCGGATCACGAGGTCAGGAGATCGAGACCATCCTGGCTAACATGGTGAAACCCCGTCTCTACTAAAAAATACAAAAAACTAGCCAGGCGAGGTGGCGGGCGCCTGTAGTCCCAGCTACTTGGGAGGCTGAGGCAGGAGAATGGCGTAAACCCAGGGGGCGGAACTTGCAGTGAGCTGAGATCCGGCCACTGCACTCCAGCCTGGGCGACAGAGCGAGACTCCGTCTCAAAAAAAAAAAAAAAACTTTATTTAATTTCTGCAGGATGTTGTTGAGGATGGTGTTTACTTAGTACTCTCCTTATGAGGACTCACAAGAAAACTTTCTTTTAGGTTTTGGTACTGACATTGATTAGGCTTGTCTTGAATAATTAATTGTCAAATCTTGTTTTCTTCTCTGCCTTGATGGCTGCTAGATCCAAGTCTGGATCTATCTACACTGAACACGGCACCTCACAGCATGCAACTCGGGTTCGAACTTCACGCTTGGCTCCATCTCATCTCTCCTACTCTTGTTTTGCCTCTGATCCACTTTCCTCATTCACTTATTTTGAATTTTTAAATTTTTAAAATTTATTGTACCATAATTTTTTATTAGCAACTTTGAGTCTTTTTTTTTGTTGTTTTTTTGGAAGAGATGAGCTCTTGCTCTGTTGCTCAGGCTAGGCTTGAACTCCTGGGCTCAAACATTATCTTCCCGCCTCAGCCCCCTGAGTAGCTGAGACTGCAGGTGTATGCCACTGTGCCTGGCTAACCTTAATTCATTTTTAAAAACCAAAGAAAACAAACATACACTCAAACGAAGTTTTCCAGAAAATTTCAATTGCTTATTTTCTACTTAGTATTATTTTCTTCTTTTTTTCTGAGATGGAGTCTTGCTGTGTCTCCCAGGCTGTAGTGCAGTGCCACAATCTCTGCTCACTGCAGCCTCTGCCTCCTGGGTTCGACCAATTCTCCCGCCTCAGCCTCCTGAGTAGCTGGTATTACAGGCACATGCCACCATACCAGGCTAATTTTTGTATTTTATTTTTAGTAGAGACGGGGTTTCACTATGTTGGCCAGGCTGGTGTTGAACTCCCAACCTTGTGATCTGCCCACCTTGGCCTCCCAAAGTGCTGGGATTACAGGCGTGAGCCACGACACCTGGCCACTTTGTATTATTTACTATGTGTAATCATAATACTTTACTCTCTATTGAAATGACATGAGGCTGAGTTTCCCTGTGCACATGTGGTTTTTGTAAATGTCCTGAAATTCTTCCACAAAGCACCTATAGCGAAAACAGTGAATTCTATTTGGACTGAAAATCTCACAGTGCAATGAGATATTGGCAGTGGAAGTGAGAGGAAAGGGATGGTGACTGTTAGGAGGATAGGAGTGCAATAGGTAAGAGTGGTGGACCAGCTCATTTATATTTGTTTGTTTATGGAGCTAAGGTAGGAGTCCAGATGCTGAGAACAACTTTCCTCATCAGCTAAGGCTTGGACTATTATGGAAGACAATAGGAATAACCTGGAGGGATAACTTGGAGGTGTTTCAAAAAGTACAAATTCACCACCGTAGCTGCAAATCTGGCCTTGTGAGACTAACTACAAATGGCCTGAGCCCAAGTGAACTGAGTTTTTATTTGAGCCTACATGTTTGTCATTAGAAGAGTGCTGGAAATAATATCCCTGCATTATTCCCCTTATAAAAGATTGCTTCCCATCTTGAAAACATGTTAGTATGTTTGGCTGAGTGCCATTATCACTTATAAATGCTTAATAGATAGACAGGGCTCTACTAGTGCCAGAAACACAAGCTAAATATTTTATTAGATTTTAAAGGAGAAAAGTGGAGAATGTAAATACTTCAGTACAAATCCATGACTCGTCTAAGAGAGCCAACTTTGGCATTTGGAGCCCCCCAGTCAAGAAACCTCCTGTACTCCCCTGGCCTCAGCAGATACTGCCTCCCCCTGTAGTTGGGCATCTCGTACAGGATCCAGCTGCCCTCCAGCACATTGAGGGAGTGAATTTCGGTGAGGTGGAAGCGGTCCTGAACAGAGAGACAGTCGTCTGTGAGCTCTGACATTTGTCCTCTCAATTCATCTCTTTCGTAGATCTTCATTCTGTAAGTGCCAGAGTGCTGGAGTGGCAGACAGAAAAGCAAGAGTAAACGAACAAAAATAGTTGGAAATTAAAGCTCCAGTCCCTACACGTCCCTGGCCACACCTCCCCAGAAGTTCTCCCAGGCCAAGTTTGCTTCTAGAACAACCACGTTGCAAAGTTAAGGAGCTGTCCCACGCCCAGTCACCCACCGCTGAGTCTAATGATTCATAGTCGGAGCTAGGTCTTCGGGAATTAAGATTTGCTTACAATAAAATTTATCACATCACTTTAGTCCCTGTTATTTGAGAAAGCCTTTCTCAAAGGAGAAAACTGAGAGTCATTGGAAAGCTAAGGGTCATATTATGTATATACAGTGAAAGGAAAATAAATCTTTGGACCCCAAAATCACTAAGCTAAAGGAAAAAGTCAAGCCGGGAACTGCTTAGGGCAAACCTGCCTCCCATTCTATTCAAAGTCACCCCTCTGAGGCTCACCTGAGACAAATGCATCTCTTATTGCTTCCTTTCCCCTACTGTTTATGCAAAGATGCGGATTCATCCAGCTGGACTAAATTGTGTATTTAGCGGAAAGCTGATCAAGGACTCAAAAGAATCTTTTGTCTCTTATCTACCTTTTTTTTTTTTGAGACAAGAGTTTCGCTCTTGTTGTCCAGGCTGGAGTACAATGGCGCAATCTCAGCTCACTGCAACCTCTGCCTTCTGGGTTCAAGTGATTCTCCTGCCCCAGCCTCCCAGGTAGCTGGGATTACAGGCGCACACCACCACACTCAGCTAATAGTTTATATTTTTAGTAGAGACAGGGTTTTACTATGTTGGCCAGGCTGGTCTTGAACTCTGTCAGGAGTTCAGGCAATCCACCCACCTCAGCCTCCCAAAGTGCTGGGATTACAGGGGTGAGTCACGTGCCCGGCTCTGTCTCTTATCTACGTCTAACCAGGAAGCCCCTACTTCCTGTCTTACCAGACTGAACCAATTTACATCTTACACATATTGATTGATGTCTCATGTCTCCCTAAAATGTATGAAAGGCAAACTGTACCCCCAACTACCTTGGGCACATGTCTCGGGACTTTCTGAGACTGTGTCATCGGTGCGTCCTCAACCTTGGCAAAATAAACTTTGTTTGTTTGTTTGTTTTGAGATGGAGTTTTGCTCTTGTTGCCCAGGCTGGAGTGTAATGGCGTGATCTCGGCTCACCGCAACCTCTGCCTCCCAGGTTCAAGCAATTATCCTGCCTCAGCCTCCCGAGTAGCTGGGATTACAGGCATGCGCCACCATGCCTGGCTAATTTTGTATTTTTAGTAGAGTTTTCTCCATGTTAGTCAGGCTGGTCTCAAACTCCCGACTTCAGGTGATCCACCAGCCTTGGCCTCCCAAAAGTGCTGGGATTACAGGCGTGAGCCACCACGACCAGCCTTGGCAAAATAAACTTTCTAAATTGAGACCTGTCTCAGATATTTGGGGTTCACTATTATACACACACACACACACACACACACATCTATATTTGTTTCTTGAGATGGCCTCCCTCTGTCACCTAGGCTGGAGTGCAGTGGCATGATCATGGGTCCCAGGCCCCTCAACCTCCTGGGCTCAAGTGACCCTCCCACCTCAGCCTCCCGAGTAGCTGGGACTACAGGCATGCACCACCCCATCTGGCTAATTTTCAGTTCAAATTTCTTTTTTCTTTTTTTCTTTTTTTGAGACGGAATCTTGCTCTGTCACCCAGGCCGGAATGCAGTGGCACAATCTCGGCTCATTGCAACCTACCCTTCCTGGGTTCAAGTGATTCTCCTGCCTCAGCCTCCCAAGTAGCTGAGACTACAGGCGTGTGCCACCACGCCCAGCTGATTTTCGTATTTTTAGAAGAGAGGGGGTTTCACCATATTGGCCAGGGTGGTCTTGAACTCCTGACCTCCTGACCTTGGCCTCCCAAAGTGCTGGGATTACAGGCGTGAGCCACCACACCTGGCCTTCAGTTCAAATTTCAACCTATTTGACTTTTAAGCTTCCTTTTTGGCCTCCTGCTCTCAACTTATTTATTTCCCTCAGCAGCAAGTATCACCTTCATTAAGTTCTGTTTTTATGACACTGTATCCCATGCCTCCCACATGCCACAATTCTAAGAACTCTGCAGTCACTCCTCAGAATATATGGAATCTCAAACTTTAGTTTCAGATTTGGCCTTTTCTCTAATTTATACCTCTAAGTGAGCTAATAGGTACTGACCATTAAATTAGAATAGAAACCAGAAGACAGGATCCTATCTTCTCAGGAGGAATAATTAAATAGAAAAGTAAGACAAAGCAAGCAAAGATTTGTTGTTGTTGTTAGAGATGGAGTCTCGCTCTGTCGCCAGGCTGGAGTGCAGTGGCATGATCTTGGCTCACTGCAACCTCCACCTCCCAGGTTCTAAGCAATTCTCCTGCCTCAGCCGCCTGAGTAGCTGGTATTACAGGAGCACATCACCACACCCAGCTAATTTCTGTGTTTTTAGTTGAGACGGAGTTTCACCATGTTGACCTGTCCTCGTAGAGATCAAAGAGCTTTGATATCTTGACCATGTGATCCGCTGGCCTCGGCCTCCCAAAGTGCTGGGGTTACAGGTGTGAGCCACCGCACCAAGCCGCAAAAGTATTTTTTAATCAATTACACGGTCCCAGGTTATATTTATACATTTTGATATATTTGATTTCTGACTTGATATAGCTTGAAATGAACATTTAATACATTTTATCTTGAATAGATGGTAAATTTAGTCTCCTCCATGTCCTGCTTTTTCTTAATTAGTCTTTGCTCTTTCAGCTTTTTGATTATGTTTAAAATATAAAATCTGGGAGCATATGATTTTTAAAAAACTGACACAGTTCATGAAGAACGGCTTCCCATCTGAGACACCCTTCTAGACTGGCCTGCATGTACTGTGTCACTTCCATTTTCTGTCCTCTAGTTAGAAATATTAGGTTTCAGAATAATGTGATTAAATAGGCCGGATGTGATGGTTCACACCTGTAATCCCAGCACTTTGGGAGGCCGAGGCAGGCAGATCACTTGAGGCCAGGAGTTCGAGATCAGCCTGGGCAACATGGTGGAACCCCGTCTCTACTACAAATACAAAACAATTAGCTGGGCATGGTGGCATATGCCTGCAGTCCCAGCTACTTGGAAGGCTGAGGCAGGATAATCACTTGAACCCCAGGAGGCAGAGGTTGCAGTGAACTGAGATCGTGCCATTGTACTCCAGCCTGGGGGACAGAGCGAGACTCCGTCTCAAGAAAAAAAAAAAATATCATTAAATAGCTTTTATTTCCAAAAAGATGGAAGGCAAAGACAGAGCCACACTCACCGGGGGGATAAGGTGGCAGGAGCGGATGGAGTCGCTGAGGCCCATCCATTGCTGGTAGTTGGGGTACTCCCCTCGCCGCAGGAAGTACTGGTGGCCCTGGCAGTTGGGGTGCTCATAGATCATCCAGCAGCCGCTCTCCACCCGGATGGAGTTGCAGCGGCTGAAATAGGGTTGTAGGTTGGGGCAGTCCGTGGTACATTCATAGCTGCGGCCCTGGAAGGCCCTGTCCTCGTAGAAGGTGATCTGAAAAATGGAAGATAATGGGAGCATGGAATGATTGGCCCCCACTGAGGTCACTGCATTAGGGCCAAGGCTGAGTATCCGGTACCCAGGACTTACCTTTCCCATTTTGAAGGAAGTAAGCAGATGTTTTCTGGTTGCTGTGTGGGACTGGGGGAATGTCACTGTATATATAGCAGCCCTGACTGCTGCCTCCACAGGAAATCACACAAAAGGGCCCATTACGGTGAGTAAGGGGATTTGCAAGCTCGTCCCTCTCCCTCCCCCGTCACTGGGGTTGGCTGAATGGTTTACTCTCATTCTTTCTGGTAGGTTCGGGTTGTTCTAATTCACTAAAGCTGATGTTGCCATCGAAATGAATAGAGTACACTTTTGAGCAAAAGGATGGGCGAAATTCTGTCTCTGTGCTTTTCTTTTATAGTTTGCTTAATTGACTTCTCAAAGGCCATTAAACTAAGTAATGAATTCTGCTCAGGGACGGGTGGGTGTTTTGTGTGTGTGTGTGTTACTTTTAAAAGCCAGAATTTAAATAATAAGCAATCTTAAAGAAGAGGAAATCAAGTGAAGTAATTTGTGAAAGGGCATTAAAAACCATAAAGCTTAGTTCAAATTCAAAATTCTGTGATCAGTCAGACGAGGTGGCACACACCTATAATCCCAGCACTTTGGGAGGCTGAGGCAGGCGGATTGCTTGAGCTCAGGAGTTAGAGACCAGCCTAGGTAACATGGTGAGACCCCGTTTCTACAACAAATACAAAAATTATCCCTGCATAGTGGCACATACCTGTAGTCCCAGCTACTTGGGAGACTGAGGTGAGAGGATCGCTTAAGCTCAGGAGGTCGAGGTTGCAGTGATCCGTGATTGCACCGCTGGACTCCAGCCTGAGCAACAGAGCAAGACCCTGTCTCAAAAAAAAAAAAAAAAAAAATCTGTGATCATCATTGTTGGTATTTGGGGGCTTGTCTTGAATAAAACTGATACTTGCTGGAATTTTGTAAGTTTCTGGGGGCTGGGGTATTATTTCTTGTTCGTTTCTACCCCTGAGCCCTAGAGCAGAGTGTTGGCACATTGCAGGCCCTCAATACTTGACTCTGACAAGAACAAAACCAGATAGTTGTGGCTTTCTTCCCCCTTTCAGATCTTCCTAAGGGCCTAAATCCCTCCTTCTGCTGGTGGCTGTCCAGAGTCCTGCCTGCTGTTTGGTGTCCCTGCTCTGACTCAAATGTTATCACTAAGTGGCTGATTGGTCTTCTCAAGGCATGGGACCAAAAGGGCTCAGAGTTGGTCCCTATTGCTGGCAGATTGGACATTCTATGGTGGAAATGGCTGGATTAGCCTTAGTAAGTAGGAGTTAATGCATAGCCTTCATCCATACCACTATGAACGCTCTGTTAGTGAGCTCACTGCCGGTAGTAGGGTGACTGATGGCAGAGGCTGACTGGTATCAAATGACGACATCATTCTGTCTACTTGGTTGTTTAGTGCCTCTTCAATGGTGGATGCCCTACACTGGGCCTTCACATGGGATACAACTATCTTCGCCCTTTGTGCCCACTCCCGTAGCTCCCTGCACATTCCTCTACCCCAGACCTTCTTGTCCCTAATCTTCATCTTTCTCCTTCCAGGCCCTGGACTAGCCAGTCAAGCCACACATTACTGCTCAGTAATTCCATATATGCCTGACCTCAGGCTACTTTTCTTTCTGCACTGCGTGCACAGCTAGGTGCACTGCCTCAAGGTTGCCTTTTGGGAGGATTTCCCTCACTGCTGTCTTGAGGGTGGCTCCTCAGTGAGCCATTCTGCAGCAGCTTTCTATTTTGGGCTTGCACCCAAATGCCATGCCAATTTATTAGTATATTAAGCTCAGCCTTCCCCCACTCTATCAGCTGGTCAGAAGGGACCCCTGCAGGCAGTTGTAAGTGTGAGCTGAGAGAGCTATTGCAATAATGGTGACCTCATCCGATCTCACAGGGAAGGCTAGGGCTAGAGTTGTCAGGAACTTAGGCAAGTGGACTGGGAATCTGTGCTTCTGCATTGACCAGTAATTTCATGTGGGCTGCTGCTGTGGAGAAGTATAACTTTGGGCAAGGCAGCTTCTTCCAGCAGAGGAAAATTCTTGGAGACAAACTCGCTTTACGCTGTCAATATCTGGGAGAAGGAGTGCTTCAGTCCACAGTGGAAGTCCAGGCAGCACCACAGTGGAAGTCCAGGCAGCACCACAGTGTCCACTACAAGAAGAAAATAAAGCTGAGATAACTGCAGTTAATGTTTTGATATTTTATCATCCCAGTTTTTTTATATGTCAAACCCATGTGTGGTTGTACAGTATTATTTATACTATGTAGCATTCTCTTGTTTTCTTCTAAGTCATCTTTCAAATAAAGTGATTAGTAGTACTGATTAAAGTGATCATATTTAGCCTTTTAATAACTTTTTTTTGGTGAAGAGAAACTGAATGAAAAATCATTCTAGACTCTCTGTTGGTTAGCTATACTCATGCTTGAGGTCTAGTCAGTATTCAGGAGGATATCGTTCACCCAGTGGACTCACTAAAACAATGTAAACAGTCTTTATGTGCTGAAAGTTCTAACTCTTAAAGAGACCAAATTAACAACCCTGTTTTATGTAAGACCTAACATATTCAGTGTGATTCGTAGATTAGTGTTTGAGGATGATGATGAACTATCATGTAGTGAGCATTGATCTGATTTAAAATTACCCAGATTTTTATCTGTAGTATGATGTTTAAGTGATTTAGGACCCTAGAGAAACATCCTTTAAGTCATACAAATTAAACCAATCTCTGGTTCTGATACGTAGAAGAATCAGTAATCCTATGAAAGAAAGATAAAATAAGTATTGGGAACACAAAGTCAAAATCTCATTGATTCTAATAGAAGAAATTTAAGGAGTAAACATATTTCAGCATCAGTTGGGACTCTTCTTGAAGGGCTCACTTTGACATTTGTCTACCCCTAGTGGTGAAATTTCTGTTTTCTTTGGAGCCTCAGGAATTTTCTCCCCTACAGTTGGGCATCTCACAGAAGATTCAGGGTCTTTTATAGGTCTAGGGATTGGGAGAAGATATCCTTGAGATGAACTAATCATGGATGTGGAAATAGTCTTCAGGGAGCTCCAAAATGAGACCTCCTTACCTGGTAATGGGAGCTGGTCACCTTTGACAAATGAAAGAGAAGAAAGAAGATGAAAAATAGAAGAAAGAAGAAATTAGTGCATGATCTTGTTATTATGGCTTCATAAGAGCTTATATAATGTATAAAAGCCTAACTGAAGATAAAATGTGTTCAGTGCTTAGATCACACAACACAGAGAGCCTGCCTTTGACTTGGAATGTTAATGAGCATTATAATTCAAAGAGCAGAATTACCTGTAATTAACATGGGTTTTCACCATGGTTTGTACAAGTAGATAGCTACTTTCTCCCCACTTCTCAAGAGACTGGTGGCTTCCTCTTCTGGCAGAGGTTAGGGGCCCTAATATCCTATGGGACCCAAAGATTCTGTCAGCCCCGAAGTTTCTAGGTGCAGGGAAGCTGGTGTTCCCAGAGACCTGTGAATAGCTGATACTGTCAATCCAGGCAGCTTGTGTATTTCTCCCACTGACTCATGCTACCCTCCAAAAAGGGAAATCTATAGTGGGTGGGGGTCCCTCTATTGAAACAGAACCTACACAGTATCCAGTAGATACCTAGGCCCTAGCATGACTCTCTGTGGCCAGATAAACAGTATGGAGTGCTTATAGGCTGGCTTTGGCCCATTCTTTAACCTGTCCCATGTGATATTGAAGAATTTGTTCCAACCTCCTGCACAACTAGTGACAGCCCTAAACAAGCCTTGAGGCAAATTGTTATATTGAGACTATTGGAGAATCAAATTAAATACTTAGAAATAAAATGTTGGTTCAAGAGGTTAGTGAAAGAGCCTCATCTGCTGTTTCCAAAGTCATGGAAATGTCTGGGCCTTGAACTCAAGTCCTCTCAGTTGCATAGTCAGCTTCTGCTATGGGAGTATAGGCACCTAGGCTGGTTAGAGTTGTAGGAGGGGAGAGTGATAGTTTCAGGGCCTGCACCATTGCTTGGTGGAGAAGCCAACACTTGAAAACAATACCACTTATGACAACCTATCTTGCTTGTCCTGTGGTCTGGATTTCACACTGCTTCCTCTAAAAAATTTTTTTTCCATCACAATACCAAAACATACTGGGAAATTGTTGACTAGGCACTATTTGTGGAGAATACACTCAGGGGAGCAATAACTACACACATCCACTAACTTGTACAGTTTCTGTAACTGCTTGTGAAAAGTCGTTTAACTCCCCCAAGACTCAGTTTCCCCATTTATTAAATAGGAATAACAATGAAAATCAGATGAGACAATGGATTTGAAGACATATGACAAATTGTAAAGTATTGCCAATGATTTAAAAAATCATGTCATACATATTGTTAAAGAAAAAATTATCACACTTGTTAAAGTGGTAAGGCAGACTGTTCAGAGAGGGCCATGGAGATGGGAATAGGGATCATTGCAATGGGGCTTTGCAGTGGGGAAGAGAGATTATACTCAACTCTGACTCGAAAAAGGACAAATGGGGATTTACAACCTAGGAGTGGGGTCACGGGCAGTGGATGGAAAATTACTAAGAGGAAACACCAAGGATAAGGGGTTTCTAGCTACATTGACTTGGTAGAGTTATTGCTGAAGGACAACCAAGGTGGTCAGATACCAAGGGTGGGAGATATTCACTAAAGTGATTAAGGAAGATTCTCGATCAAACTGGATTCTATAAGGACAAAAAGGGAAGCCCAAGGTTGGACCTAGTCAAACAAAGGACTCCGAGAAGACTGACCATAATATTGGTAAAAGGGGAGAGTATATTAGTCTGTTCTCACACTGCTATAAAGAACTGAGACTGGGTAATTTGTGAAGGAAAGAGGTTTAATTGACTCATACTTCCACAGACTGTACAGGAAGCAAGGCCAGTAGGCTACAGGAAACTTACAACCGTGGGGGAAGGCAAAGGGGAAGCAAGCACATCTTACCATGGTGGAGCAAGAGAGAGGGTGAAGGGGGAAGTGCCACACCCTTTCAAACAACCAGATCTAACTCACTATCACAAGAACAGCAAGGGGGAAGTTCACCCCCATGATTCCATCACCTCCCACCAGGCTCTTCCCCTGACACACGGGGATTACAGTTTGAGATGAGATTTGGGTGGTGACACAGAGCCAAACCATATCAGAGTCTTTGTCAGTATTTTAATAAACGCTAAAGATGATAATATTAATAGCCTTTATACATCAATTAATAATGTTTCTAGAATTAAAAGCAAAAATCATATGATCATCTCAATAAAGGCAGAAAAAGCTTTTGATAAAATCCAACATCCCTTCATGATAAAAACTCTCAACAGACTAGGCATCAAAGGAACATACGTCAAAATAATGAGAGCTATCTATGACAGATCCATAGCCAATATCATACTGAATGGGCAAAAGCTGGAACTATTCCCTTTGAGAGCTGGAACAAGACAAGGATGCCCTCTCTCCCCACTCCTATTCAGTATAGTACTGGAATTCCTAACCCAATTAGGCAAGAGAAAGAAATAAAAGGTGTCTGTATTAGTCTCTTCTCATGCTGCTAATGAAGACATACCTAAGCCTGGGTAATTTATAAAGGAAAGAGGGTTAATTGACTCACAGTTCCACATGGCTGGGGAGGCCTCACAATGATGGCTGAAGGCAAATGAGGAGCAAAGTCACATCTTACAGGGCGGTAGGCAAGAGAGAGCTTGTGCAGGGGAACTCCCATTTATGAGACCATCAGATCTCATGAGACTTATTCACTATCATGAGAGCAGTATGGCAAAAAGTGGCCTCTACCTGGCCCCACCCTTGACACATGGGGATTATTACAACCCAAGGTGAGATTTGAGTGGGGACACAGCCAAACCATATCAGCATCCAAATAGGAAAAGAAGTCATACTATTTCTCTTCACTGATGATATGATTCTATACTTAAAAAACCCTAAAGACTCCTCTAAAGGTGACTAGAATTGATGAATGATTTCAGCAGGGTTTCAAGATAGAAAATCAATATACAAAACTCAGTAGCACTTCTGCACACCAATAACATCCAGGCTGAGAGTAAAATCAAGAACACAACCCCATTTACAGTAGCCACAAAGAAAATGAAATACTATGAATACAGCTAACCAAGGAGGTAAAATATCTTTATAATAAGGGAAACTACAAAACACTACTGAAAGAAATCAGAGATGACACAAATAAATGGAAAAATATTCTATAATCATGGATTAGAAGAATCAATATTGTTCAACTGGCCATACCGCCCAAAGAAATTTACAGATTCAACCCTATTCCTACCAAACTACCAATGTCATTCTTCACATAATTAGAAAAAAAGTATTCTAAAATTCATATGGAACCAAAAAAAAAAAAAGCTAAAGCAATCCTGCAATCCTAAGCAAAAAGAACAAAGCCAGAGGCATCACACTACTAAACTTCAAACTATATATACTTTTAGGCTACAGTAACCAAAATATCATGATACAGGTACAAAAACAGACACATAGACCAGTGGAACAGAATAGAAAACTCAGAAATAAAGCTGCACACCTACAACCATCTGATCTCCAACAAGACTGACAAAAACAAGCAATGGGAAAACCATTCCCTATTCAATAAATGGTTCTGGGATAACTGGCTAGCTGTATGCAGAAGATTGAAACTGGACCCTTACCTTTTACCATATAAAAAAAGTCAAGAAGGATTAAAGATTTAAATGTAAGACCCCAAAATATGAAATTCTAGGAGAAAATCTAGGAAATAACCTTTTTCAACATTGGCTTTGGCAAAGCATTTTGGCTAAGTCCCCAAAAGCAACTGCAACAAAAACAAAAATTGACAAGTGGGACTTACTTAAACTAAAGAGCTTCTGCACAACAAAAGCAAATATCAACAAAGTAAACAGACAACCTACAGAATGGGAGAAATTATTTGCAAATTATGCATCTGACAAAGGTCTAATATCCACAATCTATAAGGAACTTAAACAGTTCAACCAGAAAAAACCAAATAACCTTGTTAAAAAAATGGGCAAAGGACGTGAACAGACATTTCTCAAAAGAAGACATACAAGTGACCAACAAATATATGAACAAATGCTCATGATTACTACTCATCAGAAAAATGCAACTAAAAACCACGATGAGATACCATCTCACACTAGTCAGAATGGCTATTATCAAAAAGCCAAGAAAAAACAGATGCTGGTAAGGCTATGGAGAAAAGGGAACAGTTATACACTGTTGGTGGGTTGTAAATTAGTTCAGCCACTGTGGAAACCAGATTGGAAACTTCTCAAGGAACCTAAAACAGAGCTACCATTCAACTCAGCAATCCCATTACTGGGTATATTCCCAAAGGAAAATAGACCATCATACCAAAAAGACACACACACACTCGTATGTTCATCACCATGCTATTCATGATAGCAACGACATGGAATCAATCTACGTGCCCATACATGGTGTATTGGATAAAAATATGTGGTACATATACTCTATGGAATACTACACAGCCATAAAAACAAGAAATTCTTTCCATTGCAGCAACAATGGATGGGACTGGAGGCCATGATCTCAAGGGAACAGAAAACCATATCCCACATGTTCTCTCTTATAAGTAGGAGCTAAACCTTGAACACACATGGATGTAAACATGGGAACAATAGACACTGTGGACTACTAGAGGGGATAGGGAGGGAGGGGTGTGTGGACTGAAAAACTACCTATTGGGTACTATGCTCACTACCTGGGTGTAACATACCTATGTAACAAAGCTGTACATATACCCTCTGTATCTAAAATAAAAGTTGAAATTTTTAAAAAATTTTAAAAAATATGTTTCTATGCACTTTTTTTTTTTTTAAGTAGAGACAGGGTCTCTCTATGTTGGACAGGGATCAAACTCCTGGCCTCAAGTGACTTTACTGCCTCAGTCTCCCAAAGTGCTAGGATTATAGGCGTGAACCACTATGCCTGGCCTGTTTCTGGGCTCTGCCATACTGCCTACACTGTGGTTTATGGTATAGAGACTAAATGTGATCAATGGATAATTTCATTCTTTTTTTCTTTTGAGACAGGGTCTCACTCTGTTGTCCATGCTGGAGTGCAGTGGCACGACCAAAGCTGAGCCTCGACCTCCTGAGCTCAAATGGTCCTTCCATCTAGTCTCCTGAGTAGCTGGGAATACAGGCATGCACCACCACACCCAGCTAATTTTTATTTTTATTTTTGTTGAGACGGCGTTTCACCATTTGCCTAGGCTGATCTCGAACTCCTGGGTCTTGCCCTCCTTGGCCTCCCAAAGTGTTGAGATTACAGGCGTGAGCCACAACTCCCAGATGGATAATTTCATATATTAGAACACTTTTGTTTAATTTAGCAAAGATCTTTTGTTTAGTAATTTTGATATCACAGTCAATGATGACTATGAGGAAGAGTAACCTATATGGGGATTGTGCAGTCTGAGCAGATGGAGTTGTTGAAGTCCACCTGTGCTGGTGGTTGATGTAGCTGCCCCAGCAGAGCGTCCAGCCCTTGCTGTCCACCTGTATGCACCAGGTTGCCGCAGCTGAAGCAGGACTGCAGATCAGAGTGGTCACCGTTGCACTCACAAGTGGTCATTTGCAATGGAATATGCCAAGACTGGGGAAATCCTCCCCAGAACACGTTACCACGAGTTCATGACAAGACTCTGTTCTAAACTCATCTCACTGTGGCCAGAGGACCGAGGATGCAAAAGCCAGGGCTGTTCATCAGCTGTAACAGAGACTTGGGAAAGAGAGAGAAAGAGAGAGAGAGAGACTGTGTGTGGGTGTGTGTGCTTGTGAATATTTTAAGTTTTATTCTTCATTGTGTTATAGCTGTGTATCCTTTCTATAATAGCGCTTTGGAGGTCTTTGAAGCATTGGAAAAGAAGCAATATATAAAGAATAAGTTAGAAAAAAAAGTCCTCATCCTCACCGTTTTATTGAACTTTTATGGTTAAGTACAGAAGCAGTGAGAGGAGACAAAATTCACCCTGAAAACTGTGGGTATGTCTGTTTTAAAATTTTGGCAGCCAAGAAGGGCGAACTAGGGAGATTTTTTTTCTTATTTTGCCTTCTAGATTCAGGGTGTCCATGAAAATTTGGGCCTGCGGATGGGATTTGTTCCCAAGGCCTAGAAAGAACACCTTCCCTTCCCCTAAAGCTTGCCAAATCCCGTCCAATCTTCAAGGCCGTCTAGGGTCCTTTTCCTAGGAAATCGCTTCTCAGATCCAGCCCTTACTCATCTCTCCTTTCTCTGAACATCAGTATCACCTAATTACTGCCCAGCTTCTTTTAAATATTGTCTTCCTCATGCAGTTTCTCCTTTTCCGGGTTTATTCTCTTCAAAAGGGTTTTAAGCTCAAGGATAAGGATCATGCCACACTTCTCTATTCCTGATAATTACTTATTAATTAACTGGACAGATAAATAGAGCCCTGGTGATTCCTATTCTATTCTGGAAAACAATTACTCTCCCATATGAGGTCACCCCATGTCAAGTTCAAAGACACAGAAGCCACAAATGTGGACTTTCTCCTGCTAACTCCTCTATCACATCCACTGCTTCTGATACTCTCCCTTCAGTTCTGTCCAGTCCTTGGTGACCTGGAAAGCCTGAAGGTAAATAAAAATGACACAGAAGCCTGGCCAGCTGGTGTAGACAGACCATGTGGCGACATCCCTGGGAGGTGTAGGCAGCTAGGATGGGTATGCACACAACCAGGGCTGTCAGAGTAAGGCCTCAGAACTTACCTTGCATGGCTAATGTAGAGGGACAGGAGAGGTGGGCTGACCAAGAGTGTGAAAATGAAAAAGAAAAGGTGATAAGCAGCATTTTTGTGAAGGGAAATAATGAAAGAGATTCCCAGCCACTTCCTTGTATTTTAGAAGATGAATGGGTCAATGGAATGAGACATTGGGTCTTGAACGCAGCAGAACATGCTTTATTGACTGATAACATCTCTTTGTGTTGTCAGAATGGGGAATGAAGACAATGCCGGAGCCTTTTATCACAAGGATTTGAACACTTAGTTCAACTCTAAAGTTATACACAAGCTTTTTTCTTTTGAAAATAAGTGCAAAACTTTTTCTTAAAAAAGAGAGGCCTTATTTAAATCAGAAAAATTCACCTCTTTAAGGCCCCCTAGAATGGTTAATATAAGCTTGTATATCAAAATATTTGAATGGATCTAACAAAACCTTGACTTTTTCCAAAAACAGTCATTCATTCAGAAACCATTAAAGTTAACTGAGGTCTTTTAGAGGCCTCAGTGGGAAAGTTCATTACCTTTCTCCCCTCCCCACATAAATATTATAGTTTATAATCTGATTTTTCCTATAGCTTTTGCAGACTTCTTTTCCTGGCTCTCTGGTAACCAGCTATATGTCTTCCATATGAAGCCTCCTGAGTTCATCAGTACATCATTGCATCATTGACACGACCCTACTGAACTATGCCATGTCTGCCTTTGCTAAAGTGGGTAGGACTGAACCTGCAGCAAACTTTGGAGAACTCATTTGGCTCACAATGATAAAAATAATAACACTTAATAATAGCCTACTGTATCATGAGTGTCTAATATGTTCCAGACATTGTATCAGGAATCTTACACAAGCTGCATCATGTAGTGAACTCAGCCCAATTAACACCAGGACTACCCCTAATATTTGAGGGATATTATGCCTCGAGCATAAATAGAGCCCCTCCCTACTCCATGAAGTACCCTCCTTTCTTCCCACTCTCTCACATGTCCAAGTTCTATCCGTATGCCCCTCAAACAGCGGCCTGTGGCTACCAGTGTGCCAGGGAGGATAGGCCTAGTGAAGACTCCCTCAAGTCTCGGAAGTGAGCTTGCATCTAAGTGGAGGGAATTTTGAAGATCCAGGTATAAAGAGTGTGGTCTAGAAGGAGAGGTGTGGGGACATCCCATGGCCCCACAGATTCCCGCCCCACTGGGAAGAGTTCAGCTAGAGGAAGCCAGAGGGAAGTTCTCTGAAGCACTCAGTCCAGTCTGGGGGTCCTGGTCCAACAAGTCTAATCACAGTACTGGTCACTAGGGAGAAACGAATCTGAAAGGTACACATAGCTAGTGAGTGAAAGAACTGGGAATAGAACTCAAGTCTGTCTGCCTCAAGGGCTAAGCTAATTGTCTCTTGTATACTGATGGTTTGTTTAGATGTTATCTCTTCAGGTGTGCATATCTTATATCTTCTCTAAATTATACACTTGTCATAGTAGGTCCTTTGTCATGCTTTTTTTTTTTTTTTTTAATTTCCACAAGGTCTGCACACAAATAAGCTGTTCAATCCCTATCAATTCTGTGCATCTTGGGCTTTAACAGGAATTCCAATATATTCTAGTGGATTGGCCAATTGATTAATTGGTGGAAGGCTGATTTCTTTTCCTTTTCTTTTTTGTTTTTTGTTTTTTGAGACAGGGTCTCTGTCATTGAGGCTGGAGCATAGTGGCATGACCACAGCTCACTGCAACCTCTACTTCCTGGGCTCAAGCAGTCCTCCCACCTCAGCCTCCTGGGTAGCTGGGACTACAGGTGTGTGCCACCACACTCGACTAATTTTTTGTATTTTTTGTTAGAGACAGGGTTTCGCCATGTTCCCCAGGCTGGTCTCAAATTCCTGGGCTCAAGCAATCTGCCAGACTCAGCCTCCCAAAGTGTTAGGATTATAGGCATCAGCCACTGCATCTGGCCCTGAGTTAATTTTTATGTATGGTGTGAGATAGGGGTCCAGTTTCATTTTGCATGTGGATATGTAGTAATCCCAGCACTGTTTATTTAAAAGATTATTTATTCCCCATTGAATGGTCTTAGCACCTTTGTCAAAGATCAGCTGATAAATCTCCACCCAGGGGCATGTAAAATTAAAAAAAAAACAGTTGAACATAGACATATAGGTTTACTTCTAAACTCGCAATTCTAGTCCATTTATCTATATGTCTATCCTTATGCTAGTACCTCACTATCTTGATTACCATTGTTTTGTGGTAAATTTTGAAAGTGGGAAGTGTGAATGTTCCTGCCTTTTGTTCTTTCTCAAGGCCTCCCAAAATGCAGGGATTATAGGCATGAGCCACTGCACCCAGCCAGAGTCTTCAATAATTTAGTCTTGATAAAAATTCTTATTGGAGTCCAACACGAAGATGACCACATTGTGATACAGAATTTGGGAAGACACTGTGGATATATTAAATTCTTACATTTGCATAATAATTTAAAGATAATAAAATTTGCTCATAATCTTTTCCCATCATTTCATTGTAATCATCCTGAGATTTAGTGAAGCAGGAATTTATTATCACTTACAGTTTTCAGTAAGGTAATTTAGGCACAGAGATGGTAAGAAGTGACTTGCTCAAAGAGATAAGCTAGGAAGTGGGGTAACCAACCATTTGGGTTCACCTGACACTGAGGGGCTTTCTGGGATGGAAGACTTTAAGTGCTAAAATTGGGAGAGTCCCTGGAAAACTGGGCTGGGTTGGTTACTCTTACCAGTAAGTAGCAGAGGTAGGCTGTTTAACACTTTCCTACCACATTACCTAGTGAAGCAGGCTTGCCCTTCTCGACGTAGAAGGAAGTTCTCTTCAGAACTCCTCTCTTCAGCCGGGCGTGATGGCTCACGCCTGTAATCCCAACACTTTGGGAGGCCGAGGCAGTGGATCACCTGAGGTCAGGAGTTTGAGACCAGCCTGGCCAATATGGTGAAACCCCGTCTGTACTAAAAATACAAAACTCAGCAGGGTGTGGTGGCGCACACCCCTAATCCCAGCTACTGGGGCGGCTGAGGTGGAAGAATTGCTTGAGCCCTGGAGGCGCAGATTGCAGTGAGCCGAAATCGTGCCACTGAATTCCAGCCTGGGCTACAGAGTGAGACCCTGTCTCAAAAAAACAAAACAAAACAAAAAACTCTTCATGCATTTTCTCTCTCTCTCTCTCTCTCTCTGTATTTTTTTTAAAGATGAAGTCTCGCTCTATCGCACAGGCTGGAGTGCAGTGGCACGATCCCAGCTCACAGCAGGCTCCGCCTCCCAGGTTCAAGCAATTCTCCTGCCTCAGCCTCGGGAGTAGCTGGGATTACAGGCCTTCACAAGCACCATCATGCCAGGCTAATTTTTTTTGTATTTTTTACAGAGACGGAGTTTCAGCATATTAGGCAGGCTGGTCTTGAAATCCTGAGCACAAATGAGCCGCCCGCCTCGGCCTCTCAAAGTGCTGGGATTACAGACTTGAGCCACCGCGCCCAGCCCACATTTTCTCTTGACTAAAACCTTCCCTGAGACTTCATCTTCCCTAATCCTTCCAGCAATCCCTTGTGTTTGGCATTCCAGTCACAAGCCACAATGGGTCCTGTATTTTTTCCTTTCTGTGAGTTCTAAATTATTTTTTGTTATGCTCATCGTTCTTCTTTCCTTCAGATTGTAGGTCATGAAAGGTAGAAATTGTCGCTTCTCTCTCCTTTACATGAGAGGGATGGGTATTCTGTTAATACCATTGCCTGACTAGGAAATAAGTGGACATTCAAAACATCTTTCAGGGTCAAGTAAGTTGCCGGGGGTCGCCATCTATTAGAATTCAGTTATTATTTAAAGACAAGGACTGGGCGCGGTCCTGTATTATGGACTCACGCCTGTAATCCCAGCACTTTGGGAGGCCGAGGCGGGCGAATCACCTGAGGTCGGGAGTTTGAGACCTGCCTGACCAACATGGTGAAACTCCATCTCTACTAAAACTACAAACTTAGCTGGGCGTGATGGCAGGTGGCTGTAATCCCAGACGCTCGGGAGGCTGAGGCAGGAAAATCGATTGAACCTTGGAGGTGGAGGTTGCGGTGAGCTGAGATAGCGCCATTGCACTCCGGCCTGGTGACAGAGCGAGACTCCATAACAAAACAAATTATAAAATAAATAAATAAAGATAAGCAAGAGCCACTTAGTGCGGGGAACACAATTTGTATATTTATTTTGTTTCTATGTGGATCATAACAAGGCAGGCACAGCTTAGTACAAATCGATGACCCGTCTCAAAGAGCCAACTTTGGCATCTACACCCCCCCAGTCGTGGTACCTCCTGTAGTCCCCAGGCCTCAGCAGATACTGCCGCCCGCGGTAGTTGGGCATTTCATAGAGGACCCAGCAGCCCTCCAGTACATGGAGGGAATAGATCTCATGGAGACGGAAGAGTTCTGGGACACAGGCGCAGTCATCAGTGAGCTCAGACATAAGGCCTCGGTAGTCATCTCTCTCGTACAGCCTTAACTTGTGAGACCTGGTCTGTCATGGCAATAAACAAAAGAAGAAAAATAAACAGCATGCATCCTTGAGTGTCAACGAAAGTGACACAATCTGTACATGCTTCTGAATCTTCATGAATCTTCATGAAGATACATGCTTCTGTATCTTCATGAAGCATGACTTTTATTTTTGAGATAAAAGTCTTGCTGAGTTGCCCAGGCTGGAGTACAGTGGCAGGATCACTGCTCACTGCAACTTTCACCTCTGGGCTTAAGTGATCCTCCCACCTCAGCCTCCCAAGTAGCTGGGATCACAGGTGTGCACCATGACACCCAGCTATTTTATTTTTAATTTTTTTTTTGTAGAGACGGAGTCTCACTATGTTGCCCAGGGTGGTCTTGAATCCCTGGGCTCAAGTGATCTTCTCACCTTGGCCTCCCAAAATGTTGGGATTATGGGTGTGAGCCATTGTACCTGGTTGAAACATGGTTTTTAAACCAGTTGATAAAGTGTTTCTCCCCTGAACATACTTTTAATGTTGTTATTCTAACAAATTCGGAAAAATATTAAAATAAATCTGACCTGATCAGTGAACTGGAGATGTTGTGGAAGAAACAAACATTAAAATACAGGGAATAAAAGTGTATTCTTTGTAAGCAACCATCAATACAATTGTAGTCAGTGAGTCTGTAGTGAGGATTTCAACTCTCATATCCATTTTTATTCCATATAATTCTTATCAAGCCAGTTTTTAAGTCACTTTTTGCACCTACAATTTACAGTGATTTATATTTACACTGAGTCCACATGTCTTTTCAAGTGACATTTTGCCAGGCCATTTGTGCCATTTGAGTTTCTTATCCCCCAAAAATGCCTATTTTATTTATACCTCTTTGTGCATCTGCATATTTTTTTAGCTTAAATTTGTTTTTTTTTTTTTTGAGATGAAGTCTCACTCTGTCACCCAGGCTGGAGTGCAGTGGCATGATCTCCGCTCACTGCAACCTCAGACTCCTGGGTTCAAGCAATTCTCCTGTCTTAGCCACCTGCTTAGCTAGGACTACAGGCATGCACCACCATGCCTGGCTAATGTTTTGTATTTTGGTAGAGACAGGGTTTCACCATGTTGGCCAGGCTGGTCTTGAACTCCTGACCTCAGGTGATCCGCCCAGCACAGCCTCCCAAAGTGTTAGGATTACGGGCGTGAGCCACTAAGTCTGGCCATGATTTCAATTCTTCAATCTCCTTGTCATACCACATAACTTGGTGCCATCAGAAAGTGTAAATACATGCTGCATGTGATTAAAAAAGATTAAGCAGCATTTTGGTGAGGACCATGTTCTATGAAATCCTAATCAATTGTGTGTCTCTGGTATTTGTAAGAAACTAGTTGATAATGACTTCTGGAAATTATAAATCCACACAAGTTGAAACGTATTTTCCTAGGTTCTAGTAAGTCCCAGAATGTAGTGAAAAAAATTTCCAATGCAGTCAGAATACATTATACCTATGTTGTTATCCCATAGTCTGTTAACTTTTTATCATTAAAAAGTAATTATCATGGCCGGGCGCCGTTGCTCACGCCTGTAATCCTAGCACTTTGGGAGGCTGGGGTGGGCGGATCACCTGAGGTCAGGAATTTAAGACCAGCCTGACCAACATGGAAAAACCCCGTCTCTACTAAAAATACAAAATTAGCCAGGCATGGTGGCACATGCCTGTAATCCCAGCTACAAGGGAGGCTGAGGCAGGAGAATGGCTTGAACCTGGGAAGCAGAGGTTGTGGTGAGCTGAGATTGTGCCATTGTACTCCAGCCTAGGCAACAAGGGCGAAAGTGAAACTCTGTCTCAAAAAAAAAAATTATCTAGATAAACTAGATAGACTTTTCTTTTTCTTTCTTTCTTTTTTTTTGTTTGTTACTGAATAAGGTGACTTTTATGTAGAAATTAGGGATCATCTAGATGCCACCAAGTTTAATTTAAAGGCTTTGTTGTGATTTTCCATGCCCTAAAACAATTATTGATGTCCTTAAGTAGGAAAAATGGAGATTATTATTTTGTTTTTTGTTTTGTTTTGTTTTTTTAAGGTTTGAGGGTCAGGCCTTGTTGTGAACACTCATACTGAGTTGGAACAAACTGACTTTTATAAACAGGAATTGATGGCCATGGATCATTGATGCTTTCACATCAGTCAGGTTGAAGCAAGACTCACATGAGGAATTATACGGCAGGATTGGACCGAGTCGCTGAGGCCCATCCAGTGCTGATAGTCGGGGTACTTGCCTCGGCGCAGGAAGTACTGGTGGCCCTGGTAGTTGGGGCGCTCATAGAGCATCCAGCAGCCGCTGTCTACTCGGATGGAGTTGCAGCGGCTGAAGTAGACCCGCAGGTTGGGGCAGTCACTGATGCAATTGTAGCAGCGACCCTGAAAGTCTCGGTCCTCGAAGAAGGTGATCTGAGGTAGAAATAAGGTGACAGTAGACAGTCAGCTGGAAGGAACATCCCCACACACCCCAGACCCCCAATAGACATGGCACAGCATCTCCACAGGCTCACCTTCCCCATGGTTGTTGACAGAGGGTGATTAGCATGTAGTATGATGGGGACAAAGGGGCAACTGGTATATATAGCAGGAAAGCTGCTGTGTTGGCAAAAACAACACAAAAGGGACCTGGGGGTGGTGCATAGGGGGATTTCTGTATTCTCTTTCTCTTTTTTTTTTCATCTGAGATCATGGGGCAGGGGACTCTCTCTCTCTCTCTCTGGCATTTTCGAGTTGTCCTCACTAGCTCCAGTGAAAGGTATTAAAGTCAGCAGAGCCATTATGACCTTGGAGACAAAGGGCGCACTTCTCATCCTATGCAGCTCACTAGAAATACATTACATGCCCAGCATTCTGCAGTGTTTGCCTATGGAAACTGCTGAGATGGAGGTTGGTGGTTCCATCTGAGGTCACTTATGGGAAGCATATGCAGTCCAGAAGGACATGAATTGTGAAGAGGCAACAACAAAATCCCAAACAGAAAATCCTCTAATTGAAAGACAATTATATTTCTTAAATGACTTCATCAGTATGATACAGTCTTGATAAAAATATTTTGCATATATTTATGTAGGGAAAACATAAGATAAGAAGTGTGTACTATACCAACATATCAATCATGGTAATCAATGAATGGCAAGATTATAGATCTTAGCTTTATTTTTTTTATTTTGTTTTTTGCTGCTGTGTTCTTAATTTTCTGTTACATCTGCCATCTTCAGCCAGACAGGAAAAAAATTCTATTATAAAGATAACAATTTCATGAGATGAAAAAATAATAAAATCAATCTTTAAATGTATGACTTTGAGGTGCTGGTGAAAAGCAGTAAATACTGGAAGCAGGTATATTTTGCTTGGAGATTAAACACTTCTTGAGCTAAAAATAAAAAGACAACCTGAGAGTCTGTGAGAGGCTCAAAGAGCAGAAGAATACGCAGGATCCTTCCACTCCCCTCCCCCTGCCACCCTCCTTCTAGCATTGCTTTTGTTTTTTAAAATTAGCATGATGATTGCCTGTGTTTTTCCTTTCAATAGTATCACTGTTTCATTGAACCCAAGTAACTGCCTGAGAGCCTTCTCCATTGCTGCCAACGTATTGATTTAGAAGCACTCCTCAGATATGCAAGGGTGGAGGAAGACTCCAAACCCCAGACTGTCTTTTGTCATTCCACATGTATGTAGGAAGATGAAATCAAACACCTTTGTGCTTTAGACCCATGGAGGGATTCTAAAAGAGTATTTGACCACAGCTAGCAACACATTCACAATGTCATTTGTGAAAATCCTCAGGCAGCATGTAAGGCAAATGCGCAGGTGGTAAAAGGAGGGACAACAATAGCTACCGAGAAAAAAATAACTAGCAGAGCTAGGCAAAAGAAAACTGGGCGAAGTCCTATGAAGCTAGACACCTAGCAGTGCATGCAGGGACCACAGGTTGCTGATTCCCTCCTTTGCCTCCCTTCTAATTAGCTGCAGGCCTACTGGTAAATCTTTCTTACAACCATAATCAAACCCAGTGTGGAAAACGTTGCATTGCTCTCCCAGCCCTGCATGAGAATACACCACCATTTTCAGAAAAAGTCTACAACCCCCATCTGTGTTTTTGCACATGCTGATGAAAACTGTTCTGTAGACAGATGGCACACCAGAACCTTAAGAAATGTATCATGCATACTGACATTCATGTGATCAAGTTGTTGTTACATATATTGACAGGCTAAGCCATGTGCCTAATCAGCATTTTGGAAATGTACTAAAAGACCAGAGCATCTTCCCTCCTAGTAGTCTTTATAGTCTACAGAGAGAAAGCCTGTATTCATTTTTCTTTTAATGCTTTATTGAAATGAGTTTTAAAAATTTTTTCGTATGAGAACACAGTTAAAGGCAATCAATGACAGATTAATTTTATTTTGGATTAACTCTTTGGAAATCTGCCTCCCACTCCATCTCTGTGCAATATTTAATGCCACACATTTATAAAATGTGCTACAAAGCCAGCTTGCTCTAATACAGAAATACTATATACTCTCTGAATTCTCCAGCAGTCTGCCAGTCACAATGAAGTAGCATAAGATCATGCTTTTTTTTTTTTAACAAAATGTAGCTGTGCAATATGCTTCTAAAAGAAGAAAGCTCAACATCAAAAATAACACTTCAATGCAGTTATATCAAAAACTAGTTGTAAAGAAAAATGTACTGGCAAAAGCTGTGGTTTTAAGATGATGCTTCTCATCTGCTCCCAGAGAATCTATTATGAAGTTCCATGGTACAATTCCAGTTTTCTAAGTGACCTGCAGAATAAAAGATGATTTTGGTATCAAGCACATCAATTTAACATGGACACAAACATTAGCTTTAAGTCTATAGGAAGTTAAGGTCAAATATCAGATACTAACTTACTGACAAAGATAGATTAGATTAATGTAATTACAAAAGAATTTTCATGGAATTATTCTGATATATTTGGAAATTGAGTTATATTTCCCAACTAAATGCAATATGTGATCCCATACTGGATCTTATATAGAAGGAAAAAAATGCTTAAAAAAAATTATTGGGTCAGTTGATAAAATTGGTGTATAGAGAGTAGATTAAATAAAAGTACCAATAATAGATATTCTGAAGTTGATAACTATTCTGCGGTCATTTAAGAGAATGACTTTGTTCTTAAGAAATACACACCTGGGGACATAGGGTAAAGTGGTAGAGTATATATAACTTCTAATGGCTTTATCTATATACAGAGAGACAAAGACAGAATATAATAAAGCTACTAGAACAAAACATTAACAATTTGTGACCCTGCATAAAAGGAATATGTGGGTTCTTTGTATATTATTCTTGTAAATTTTCTCTAAGTTTGAAATTATTTTCACATTAAAAAGTTATACTTCTCTTAACCAGTACTACCCAAAGCAAATCAGTTTTTGGCCTTTTAGCAGTTACGTATTATGCTTGTAGGATACTATTTTGAATTTCTGATGTATTGCTTTGGATTTAAATTTAAATTGTCCTCTCTCTATGTCTCGTTTCCTTCCACGATAGCATGAATTTTTCATGAGTGGTGATAAAGAGAGTGATTATATTATTGCTTGCCACTGTCCTGACACTTTTCTTTCCTTTTCTTTTTATTTTTTGAGAGATGGAGTCTTGCTCTGTCACCCAGGCTGGAGTGCAGTGGCCGGATCTCAGCTCACTGCAAGCTCCGTCTCCTGGGTTCATGCCATTCTCCTGCCTAAGGCTCCCGTGTAGCTGGTACTACAGGCGCCCGCTGCCATGCCCTGCTAATTTTTTCTATTTTTTAGTAGAGACAGGGTTTCACCGTGTTAGCCAGGATGGTCTCGACCTCCTGACCTCGTGATCCGCCCGCCTCGGCTTCCCAAAGTTCTGGGATTACAGGCATGAGCCACCACGCCTGGCCTGTCCTGACACTTTTCTAAGCCTTTACACATATAACTTATTTAGTGCTTGTAGCAACCCTATGAGGTAGGTACTATCATGACTTTTTAAAGAGATGAAAAACTAAAGCACAGAGAGATTAGGTAACTCACTCAAGTTATTAAGTGGGTAGCCTGGATTCAAGAAGTATGCTGTATTCTAGCTCTTCAGTATGGTCCTGTTCATTCCAAATTTATTTCCTAGTAATGTGCCCACTACTGACGCTTTCCCAGGACAATGCAATTAAAAAAAAAAAATCTTTAAAACTATTTCCTAGCTGGGCGCGGTGACTCATGTCTGTAATTGCAGTACTTTGGGAGGCCGAGGTGGGTGGATCCATGAGGTCAGGAGTTCGAGACCAGCTTGACCAACATGGTGAAACCCTGTCTTTACTAAAAATACAAAAATTAGCCAGGCGTGGTGTTTGCACAGCTGTAATCCCAGCTACTCAGGAGACTGAGACAGGAGAATTGCTTAAACCTGGGAAGCAGAGGTTGCAGTGAGCCGAGATCACATCACTACACTCCAGTCTGGGCAACAGAGCAAGACTCCATCTCAAAATAAAAACTGTTTCCCAGAACACTGAGGGTTTTGTTTGTTTGTTTGTTTCTTTGTTTGTTTTGAGACAGAGTCTCGCTCTGTTGCCCAGGCTGGAGTGCACTGGTGCAATCTCAGCTTATTACAACCTCTGCCACTGGGGTTCAAGCAATTCTCATGCCTCAGCCTCCCTAGTAGCTGGGATTATAGGTGTGCATCACCACACCCAGCTAATTTTTGTATTTTTAGTAGAGATGGGGTTTGCCATGTTGTTCAGGCTGGTCTTGAACTCCTGACCTCAAGTAATCTGCCTGCCTTGGCCTCCCAAAGTGCTGGAATTACAGGCATGAGCCATTGTACCTGGCCGAGATTTTTTTTTTTTTAATAATTTCCTATTTTCTCTTACTCTATGAAGAAATTCGGTGGCTGGAAATAAATAAAAAATTCTGAATAAGGCATTGTTTTATCTTGAGGTTAAAAAAATTGTTCTTTAGCTAAAAGACATATAATATCTACAAGCCAAAAAGGAAAAATATTAAGCTCAAATATTTAAAAAGAAAATATTCTTCAAATACCAAGCTGTGAAAGCATGTTTATCATCCATTTAATGAAATACTTATTCCTTTAATATAGAAAGAATTCTAACAAACCAGTGAGACATACATATATGTATATTTATATGTATATGTGTAGCAAATATTTAAATGTCACAAGAAATATTAACAGTGGTTATTTCTGAAAAGTGGGAAAGGGGTGTGAAGAAGAGGGAGTTCTTTTGCTTTTCATTTTATATTTTCTGTATGGCTTGAAAATTTTACTTATAAGCATGTGTCACTATTAAATTTTTTTTTTTTTTTTTTTTGAGACAGAGTCTCACTCTGTTGCCCAGGATGGAGTGCAGTGGCCAGATCTCAGCTCACTGCAAGCTCCGCCTCCCGGGTTTATGCCATTCTCCTGCCTCAGCCTCCCGAGTAGCTGGCATTACAGGCGCCCGCCACCTTGCCCAGCTAGTTTTTTTTGTATTTTTTTTAGTAGAGATGGGGTTTCACCGTGTTAGCCAGGATGGTCTCGATCTCTTGACCTCGTGATCTGCCCGTCTCGGCCTCCCAAAGTGCTGGGATTACAGGCTTGAGCCACCATGCCCGGCACTATTAAAATTTTTAAAACTAGTTTAAAAGATACATTACCCAAGAGTTTGAAAAAATGCCTAAAATGCACAAACAATAAAGTGTGAAGGAAAAAACACAAATGAGTTTTCTGTTGTTTGATTGTTAAGAAAGGGCCTTTCTGGAAGGGATTCATCTCAAGGCCTGGGGCCCTACTAAAACATGGGCATATTTTCTTTTGACATTCCTGGGCTCGCAAGCATCAATCAGCCTATAGAAAGGTCTAGTCCCCAGAACTGAGCCTTTGATCACTATAGACAGGGTACAGAGATTTGAGAACCGTCACCTAAGGGCTATTCACTTACTACCTACTGCCAATTCACTAAATAAAAATAGTTACTGAATCTCTGCTGCCTGCAAAGTACTTCATATACGTGTGAGAAATACTAAGGAAATAAAAGATATGCTTCCATCAAGAATCCAACAATCTTCAGTGGTTGTGGAAGAAAATATATATGGAACAAAATTATATTTAAAAATAAGATACCAGTGAGTCATGTTTAGAGGTAGGTTTTCCTTACATAGGGTCCATTGATGAGGCTTTGGGGGTTGTCTGTAAACCCCTATTTCAGAGATCTTTTTGTGTGTGTGATTAAGTTTAAAGTCTAGATTGTGTGTGTGTGATTTCTGGAGTTGTTACTGTTTTTTTCATTGTTCCTTTGTTTTGCTCTCTAAAACTTGCTGCTTCCAAACACATATAAAAAATGACCTCATTTTTCAAATTCTTCAAAAAATTCTTCAGAAACAAAGCTATGGTTCTAGAAAGTCTAATACCTTCGGCCGGGCACAGTGGCTCACGCCTGTAATCTCAGCACTTTCGGGGGCTTGAGATGAGCCTGGACAACGTGGTGAAACCCCGCCTCTACTGAACATACAAAAATTAGCCAGGTATGGTGGGGCATGCCTGTAATCCCAGCTACTCGGGAGGCTGAGGCAGGAGAATCGCTTGAACTTGGGAAGTGGAGGTTGCAGTGAGCTGAGATTGTGCCATTGCACTCCAACCTTGGTGATACAGCGAGACTCTGTGTCTTGAAAAAAAAAAAAAGGGAAAAATATCTAATACCTTCAAATCTTATTATAGCAAATACGTTTGAAAGAAAATTGAATATGGTGATAATTTCCAAATAGTGCAGTTGTTCTGTTATCAGAATAACATTTATTAAAACCCTGATATGACCAAAGAATTCAGTCAGTTGCTAAAGCAGTTGCTATGATAAGGTTACATTTATAATTAATCAGATATAAGGGACAGAGAAGATAGTTTGCCTCTGAAACCTGAATAAATCCTAAGCCTCATGTAGTCCAGTCTATTCAGAGATTCAGTTTTAAAATGCATGGCACAACAGCCAAACTAAATAAAAATAAATTTCAACTGTCACTTGTTTCCTGATGCAAACCCAATCATAAGTCAGCATATCAGTTCTCAAAGTTCCCTTCCTCCTTTCTGCCTTACAGCCTTCCATCATATCTAACATCTCCCATTCAACAAAACTCTAAAATATCCCAGACACCCACCCTGTACCACCCCTCTCAGCTTTTCTTCTTTTAATCAGAGAAGTCTCTCTGACTTCTTAAATTTTCTTTTCACTTTGCACGTTACAGCTGAGAGCCCAGACCTGGAAGAACAAAGAGCCCTCCTCCCTTTCTCCTTTCTTTCCAGCCCTGTCCATCTCTGATCATTCTCTGAATTCTGCCACATAAAAATCGGGAATCAGATAGGCAGGAGCAGGGGAGACATTAAGCAGGAGAAAAGAAAATTGTTATTACTGAGAGAGGAATCAAGAATAGGAACATTTTGGATACAGATATTAATACAAACTTTCTCCTCAACATATTCTTTGCATCAACAGAGTAACAGCCAATTAACTTGTGGACAGTATTTTTCAAATGCTGAAAAGATAATAATGGCTAGTATTTATTTGGGGTTTACTCCGTGCTAAGCACTGTTGTAAACTTTTACCATGAATAATCTCGGTTAATCACCCCAACAACCTTAAGAGGTAGGTATCATTATTCTTCCTATTTTGCAGAGGAGGAAACTAAGGCACAGAGTTTAGCTTGCCTGCTGTCACACAGCTGGTAAGCAGTGGGCTCTAGAGGCACCACCTCAGCCTCCTGAGTAGGTGGGACTAGAGGAGCGTGCCACCATGGCCAGCTATTTTATTTATTTATTTATTTATTTATTTTTGAGATGGAGTTTCGCTCGTGTTGCCCAGGCTGGAGTGCAATGGCGCAGACCCAGAGCATCTGACTCCAAAGGCTAAACTTTTAACCACACTATCAGGAAAGTACTCCCAAAATAGCTGGTATCAGTTTGGTCCAATTTACAATTTCATACCTACTTTGTTCTTTGGCTGTGTGTCTGAAAACCTTTGTGATGACTTCCATTCCGTGGCATTTGCTTCCTTTGTAGAGCTGCTGGTGGCCTTTTTATTTGTTGTTCCCTTTCTTGACTTGACACCTACAGACAGATGGAGTAACCATATCTGTATATAAAACTTTTTTTAAAAAAGTGTACGTCCACAGTTTCATTTAACTTAATTTCATTAATTAATTATTTTTGAGATAAGGTCTCGCTGTGCCGCCCGGGCTGGAGTGCAGTGGTTCCATCATGACTCATTGCAGCCTCCACCTCCTGGGCTCTAACAACCCTCTCACCTCAGCCTCCTGAGTAGGTGGGACTAGAGGAGCGTGCCACCATGGCCAGCTATTTTATTTATTTATTTATTTATTTATTTATTTATTTATTTATTTATTTATTTATGAGATGGAGTTTCATTCTTGTTGCCCAGGCTGGAGTGCAGTGGCGCAATCTCAGCTCACTGCAACTTCTGCCTCCCAGGTTCAAGAGATTATCTCGCTTCAGCCTCCAGAGTAGCTGGGATTACAGGTGCCCGCCACCACGCCCAGCTAATTTTTATATTTTTAATAGAGATGGGGTTTCACCTGTTGGCCAGGCTGGTCTCAGACTCCTACCCTCAGGTGATCCGCCCACCTCGGCCTCCCAAAGTGCTGGGATTACAGGATCACAGGCATGAGCCACTGTGCCCGGTTTATTTTTGTAGGGATGAAGTTTCACTAAGTTTCCCAAGCTGGTCTCAAACTTCTGGGCACACGAGATCCTTCCAGCCCAGCCTCCCCAACACTGGAATTACCAGTGTGAGCTACCCTGTCCAGCCCGCCCATAGTTTTAGATCCTTTGCTTCTGGAGTGCTTTGCTCCCATCACCAAAGCATCTGAGAAATAAGACTTCCTTGATTTCAGTAATGGAGGGAAATCAAGCCCTAAGAGCCCCTGGTTCTTTCAACCAGACACAGAAAGCTAATTCCCATTACAATTTTGACCTTACCTGGTGAGGCTATTTCCTAATTTCCTAGTTTTACTTACATTCCTTTAAGCAGATGAAAGTAACCAGGCTTACTCTGTTTGCGGGCGTATTCTGCTGCTTTGGGTGCTGTTAACATGGCAGAGGGGTGCAAGGAGAGGCGGAGAGATGAAACTCGGGGAACCTGAAAGGAAAACAGTCTTGCTTTTAAAATCTGTCCATCCTTTGTGGCATGAACACCTGCTAGTTACAGCATTTGGCCTGTTTAATCAACTCTGCATCCTTGAGTCCAATTCTTGAGTACTGTCCAATGGACAGTACTCACAGTTCATTGATGGGGCGTGTGAAGCATATGAACGTGAACTTGCACACATGGCCTTTTGTTCCTGTACTTGGTTCCCATTGCCTAGAATGCCCTGTCACGCACAGATACTCTTCACATAGTTCCCTTTATAGCCATTTCCTCCTTTTCTGCCTAGAGGCACCTACCTCTCTTTTACCATGTAACTCAAATATCACCGCTTCTGAGAAATGTCTCCTGACGTCCTCCAATTCCCACTCTCCCTTGCTGGCAGAGCTCCCCCTGCCCACCTAATGCAGAAATGTTGGTTCACTCATCTGGCCAGAAGTCTTTAACAGGCACTTTACAGAAGAAGAAACACGTGAATAGTTGTCCATTGGTAATCAGGGGAATGCAAATTTAAACCACAGTGAAATACCATAATACACTTAACAGACTGACAAAACTGAAAAAGCCAATAAGCCAATGTGGATAACCTGCATTGCTGGTAGAAATAGAATTGGCACCACCATTTTGGAAAGCAATTTAGCTTTATGTAGAGAGTTGAAGATGCTTATACCCACGGCTTAGCAATTTCATTCCTAGGCATATACCACACAGAAACTCTTTTGCTGTGCAACGCTTTTTACTTTTGCAAGAAATAACTTGGCCAGGCGTGGTAGGTCATGCCTGTAATCCCAGCTCTTTGGGAGGCTGAGGCGGGTGAATCATCTGAGGTCAGGAGTTCAAGACCAGCCTGTCCAACATGGCAAAACCCCGTCTCCACTAAAAATACAAAAAAATTAAGTGAGTGTGGTGGCGGATGCCTGTAATCCTAGCTACTCGGGAAGATGAGGCAGATCGCTTGAACCCAGGAGGCAGAGGTTGCAGTGAGCCGAGACTGCGTCACCGCACTCTAGCCTGGGCAACAAGAGTAAAACTTCATCTCAAAAAAAACAAAACAAAACAAAACTCAAGTGCCTGAAATGGAAAAATAGATGACAACATTGTGGTGTATTCCTAGAGTGGAATACTATATGTAGTGAAAAGACACTATAGCTATGTTAGCTGTGTGCAGCAGTATTAATAAGTTTCTCAAACATAATGTTGAATGAAAAAAGAAAACCATTAAATGACACATTTGCTAATACTCGATTTATAAAAACACAAAAAATGTGCAAACTTAAACAATATATAGATTAGAGATGCATATATGGTAAAACTATAAAGAAGTAAAATATAGTAATCAACATATAATTCAAAATAGTGGTAACCTAGGGCGAAAGGAAGGGTATGAGACAGCAGAGGGTATGCACAGAGCTTTACAGCTGTTGATACTGTTCCATTTTACACACTTGGATTTGTTGGTTTGCTTGGTCTTTGTCCTTTAAATGTAAATTGTTAAGTGTTCATTTGGACACAATTAATATTGAAAGTGTGTTTTTAATCCCTCATTTACTATTATTATTATTATTTTTGAGACAGGGTCTCACCCTGTCACCCAGGCTAGAGTGCAGTGGCGAGATCTTGGCTCCCGGCAGCCTTCACCTCCCAGGCTCAAATGATCCTCCCATCTCAACCTCCCAAGAAGCAGGGACTGTAGACACACAACACCACACCTAGCAAAGTTTTGTATTTTTTGGTAGAGACAGGTTTTTGCCACATTGCCTAGGTTGGTCTCAAACTCCTGGGCTCAAGTGATTCTCCTGCCTCAGCCTCTTAAAGGGCTGGGATTACAGGTACTGCACCTGGCCAATTCCTCATGATTAAGATCTGTCAATATTGAACTTTTATTTAAAACATAGGTCCCTCCCCTTATCATGAAAACATTTTAAAATTTCTGCACAATTCAGTCTGAGTCAGCATCCTCCAAAAAGAGAAGATGCTTGGCAAATTACTGGAGTAAGTGTGAGAGGGTGGAAGCCAGGCCTATCACGAAGGGACCAGGCTGCTGTCAGGAGGAAGGAGGCTGGCCATCCGAGTGGGGGTGAACTTGGAAATAGCAGCACTAAAATGGAAGGTCCCCTGGTGCCACCATTGTGTGCTGGATACGTGCGATCTCGATGAGTCCTCAGAGTGATCAGGTGTGTTTGGGGAAGTGTAATCATGCCTGTTTAGACATGTCTGTTTACATATGGGGAAACTGGGAATCGGAGGGAAATAACTTATCTGAAGACATACAGCTAGCAAGTGACGAAGCTGGGACTGGGCATCAGTCTGTTTGCCTGTGACATGCTCTGGACTTGGATGTCAGTTAGGATGGACTCGAATGATAGCCAGTCAGATGGACTCAAATGATAGCCAGTCAGACCCTGGGGTCCGGCTTCATGAAGAAAGAAGGAAACCAGAGGTTCTAGTGCTGTCTGACCACCTGCGTTTGTCTGTTTCCTCTCTCTGATGTGCTCATTTCCACTCTCTCTGTCTCTCTCTTTCTCCATCAAATGGAGCTGAAGAATATTTTTATGTGTGTTCAATTTGTTGAAGGAAGATTTATGTTCTCTTTTCTTCAGGTTAAAATCGAATAAGACACGGTTGGGTGTGGTGGCTCAGCCTGTAATCCCAGTTCTTTGGAAGGTCAAGGGGGGTGGATCACTTGAGTGAGGTAAGGAGTTCAAGACCAGCCCTGACAACATGGCAAAACCTCTCTACTAAAAATTTTAAAAAATTAGCAGTGCGCAGTGGCACGCACCTGTAATTCCAGCTACTCAGGAGGCTGAGGCAGGAGAATCACTTGAACCCAGGGCACGGAGGTTGCAGTGAGCCAAGATCGCACCACTGCACTCCAGCCTGGGTGACAGAGTGAGACTCTGTCTCAAAAAAAAAAGAGTAAGACATTTTATATTTATCCGGGGCTAGTTGTCAATAACCCTCACTTGCATAAGGCCTTTAGTTGAATTTTTTCTAGGAGTCCAGAATCCTCAGCAGAAAAAAGGTCCCTATCAGCAAAAACCCACTGCCTCTCAGGAGGTAGAACCTGAGGCTAAGAGTTGGTGAGCAATTCCGCGCCTATGACGCCTTTCTACCATCAGGTGGCAGCACATACTCCCAGAGAAAGTCATCAAGCCTAGCACAGTACCCACAGCGTGTTGTGTGACCAATTCCAGTTGCAGGAAATTCTATATAATCTGATTAGTATTCAACAGAGTTTTAAGCTTTTGCTTGGGAAGGATTTTAGCTGTTGCTTAGGAGACATTTTATCGGAAGGAATCATTCAGATATATGTAGCAATTAAAGAAGAATCTCTGGCAATATCTTTTTTTTTTTTTAACTCCTCTTTCTAGTTAAAACCATTTTTTGAAATTATGTTAAATTCCAAAAGATTCTTAAAATAGCCTTACAGTTCAGTCTTTGAAATGCTACATTTCTATTGAGAGGTTCTGCTAATTCCTAATTCAAGATGTGGCAAAAGTCCTTGCGTGCAGCTGATGTGTAGCTCCAAGAGTAAGGCCTGAACTGGCGTTCTGGAAGTGGGGAGCCTGTGAGGCTCACGGGGCAGATGCTCAGGCTCTTAGGCTTTCGTATTGGTAACTCAAATTACACCCTCTGTGATGTGATAACTGATTGTCCAAAAGAGGCAAAGTTTACATTGTGTTAATAATACACGTGGATACTTGATTAGCTATTTAATTTTTGAATATTTAGAGCAGTGGTTCTCAATCTCATGTGATTTTGCCTCCCTGGGGACATTTGGCAAAGTCTAGAGACTTTTTTTTTTTTTTTTTTTGAGACGGAGTCTCCCTCTGTTGCCCAAGCTGGAGTGCAGTGGCACTATCTCCACTCACTGCAATCTCTGCCTCCTGGGTTCAAGCAATTCTCCTGCCTCAGTCTCCTGAGTAGCTGGGATTACAGGCACCCACCACCACACCCGGCTAATTTTTGTATTTTTAGTAGAGACGGGGTTTCACCATGTTGGCCAGGCTGGTCTTGAACTTCTGACCTCAAGTGATAACACCCCCTCGGCCTCCCAAAGTGTTGGGATTACAGGCATGAGCCATGGCACCGGGCTGACATTTTTAATTGTCACAACTGGTGAGAAGCTACTTGCATCTAATGGGTAGAGGCCAAGGATGCTGTGAAACATCCCACAGTGCACAGGACAGCCCCAGACCTCCATTCCCTGAGTACCCGAACTTCAATTTAAGCTATTATTTGGAGGTTGCCATGTGCCAAACACTAAGGGCTTCACTGATTCTAACTTACTTCATTCCCACAACAACCCTGTCTTTGCGTCCCTGTTTTTGCAAACAAAATTGAGAATTAGAGAGGTTAGAACATTTGCCCAGAATTATTCTGCTTGTAACTGTGGAGCTGGGATTCAAACCCAGGAGGCCAGGCTTTGGAATCCTAGTGCTTAACATTACACAGTCTGCCTCTCGGATAACATATCTCTATATATACACTACATATACATATAGTATATATACATATGTATACATATCTGTATATTATATATACATATACACACATGTATACATATATACAGATATGTATACATATATCATAGTATAGTAATCAATGTCTCAATTATATATATCCACACTCGTATGTATATATAGTATGTTTGTGTGTGTGTGTGTGTATATATATATATAAAATTGAGCCATCATTCACATCACATAGCAATAAACAAATACAAGCAGCCAGGTGCAGTAGCTCACGCCTGTAATCCCAGCACTTTGGGAGGTTGAGGCGGGTGGATCACCTGAGATCAGGAGTTAGAGAACAGCCTGACCAACATGGCGAAACCCCATCTCTACTAAAAATACAAAATTAGCCAGGCGTGGTAACGCATGCCTGTAATCCCAGCTACTCAGGAGACTGAGGCAGACAATCACTTGAACCTGGGAGGCGTAGGTTGCAGTGAGCCAAGATTGCGCCATTGCACTCCGGCCTGGGCAACAATAGGGAAACTCTGTCTCAAGAGAAAAACAAGCAAACAAACAAACACTAAGACAAAAAACAAATACAAGGCTTTAAAGAAAAGTCAGCCTCTGTGATAATATTATCTCCTTCTGTTCTGAGCTGGTTATTGTCACTGATTGTGAGAATGGGGACTATGTGTCACTGAACAGAGAAGGTGCTGAACAAAGGCTCTTTAATGAATAAATGAGTGATCAGATGGATAGGTAGAGATTGGTTGGTCCACCTCTACATGGTCTGTCTTCCCCTTCTAGCACCTTTCCTTTTCCTTTCCTTTTCCTTTCCTTTCCTTTCCTTTCCTTTCCTTTCCTTTCCTTTCCTT
>NC_045444.1:94665506-94956939 GCF_002776525.5 Piliocolobus tephrosceles
TCCTTTCCTTTCCTTTCCTTTCCTTTCCTTTCCTTTCCTTTCCTTTCTTTCTTCCTTCTTTCTTTCTCTTTCTTTCTTTTCTTTCTTGATGGAGTTTTGCTCTGTTGCTCGGACTAGAGTGCAGTGGCACAATCTGGGCTCCCTGCAACCTCTGCCTCCCAGGATCAAGCGATTCTCCTGCCTCAGCCTCCCAAGTAGCTGGGATTACAGACATGCACCACCACGTCCTGCTAATTTTTTGTGTTTTTAGTAGAGATAGAGTTTCACCATGTTGGCCAGGCTGGTCTCGAACTCCTGACCTCAGGTGATCGACCCACCTCTGCCTCCTAAAGTGCTGGGATTACAGGCGTGAGCTACCACGCCTGGCCTTCTAGCAACTTTAAATGAACCTGATTTATCTGAGCTACTCAGACAACCATGTTTGCAAACCTTCTTGAATGATAACCCAGCCAAGCCTGGAGGGGCCCACAGTGCCATCCTCTCGAGGATGTGATTTTCCATATTAGTCTTTTGGCCGTGTGAGTTGGGACCAACCAGTCAGATGTGCTGATACCTTTCTAGACCTTTCCCAGGTACCAGAAGATGACAGGGAGAAAACAGTGACTGAAACAGAAGGGTTTGGGGCTCACGCTTGCATGTATATGTGCTGAGGGTTAGGGGAAAAGGAGAAAGGGCAGCCTAGAAGGGAGAAAGCTGCAGAAAAAGGCAAGCAGGAATGAAGCAGTATGATTTGCTTGGCTATCCAAGGAACACAGAGAGCTGGGCTTTCTTTGAAAACCAAGAACATCTTGATCTCTGAGGAGCGTCAGGCCTGGGGTGGCTTATATCTCAGACAAGGTAAACTCCAATATAGAAAATATAAGATCTACAGGAAAAGTAATCTTGGCTGGGTGTGGTGGTGCATGCCTGTAATCCCAGCACTAGGAGAGGCCAAGGTGGGAGGATTGCTTGAGCCCAGGAGTTCAAGACCAGCCTGTGGAACATAGGGAGACCCCCATCCCTAAAATTTTTTTTTATTATTATTTTTGAGACAGAGTTTCCGCTCTTGTTGCCCAGGCTGGAGTGGAGTGGTGTGATCTCAGCTCCGTCTTCTGGGTTCAAGAGATTCTCCTGCCTCAGCCTCCCCGGTAGTTGGGATTACAGTCGACCACCATCACACCTGGCGAATTTTTTGTATTTTTAGTAGAGTTGGGGTTTCACCATGTTGGCCAGGCTGGTCTCGAACTCCTGACCTCATGTGATCCACCCACCTTGGCCTCCCAAAGTGCTGCAGGCGTGAACCATTGCGCCCTGCCTACAAAAAGTTCTTAAAAAGTTATCTTGTCTGACTTGCTCACCACTGTGTCCCTTGCACCTACAATTATACTGAATGAACAGATGAATGAATGAATGAATGAGTGAATGAATGAAGTGAGTTGAAACGAGAGGGATCAGAGAGAAAGTTCTGATTTCCACAATCATCAAGGGCATTTGAGTCTCAGGACTACAGTCAGGTTACATATGGATTAAGGTGATAGGAAGGTTGGTTTTGATGTAAACACTTGACTCCTAAGGTGGACCTGGTAGGCTCTTGAACTCTACATGACCCCAGTGCTTGCACAATGATCTGCAGTAAAAGAGTAAGGGAGGCAGGCATTCCTGTGGCCCAGCCCTGCCCCTGCCCTGCCCTCCCTTCTGAATCCAGGCGGGGGCAGGGAAAGCCACAGTGTGAGCGGAAGACCTGGGCATGAGGGTGTTGGTTCTCCCCCTTCCTCCCTCCCACTGCGTGGCCCTCACCAGCCCACCTTCCTTTTCCTCTTCCCTCTTCCCTCTTCTAGAGGTATCCAAAGGTGAAGGGATCAGTAGTTCACCTCTAAACAGCAGTTCATATTTAAATGTTTACTTAATGTTCATACATTTACAAGTGTCAAAAATGGAAGTGGTCTTAAACATTAATCAGAACACCCTTTTTTTTCCTAAGATCAGTCATATGGAGGCCCAAAAGATGAAAGGGACGCATCTAGGGTTTCATAGTCGTGGAGTCAGAACTTAAACCCAGGTTTCTGAACTCCCAGGTCATTGCTGCTTCTACTGCTAATGATTTCAAAGTAGGTTCATGGGAGGAGCTGGCAGTGGAGCTCACACCTGTAGTTCAGCTACTTAGGAGGCTGAGGCCAGGATTTCGAGGATTACTGGGTCCCAGGAATTTGAGACCAGTAGTGATACCCGTCTTTAATAAAAGTAGTGTTGGCCGGGAGCAGTGGCTCACACCTGTAATCCCAATACTTTGGGAGGTTGAGGCGGGTGGATCATGAGGTCAGGAGATTGAGACTATCCTGGCTAACACGGTGAAACCCTGTCTCTACTAAAAATACAAAAAATTAACCGGGAGTGGTGATGGGCGCCTGTAGTCCCAGCTACTCGGGAGGCTGAGGCAGGAGAATGGCGTGAACCCGGGAGGCAGAGCTTGCAGTGAGCCGAGATCACGCCACTACACTCCATCCTGGGTGACAGAGCGAGACTCTGTCTCAAAAAAGCCCCCAAACCACAGCAGAATAAAATTCGGCCCTCAAGCCTGGTACTCTCTTTGCTGCCTCTTTGCTGACCCTTCTCAGCCTTAAACGAGACACATTATTACTGCCTGGTCTTTTACATATGAAAGGCATTTCATAAACATGTTATTCAGGTAAGAAATGGTTATGTCTGGTTTTGTACATTTTGATGCAAAACTGTTATTTCATAATTGATGTCTGAAAATACGACATTATACATTTATACACTAAATAAATTCTCTCTAAAAATCCCTTATATTGACAATCCCAGGTCACCCTTACCTTGATGGTACCAGAATTGGTAGAAGAATCAGCCCCATAAATTCTAAAGACTTCCTCAATCGGGATACTGTTCTGTTAAACAACAACAGCATTAACAAAGTATGATCATACCATGGCTTTTCTTTTATTACAGCACAAAGCTAGTATAGCTCCAGTATGTCTAAAACTGTGCTTGGGTATCATGAGTACTAAATACAGTAAATAACTTCTGATCAATGGATGAATCACTTTTCCAGATACCAATTAGTTATGTCTCTCATTCTCTTCTTTTTTCTTTGCCTCTTAAATAAATGTTTTCACATACAGTTTAGAAGTTAGTCTTTCTATTATGTTAAAAAAATGAAGCATTTACTATTAGTAACTCCTAAACATTTAGAAACATTGGTTGAAAAATAATGTAAATATTCATTACTGTAAAAATGCTCAGAGTAGATATGAAATATTCATATAGACAAATAATATTATTTTCCTTACCATTAAGATTCCAGCATAAGATGATAAAATCATAGCTTCTCGTTCTCTACGATTTGGATACGTGGGTCTGCCACGGAATGGCATTTTCCTAATGGGGAATAGGAAATACAAGTGGAGGATTTATTCTCGTTCTATTTGATGCCTGCTGAGGTTATGATGATAATCGATAAGTAATCTGCAATGGCTGTGTGCTATCTGCTTATTTATCTTAATAAAACTGATGTGATTGTTCCTCCATCAGTGAAATCCAAACTTTGAATTTTTAACCTTCCAATAATGGTGATGAATTTGGCCTCATCTATCCATGTTTTCACAGCAATCAAAGACTGGCAGACTGGCCACTGTGGGAGATGTTTACGGTTTTGCAAACCATTATCCTTTCTGTTTTTGTGGCAATTTGCTTTGGGGGAACTACCTAACCCCACTGTAAGCCTATATGCTTCTAGGGGAGCCCACTACACCCCTAGATTCCAAAGGCGAAAAATACACTGTGGACTGAGCTGTCAGTGTATTCCACCTCCCCTGCACTGCCACTGTCCAACCCTAGACAAGTCAGGTAACAGCCACCGAGACACAATTATGTGATTAAAAAATATATATATATATGTGTGTATATATATCTCCACCCTTCCTCTGATAATGAAATAGGCTGAAACTAGGAATGATGTTCACCCTGAGGAAATGGAGTCAAGAGGTAGATCCATATGACATTGTTTGAGTTTTGAATTAAACCATGCCTAACACAGTCCTACCCATGGACTTTTCAGATTCAAGGGCAATAAAATCTACTCCCCACCTTTTTTTTTTTGCCTAAGGCTGTTCAAATTGGATTTTCTGCTCATTGCAGCTAAACCCTAACTGTTAACATCTCTCTAGGATCAGGTGTGTAGTCCAGAGCCATTGAGTAGAAAAAAAAAAAAAAAAATAACAGGCCTCTGGAATAAGTGATTTGATCCTGTCTTCATTAGTTCTGTGTTCTTACCAATTGAGTGAGTCTGCCTGTACACTTCCTACACACGACAGAAAATGCCAGTAATCCCAGAAAGAAAATTATTCTGCGCTTCAAATAACTCAGCTGAGATACATATCTGCCTAAATGCTTAAGAATTTGTGTTTGGTAGTCCTTAGGAAAAGATTACAGCCTTTAACCGTAGAACTGACTGTTTGAAATTATGGCATGCACACAGCAAAGCAGTCACATTTCTAACACAGAACATTCTTTATTTTTGAGATGGAGTCTCACTCTGTTGCCCAGGCTGGAGTGCAGTGGCACAACCTTGGCTCATTGCAACCTCCGCCTCCTGGGTTCAAGTGATTCTCCTCTCCTGCCTCAGCCTCCTGAGTACAGGTGTGCACCACTATGCTGGGCGAAGTTTTGTATTTTTAATAGAGACGAAGTTTTACCATATTGGCCAGGCTGGTCTTGAACTCCTGGCCTCAAGTAATGAGTCTGCCTCGGCCTCCCCGAGTGCTGGGATTACAGGCATGAGCCACCGCACTCGGCCCCCTAAGATACAACATTCTGTGCAAGAAAGTCTTTTATCTCACAGAAGTCAATTGGTAGAGATGCAAAACATGGAAACATGTAACTTCTTCAAGTTGACAACTGTGGAGGTTCCTCAGGTGTCTCGTTGAAGGGGATATTCACCCTGTAGCGTTTTCAAATCAGAGTGCCTCATGATGGAAGATGTTAGGACTGGAACTTTCTCTATCATTAATCATAGGCACAAATTAAAGAGGAAAGCAACAAACCTATTTCAACTTACAGTTCCTCCCACTCCAACCAAGTTACGTCTTCTGAGGGATGCAGCCATTGCAAAGCAACACTGATGGCCAAGTCATAGTGTGCCTGGGAGCAGGAAGCACAGAAAGCAAAGAAACAGGCTTAGACATTGGCCGAAGTGCTCTCTGGACCCAATGACAGTGGTACTGCTAAGCCTATTCTAGTCTGTCATGTCCGAAATGGGAAGGATCATTAGCTTTAATAACCTGATGCTCAGACAGATTTTTTTTTTTTTTTCTCAGACCTCACCTCACAGGGATGAATCAGTCAGAAATATTTTGGGATCTTCAGACATTAAATTTATTTCCCACTAGAGCAGTTATCTGATTTCTGTGATTTGGAAATGAAAGGAGAGATCAGTGAAGAATAATAAACTTGGAATCAGAAAATCTGGGCTCAAATCTAGGTATTGCCAACAACTCACGGAATATCCTTAGGTGAGTAACTGATGCTCTCTGGGTCTCAGTTTCCCTAAATTTTAAAATAGAAAAAGGTAAGGCTGGGGGAACAGGGCCGCAGGGAACAATTTCTGGTTCCGTGAGCAGAATGTAAGAAACGTGCTTCCAGGGGTGCAGGGGCAGTGTGGTGGGAATTTGGAAGGATGGGCCATTTTATGTCTACCTGGGGAGATAGCTAGAATCCCAAGAAGCTTCAGAGACGGAAGCTTCATTGGAGCTAGGGCTTGTGGGATGAGAATGTCTACAGATGGGGAAGGAAATCACAGGTAGAGGAACTATAATGAAGCAAGGATGGGGCAGGCGGGGAGCGGGATAGACCTGAGTAGGTGACTTGCTGAGAGTTTTACACGCACATATAGTAAAAAGCTGAGAACGAATGCAGAGGCTCATTTCTATCATAGTGACCACCCTTTCCTAGTAATTCCTAAGAGTTCTTGTTCCGTAAGCATATTTACCATTTGTCTATCAAAATGTTCCTTCTCTCCTTTCAGTCCTTACACACAGAAAAGGGAAGATTGGTTTTGTTTTTAATTATTGTAGAGGTGTTCTGAAGTTTTAACATTTTTAAACAGTGGAGTTATTTCTTCCAGGGACTGAACCAAACTGAACAGGGAACCTAAATGAATAAATAAACAGGAAGAATGGGACCATGACCAGTTGTTGCAACCTGATCCAAGGTTTGACACCTTGGCATCACCTGTTTGCTCATTTGAAATGCAAATTCCAGGGCCGTGGGCCCACCCCATTTCACCTCCTGAATCAAAACAGCCTTGTAATATGACCTCATTAAAGTTTTAGAAGCACTGCTCTAATCTACTTAATTTACCTGTTTAATATGTGTACAGAGAGAGCAAGGCTTAACTGTTTCCTTAGCTCCAGGGTAGTTTTGAAAGCCAGTGAGACTGACTCTACTCTAGTCAGAGGAGAGGAGAGGGGAGTGGAGGGAGAGTCTTTTTTATTAGTGCAAGGATAGTAAATGGGCAGTGGAAAACCTGAGGGTGTGCTGATTTCTTTTGAATTAGAACTTTGTATGGTTTCTTCCTTAATTTCTGTGATGTGAACTTTCAGATCCTGAATCTGGGTTTCAAAATGAATAACACCAAGGATTTTTAGCCTTACTTAATTTATTTGGTTTTCCCCCACTAATGCAAATGGTAAAGAAATTATTTTGAGAACTACGTGATAGCTAATTTTATCAAACTCTTAACTCCACGGAGGTAACATTTTGCCTTGCATTGATTTTGCTTTTTAATCTTCTTTCCTAATAGCAAATAACTCTCATGATTTTTATTTTCTCATTCTCTTTTTGCTTTCTGGTTAGTGGGTTGAAATGACCATATGAACAATCTCAGGGTGAGAAGATGAGGAAGAGGACATTTGGGGGATGGGTGTCAATATTAGCCTTGTTTATTGTATAAATTAGATCCTTTTTCTGTCTCTTTAATACACATATAACACAAATATGACTCGCATCAGCATGTCTTTCTTTACCATATCATCTAGAGAGGTGAGTTGTCTTCTTCCTTTTGGGTCAAATTCATTTTCCCGAAGTCTGATGCCAATATAATCTCCCCTTAAAAGCAAGAGAGCAGCAATGAACCATTGGAGTGACACAGGCTCAGTGTCAGAAAAAGGCTTTTTTTCTTCTCCATCCCTCCCTCCTCCAACAAAATACAACAGAAGTTGCTAATACTCTGGTAGCTGAGTTAATACTCAGTTTTGGTTTACATGGTAATTCTACAGTGCTGCAGTTTAAAATGTCTAACCATAATTAACTGAAATAACATTTATCTAAAAATTAAACTCAACTGGAACAGAAGTTACAGGAAAGTAAATAATATGCCAAATACCCACACAGAGAAATGGTTTTATAAGACCAAGAGGATTGAGACACACTGTTTAAAATAATCATTTGCTTCCCCTGTTAAATTCAAGCAGCATGTCCAAAGTTGATAAATTCCAGATACATACAATTCTGTAGGTAAGTATTCTTTTGCCGTAATGTTTTTTCTCTTTAGAATGCAAATAGGCCAGGCGCGGTGGCTCAAGCCTGTAATCCCAGCACTTTGGGAGGCCGAGATGGGCGGATCACGAGGTCAGGAGATCGAGACCATCCTGGCTAACATGGTGAAACCCCGTCTCTACTAAAAAAAAATACAAAAAACTAGCCGGGCGAGGTGGCAGGCGCCTGTAGTCCCAGCTACTCGGGAGGCTGAGGCAGGAGAATGGCGTGAACCTGGGAGGTGGAGCTTGCAGTGAGCTGAGATCTGGCCACTGCACTCCAGCCTGGGCCACAGAGCGAGACTCCATCTCAAAAGAAAAAAAAAAAGAATGCAAATACCCTTAGGAGGAGGAGTGCATGAAAACTTATTAGTGATTCCACTTTAGTTTATCCTTAGCAGATCCTTTCCTAACAGTGACTTTTAATAAAAGAAGGTAAAATTAGCACCATGAAGAGAGAAGAGAGAGAGGTGCTACCCTGGGAATATCAGAGAGAGGAAATGGGTGCAGGAAAAGAAGGACTATGGCATCTCCCAGGTCGATTTCGGCACATCTCACAATTTTACATAAGGTGGAGAATAAGTTTATTTCTGGCTTCTAAAAGCTTTTCTTCTGAGTCACTAAGCTTAACTAGATTGATAAAAATTCTTAAATTTCTACTGAAATTTCAGGATACTTTAAAGTAGCCTAAATGTATTCTTTGGATATAAACTTGCATTTATATCACTTTTGAAATTCCAATTCTTTGGATGAGATATGTGGAAGAGTTGGCATTCCTGATCATGGTTTGTTCTTTACTATTCTATTGGTCTCTAACATATAACACAAATAGGACTCGCATCAGCGTGCCTTTCTTTACCATATAATCTAGAAAGGTAAGTTCCCTTCTTCCTTTTGGGTCAAATTCATTTTCCTGAAGTCTGATGCCAGTATATAATCTCCGCTTAAAAGCAAGAGATGAATATGAATTCACATATATGTGCATACACATAAATGTATACACATGTACTATATATGAATTCACTTATGTGTATACATGTATGTATGTACATATATGTAAATTCATAGTTTCTTCTAGTATTTCTTAAGGGCTTGTTAAAATAAAATTATCTTAGAAGGCCAAAAAAAGATATTTGATGGGGATGGTGATAGCTCTTTGATGAAAAGGGTATTACTGTTGTATCTATAACACATATGAGATAGAACATAATCTTTCTTTTTTCTTTTTATATGGTTTGTGATCTTTCACCAACATTCGTTAAGTACAAGTCAAAGAAAAACTACCATGGGAGGAAAACATTTGTTTCAAAGGAAACTTGTTGTTTTCTGTGTTTGTTTTAAAAACGTTCAGATGTCAAGAAAAAGGAGATGAATTTCTTAGTCAATAAGGCTGACAATAAAAGAGGCAGAGCAGGAGGCTGCAATTCAGATGCTGGGCCCTTTCAGGAATCTCTCCTGTACCTTTTACCAGCAGAGGCAGACCCTTTCAACGGTGCATCCTGCCTACACAGGCTGACTGGGACATAGGCTCAGCTCTCGGGCTCTAGAATGCGGGTACCTTGGATGTGCAGGCTGCCAGCAGAAACATCCTCCCAAAAGTTTCAGCATCCTGCCTTGCACCACATGTGAGGCCTCCCTGGCAGGAGACCGAGAGAGGCCAGATCATCCTCTGTTTTTCTCCTACCATGCAGAAATAGATTCTTCCTTTGATTTTTACCCGCTGCCAATACCCAAGCCATCTATGACATGAAATCCACTGAATGCCAAGTGTCATAAATGAAAGTTATTCTCAATCATACTTACAAGAGCTTTTTCATTTCCTTCTTTATGAGCCTTCTTTCCATGTTAAAGGCTTAGCCAGCTGAGCAGGTATCTGCAGCTGACAGTACACTTGAGATCCTGTGGGAAGACCCAGCTTCTCTGAGCCTAGAGGCTACAGCAGCAAATCAGAGAGAATTTGAGTTAGGGATGCTATCACTCCAAATACCAGTCATGGAGTCTTAGGCTCTGGAAGGGATCCGAGGGAGCACCTCATTCAGGCCTCTTATTCAGCAGGTTCGGGGTCAAAAAGCTGCCTGGAGGCTCATGCACTGTACTTTGTGTTTATTTGACACCTTTCATTTCTTCCAAATTTTTCCAGCACTTATTTACTTAATTTACTCTTCCTTGCAATAATCTAGCAAGTAAAACCAAAATGGTTTGTGCAATAACTGATGAGACTATTCGGGCAGAACCATCCAAACTAGATGGATGCGATCCATCTAGATCTGAATGTGTTTGGGTTTTTCTGTGAGCATAACTCCCGGTGAGTTCACCCTGGCTCAGTGGCTCATAATGCAGTTTTCCATAGAATCCATCTACACCCTCCTATGGCCAGGAGGTCCTTGAAAGAAAATGTGGTTATGGGAAATATGTCTTCAATTCCCACCCCTGCATTGAACCAGAAATTGAAGATCAGGTGATGGGGTCAAAAGAGGTCTGAAGTCATCAAAAAGGAGTCTATAGAAAATCATCACTATTGAATGGGGTACTCAGGGAGAGGTATAAATAGGATATCTATCTGTGATGTTTTATTTATTATTAAATTTATTTTATGGTTGGGCCACTATCTGTGATGTTTTATTTATTTTTAAATTTATTTTATGGTTGGGACACTATGACCAAATAGTTGTTCAAACATTATCCGGATGTTTCTGGTGTTTTTTGATGAGATTATCATTTAATTCAGTGGATTTTGAAAGCAGATTGCCCTCTGTCTGAGTGAGCCTTGTCCAATCAGTCAAAAGCCTTCACAGAACAAAAGCCTGACCTCCCCCATGCAAGAAGGAATCTGCCAGTAGGTAGCCTTTGGATTCAAACTGCAACTCTTCCCTGAGTCTGCAGGCAGCTGGCCTCTGTCAGATTTTGGGCTGGCCAAGACCCCACAATCATGTCAACCAATTCCTTAAAATCAAAATATTTGAGCAAAAGAGATGGTTAAGCCTATACTGCACCGTGTGTGTGTGTGTGTGTGTATCCACACACATCCTGTCAGTTCAATTTCTCTGAGGAACCCCAATACTCAGTTAGTAGTTATTGACTCCAGAATTCTAAACCCATGGATGTTTATTATACTACCCTTTGTACTTTTAAAATTGTACGTGTATTTAAATCACTACTCTAAAGATGATTGGAAAACAAACTTTAGAAATGTTTTTTTAAAATGGTACCATATAAACACTAAGCTTCACTTGATTCAGCTCTACTAACAGTAAGCAAACAGCAAACAGGATGGCGCTGATCTAAATAAAGTATTCCCTAGGCCACCTTCATTATTTTGGATAAAATTTTTTTTTTTTTTTTTTTTTTTTGAGATGGAGTCTCGCTCTGTTGCCAGGCTGGAGTGCAGTGGCACAGTTTCGGTTCACTGTAACCTCTGCCTCCTGGGTTCAAGCGATTCTCCTGCCTCATCCTCCCAAGTAGCTGGGACTACAGGTGCATGCCACCATGCCCAGCTAATTTTTTTGTATTTTTAGTAGAGACAGGGTGGTGTCACCATATTGGCCAGGATGGTCTCCATCTCTTGACCTTGTGATCCACCCGCCTCAGCCTCCCAAAGTGCTGGGATTACAGGCATGAGCCACTGTGCCCGGCCATTTTGGATCATTCTTGCTGCTGCTACATCTGCTTCAGTTTTTGGGGAGTGAACAGGATGTGGATAAGATGAAAGTGGGAAGAAAGTAAGAGCATTTCACAGGAAATTGATTAAGTATCAAGACAATAATATTGCCCCCTACAGAGTCAACGGGAAGAGAATGCAGCAAGCCATAGAGGTGGCCCCATTGCCTAGAGAAGAAAGAGCACTGCACCCAGGAAAGCCACACTCGTTGATGTGGCTGTGCATCTTCTGCTTCCCAGCCTCAGGTATTATCCTAAAAAGATGGGCCTGGCTAACATTGCCAAGAGCACTTGTTACCCCAACATTCTGTAACTCTATAAAGTCTGGCATGCATTAAAATTCTTCTGATTCAATAATTTGGAAAAACATTTGTTGCTAGACTATTTGGCCTATCTCAATTCCTTGAAGGGGACTAAGGCACACTTAGCATGTGCTTTAATCCATTCTTGTCTTGTAATTCTGAGCAAGCCCTTTGAGTTTCAGACTTACAAGTTACAATATTTGCGTTGCTCGGTTGTTGTGACAGCTTCCTCTTAGATCATCCCTCATCCTCCCCACCCCCTGCCCCCACCACCGCCATTCAATATAGTATAATATGCAAAGGTTTCAATCTTTAAAATATGAGTATATCCCACTCCCAAATCACTAAGCTGTAGATCAGAAGACCCTGTGAGGCCACCAACTAGCTGTGCACCTTGAACAAATTAATTTACCTCTCTATGTTTCTTCATTTCTTCCTCTGTAAAAAAAAAAGCATTGAATGATTGGAGAGATTCCTTACAGCTGTAGAAGTCAGTGATTTATATGCATTTGGTAGCTACGCCTGGTTTAAAGAAGGCTGTTTGCACGGACTCTAATTCAGCTAGATTTGAATTCTGCCAGTTACCCCTCTTCTCTGACTATAGAGCTGTAAAGAAAACAAGACTGCTGTGTGTTTTGTGTGTGGCTGAAAGCACACACAAAAGAGGTACTGGAAAGATGTCAGCTGTCTCAGGCTTTAACTGTTTCATAGAAACAATTCCCTAGAAGTCAGAGCCCCCAGATTCTATAGGAATATCATTTCCTGGAGAATATCTGCACATTCCATGCAGGTTCCCTGCTGCACCCCTGCAATCGTGGTACAGGTCTCTCAGGCTGTTCTATTAGGTGCCTGCTCTTAACAAATTCCCCTTTGAGAATTGCTCACCAGCCGGAGACCTATTCCAGTGTTTTTGTTCTTTCTCTGCTTCTGGAGGCATGCTGGAGCATCCGCGCGTCTCAGACTGGTGCTCACAGACATCAGGATAACATGCTTTTTCCTGGTTGCTAGGAAACGGTGAATGAATTAAAATCATTTGTTTTAAAAATACACTCCCCCACGCCCACCCCCATTAAGGGTTGAGGGAGGGTGAAAAGTCATATATTTGGGACAGGATCGTGATCCTGGCCTGAAGTTCACGTGTCTTTTTACCTGTGTAGGCTTATGTTTCCCATCTAAATGATTAATTGAAAAGCCAGGAGGATGGGAGGAGTTTACCTCCCCCGGAGTTTTTTATAGCATTTGGCTGCAGACATAGGAATCAATTGACTAAGCAAGGATTGCTGGGGAAGCTAGTAAAACTCTGACTCCTACATACTTAGGGTGCCCCAAAGTACCCAATGATGCAAAGATCATTCTACTTGGTGAATGTCAATACAAAACAGTGGCAACCCTGAAGAAACATCACCTGGGTTCAAACCATAACCATCTTTCCAATGATAAATGAGATCCCTGCCCACACACCTGCTTCCTTGTCTTAAACACTTGCGCCCTTGCTTAAAGCTTGCTAATGGTTTCTGTCTGTGTCTCCTCTATACCACTAGACTGGAGGCAGAGTTTGTTCTTCTGGCCCATCTACAGCTGGGTGTCTGTTGTTGACACCTCTTAATCTTTATCTCCACTCCTTTCCACTGGCCAAGTAAGTCACTTGATTACCTGAGGTCGCATTATGGAAGACACTGAAAAAAACCATAGATTTGGAATTTTCTAAACTAGTTGTTCACTCCATATTGAGTTTATGTTGTACCTAGACACTTCCGGGTTTGGTGAGCCTGAAGTTTATACATTATGGGGACCCTGTTTAATAAAAACAATGCAGAATTGTAAATATGAAACTAATACAAAATTGAATGTTTATGTAGAATAATTAATCACAAGTTACAAATTTTAAAGAGCTATAAAATACCATAAACAAAAAATCAGTATTAATATTTTCATGATTACTAACTGCCTAACATACTCTAAAATTCCTTTTTTGTTTACATACTCTTTGATGATCTCTTAATAGGACCAAGGTTTCATAGTATTTTCTATAGAGAAAATTAAAAAATAATTCAGTCTCTCCTCTACTGTGACTGTTTACTATTTATTTATTTATTTATTTTTTGAGCCGGAGTTTTGCTCTTGTTGTCCAGGCTGGAGTGCAGTGGTGCAATCTCAGCTCACAGCAACATCCGTCTCCTGGGTTCAAGTGATTCTCATGCCTCAGCCTCTCAAGTAGCTGGGATTACAGGTGTATGCCACCACATCCAGCTAATTTTTGTATTTTTAGTGGAGACAGGGTTTCGCCATGTTGGCCAGGCTGGTCTTACACTCCTGACCTCAAGTGATCCACTTTGGCCTCCCAAAGTGCTGCAATTATAGGCATGAGGCACCGCACCTGGCTTGTCATTTTATTTTTAAAGTAAAACTTGTTCTTAGACAACAAAGCAATGGTAACTTTTGAAGCATGACCTTTTATTCTCTCCAATTGGGTTAGTAAATAATTTTCTTGGTTATTTTGTTGCTATTATTGTTTTTAGGAAGGTATTTCCAAGGGTAGCACTTCAGGATGAGTTGTCTCCTTGAGTTTGTTGAGAAATAAAAGGTCTGCGTAAGGCCAATCATGTCAGGTTTCCAAAACATTTCTTGGAAAAAAATTAAGGTGGCCGTATTAACTGTCTTTTCTTCACTGCGTTCTTCTTGAAGGCAGAGTCTTTGTCCTATTGGTTTTTGTCCTTGATGAGGTCAGTGAATAGAACAGATTCTCCCAGTTTCCTGCCAGCAACACCTCTCACATTGAGGCTGAGAAGCATTTCTATCTTTAAAGAATTGCAGTATAATAAAAAAACAAAAATAAAAAGTCAAAATTGGTTTGTAAAAACTGCCATATATTTTAAATGGTGAATTAAATACAAAAATATTTGAATTACAATGTAATATAAATGTGCTATTTACAAAATAATAGGAAGAAAAGGATATGAATCCATGGTAATCTAGAAATAAGATATGTTTAAAGTTGACCCATGAAGATTTTTATGTTTGTTTTCTTCAACACCAAGTATAAATACAATTAGAATGATGTTAAGAGTAGGGTGACTATGAGGTGGAGACAGAATAGATCGCCTGGCCTGTCACTTCATCCTCATTCACACTCTAAGATAAGTCTACTCATTAGGTCCAGATGTGGTGGCTCATGCCTGTAATCCCAGAACTTTAGGAGGCCAAGGTGGGTGAATTGCTTGAGCCCAGGAGTTCCAGACCAGCCTGGGCAACTTGGCTACACCCCGTCTCTACAGAAAAAAAAAACAAAAAAACAAAAAACTAGCTGGTTATAGTGTCACGTGCCTGTAGTCCCAGCTACTTGGGAAGCTGAGGTCGGAGGATCACCTAAGTCCAGGGAGGTCGAGGCTGCAGTGAACCATGGTCACACCACTGCATTCCAGTCTGGGCAACAGAGTGAAACTGTTTCAAAAAAAGAAGAAAAAAAAAAAAGTCTACTTATTAGATACACAAGCTATTAAAACAACTTAAGATAGAAAGTGGATGTTATAGAACTTGTATGTTTAAAATATTACCTATTAGGCCAGGCGTGGTGGCTCATGCCTATAATCCCAGCACTTTGGGAGACCAAGGCAGGCAGATCACTTGAGGTCAGGAGTTCCAGACCAGCCTGGCCAACACGGAGAAACCCCATCTCTACTAAGAACACAAAAATTACCCAGGCATGGTGGCACTTGCCTGTAATCCCAGCTACTCGGGTGGCTGATGCATGAGAATCACCTGAACCTGGGAGGTGCTACAGTAAGCCCAGATCATGCCACTGCACTCCAGTCTGGGTGACAGAGACTCTGTCTCAAAAAAAAAAAAAGTTACTTATTGGATATAACATGGGTATATTGTCTTCAGTAGAACTTGTAAAATTAGACTGATTTTATTACTCCTAACTTAAAACTGTGACTTTTCTCTGTACCAGCTGGTTTGGGTGCAGGCAGGATCGCTGTATGGATAGATGGGCAAGGGATTTGAGTTGGAAACATGGAATCATAGGGTATAAGAACTAGAAGGGTAATATTTAGTAAAATTTTCTGTCTCAGAGGACAAGAAGTATACCTAAGGCCACAGATAAGCTGAAGCCAGAAGCCAGGCTAATTGAGAGCCCAAGTGACTTTGTTGTTGCAAACATACTTTAGAAGGCTTAACATGAAGCAGAAGCTTCAGGTTATTCAAAACAGTGCTCCTTTATCCATCTCCCTCCTTGTTGAAATAAATTATAGCTAGCTTTACCATTTGTCCTAGGATATTTGATACTGTGATAAGCCATGCCTTGTTGAACTGAAACAAGTGAATTGCCTCTGTTAATCATGTGAAACCTTGTTTCATTCCATTCCTTAAATTCTCAAAAGCAAACTTGCCTCAAAAAACTGTGTAAACTATACTCAAGTAAGGACTCATCTCACTAACACAGTAGAATGAAAGAAGCCAGTCGCAGAACACACATGATGTGATTCATGTATATAAAGCATAAAAAATGGTAAAACGACTTGCTTTTGGAAGTCAGGGGAACAGTTACTAAATCTTTGTTGCCAGGATGTGGAAGGGACACATCTGGGGACTTCCTGGGTTCTGATAACATTCTGGGTCTTGATCTGGGACTAATAAGGAAATGTTCAGCTTCTAAATTTCACCAAGCTGTATACTCATGACATGTGCTCTTTTCTATATATTTATTGTATTTCAATTTAAAGTTCTATAAACGGACAGAGGAATTAGTAATTGTCATGGGTCCATCTTAATGTGCCTGGGACGAGCAAAATTTAGAAACAGAGTTTTTAAAAATCTGTTCTTTTAGATTAGATCCCATCTCTAGAGCCACATCTAGAAGCATGAAGTTGAATTTTACTGAGCTTTTCTGCAGGAATAAAATGGTTCTTTTTAAATTTGTTTGGTTCCAGCTCAGAAAAAGTTCTCTTTGTATTGCTGTTGGAGAGAGGTAGTTTTTTTTTGGTTTGGTTTTGTTTTTGTCTTTTAAAGACGGAGTCTTGCCCTGTTTCCCAGACTGGAGTGCAATGGTGCAATCTCGACTCACTGCAACCTCCGCCTCCCGGGTTCAAACGATTCTCCTGTATCTCACCTCTCTCTCACTGCTGCCATGCTCTCTTTACTCTGTACTTTTAGCTGAGAATCACCACAATCTTTTTTTTTTTTTTTTTTTTTTTGAGATGGAGTCTTGCTCTGTCTCCAGGCTGGAGTGCAGTGGCACCATCTCGGCTCACTGCAACCTCCCTCTCCTGGGTTCACGCCATTCTCCTGCCTCAGCCTCCCGAGTAGCTGGGACTACAGGCGCCCGCCACCACGCCCGGCTAATTTTTGTATTTTTGTAGAGATGGGGTTTCACCATATTGGCCAGGATGGTCTCTTATCTGGTGATCTTGTGATCTGCCCATTTCCACCTCCCAAAGTGCTGGGATTACAGGCATGAGCCACCGCGCCTGGCACAATCTTATTAATAGTTGTGTACGGAGCCCTGCAAGCAGAGCGCACACCTCCTTCACCAACTCCATAGAACATTTCATGAAATCAATCTCAGAATCATGGTGTCAGACAGAAGAGTCTTATTTTCTTTGTCACTTCGGTTAGATCATTAGTCATTAGGCACTTACCTCTCCCCTTCCCACGCAGGATCTAGTTTAACTGTTAGCTGTAAGTAGACTAGATAGAAGGTTTCAGAAACATACTAAGACTTCTGAGTTGGGCTTCATTTTTAAGTGTTTCCTCTGCCACAGCAGTCTCGGGACAGAGTTTATAATAGAGTTTCAATAATGATGAACAATATTAATTTTCTGGTTCTTTTTATTAATATGAAATTCTTAATTTATTTGGACCAACAGATAAAAAGATGATCAACAAAACAGCTTTCATTATGAGTATAATTTTACTTCGATGAGCACTCTATAGACCTTTGGAACCATTCTAATGTAGAAAATATAAAGGTGTGATATAGAAAGTACATTATCTATGTTGGTGTTAGGTGGTCTGTTGCTTATTCTCATTATGTTTTCCATATGTTCTTTTGTAAGCATAAACATAAAGTGTATGTAATTTCAAAATTGTTTAAATATACAATTTTTATTTCTCCATACAACCTCCAATTTCAGGTGCTGTTTTTCATTTATTTATTTATTTATTTATTTTTTATTTATTTAGAGACAGAGTCTCACTCTGTCACCCAGGCTGGAGAGCAATGGTGCCACCCTCGGCTCACTGCAACTTCCGCCTCCCGGGTTCAAGCAATTCTCCTGTCTCAGCCTCCCAAGTAGCTGGGATTACAGGCACGTGCCGCCACGCCCAGCTAATTTATTTTTGTATTTTTTGTAGAGACAATAGAATCTCATCTTTGCCACTTTCCATCTGTGGCAGATTATATTTTCCGAGATGACACAACAGTTCTCAGGCTCTTCTTACAAAGTGACATTGGCACTACTCTCATCAGGGTTGGGCAGGGCGTTGGTCCCCTCTCCTTGAATCTGGACAAGCCAGTAATTACAGTAGAAGTGAAACTGTGTGACTTCTCAGGCTAGGTCTTGAAAGGCAATATATAAAATATTATTCAGCAATGAAAGGAACAAACTATTGATTCATGTACAGTTGGATGGATCTCAATGTGCTTAGTGAAAAAAGCCAGTCTCAAAACATCACATACTGTATGATTTCATTATGTAACATTCTGGAAATGACAAAATGACAGAGATGGTTGCCAGGGGACAGGTGTGAGTGTGGGAAGGAGTAAATCTGACTACAAAGAGACAGCATTGTGTGCTCCACACATGCCCATACAATTAAGTGCGTGTAAAAGCTGGAAAAACAGAATAAGTTCTGTAGCCTAGTTAACAGTATTGTGCAAATGTCCATTTCCTGGTCCTGATATTGTTCTACAGTTATAGAAGATCTCACCATTGGAGGAAGCTGAGTAAAGCATTTATTAGATTCTTTAACTCTACTTGCAGCTTCCTGTTAGTTTGTAATTAATTCAAAATAAAAAAGTTTTTTTTCTTTTTTTTAACAAAAGGCAATACCACTTTTGCCTGAAATGTTTGCTTTTGAAGCCCAGCTTTGATGCTATGGGCAAGTCCAGGTCACATGGAGAGGCCATGTGTGGGACTCTGGATGACAGCGCTATCTGGAGTCCCAGCCAACAGACACGTGTGGGAGGAAACATTCAAGATGACGCCAGTCACAGCCACCATCTACTGCAATTCTATGGAAGCCCCCAAGTGAGTCTCACTAAGCGAGAATCACCTAGCTGAACCCAGTCAACTTCCAGAACCATAAGAAGTAACTTAAGCCACTAAGCTTTGAGATAATTTATTATGCTACAAAAGATGACCAGAATTCCATCAATGCAACCTGGGCCAGTCTGTGCCTCAGTTCATTATTTTATGAAATGGAGTACCTACACCACAAAGTTATTGCAAGTATAGAACAAGTAATCAAGTAAAAAATCTAGAACAGTGCTTATATGAGGTAAACAAATGTTAGCTACAATTATCATTACTGTGCATCCAAACTATAATAAAAGGGCAAAAAAGAATCCAGGTGTGGTGGCTCATGCCTGTAATCCCTTTGGGAGGGATTTTGGGAGGTCCCTCTCCCAAAGGGACCTGCACTTTGGGAGGCTGAGGCGGGTGGATCACGAGATCAGGAGATCAAGACCATCCCAGCTAATACGGTGAAACCCCATCTCTACTAAAAATAACAAAAAATTAGCCGGATGTGGTGATGGGCGCCTGTAGTCCCAGCTACTCAGGAGGCTGAGGCAGGAGAATGGTGTGAACCCAGGAGGCAGAGCTTGCAGTGAGCTGAGATCGCGCTACTGCACTCTAGCCTGGGTGACAGAGCGAGACTCCAGTCAAAAAAAAAAAAAAAAAGACAGGAACTAGCCCACATAGATGGGATCAATTCCAAAATGACACTTAATGACTTTTTTGCCTCTTATCCTGGAGATTGAGACTAAACCACTGGAACTTGGCAATAGAATGGCTTCTATCTTGGGCACATCCTGAGATTAATCACCTCTATTCTCTGATTTGCCTGTGGGGTAAACATAGATTCTAAATAGAAGTAAGTGATGGTTCTGTTAAGTTGTCCCCCACCGTACCTTCTAGAAGAGAAAGTAACTTTTTCTTCTATATGGATAAAAGCCTTCAGAGCCAAAGGTATCTGTAGGTGCTAATCTGCCCCCATGGGTCAAAGAACATTGTTTCATGGAAAATATATATTGCTTGAGCTATTTTGGAAGTCCATTATTATAATACACAGTCTTATAAACACTTGAGCTATTTTGGAAGTCCATTATTATAATACACAGTCTTATAAAAGACCTTGCTGCTTTGTTTTTTTCCAGTTTGAGCACAAAGTGTGCTAAATTAAAGAATCTTTAAGGACCCCCTTTCACTACATCATTTATTGAAAAAAAATTATCTGAAGCTGGTTATAAAAAGCAATACTTACCCTATACTCTATAATAATACCCTATAATTCCCAATGGCCAGGTGCGGTTGCTCACATCTGTAATCCTAGCACTTTGGGAGGCCGAGGCAGGTGGATCACCTGAGGTCGGGAGTTTGAGACCAGCCTGACCAACATAGAGAAAACTCGTTTCTACTAAAAATACAAAATTAGTTGGGTGTGGTGGTGCATGCCTGTAATCCCAGCTACTTGGGAGGCTGAGGCAGGAGAATCACTGGAACTCAGGAGCCGGAGGTTGTGGTGAGCTGAGATTGCACCATTGCACTCCAGTCTGGGAAACAAGACTGAGACTCCATCTCAAAGGAAAGAAAGGAAGGAAAGGAAGGAAGGAAGAGAGAAAGAGAGAAGAGAGAGAGAGAGAAAGAAAGAAGAAAGAGAAAGAAAGGAAAGAAAGAAAGAAAAAACAAAAGAAAGAAAGAAAGAAAAGAAAAGAAAGAAAGATTGATTCCCACCATACTCTTGCCTCCTGAAAGCATGGTTATTGTCAGTGTCCTTATGGATAAGGGCAGCAGACAAATTTGGAAGAAAGATTAGGCAGAATGGGAGGCAGAATTGATTAGAAGGAGTGTGGGGTTGTGAGACCACCTTCAAGGGAGTCTGAATTTTCCTCAAGGGCTAGTGCCTGGTCTGAAACCAGGAGGGATCAGAAACCAAGTCAGCCCAAAGATGCTGACTGCAGCTGTCTGGCAAGGCAGCAATGCACAGTTGCAATAGAAATCCTCAGGTAGCATTTGGAAAAATACCTAGAACTTCATTCAGACTTTGGAAAATATCAAATCATTAAACCTTAGGTTCCAGTTCTTGCCCTGAGCTTCTTGTTTTTTGAGGTTACCTTAGAATCTGGATTCACTATAGCTGACTCAGCCTAGTTCATCCTGTCAGTAATACTTAATCCCTGGACAGAAATAAATTAGAGAGGCCGGGCACGGTGGCTCACGGCTGTAGTCTCAGCACTTTGCGAGGCCAAGGTGGGCAGATCACTTGAGGCCAGGAGTTCAAGACCAGCCTGACCAACATAGTGAAACTCTGTCTCTACTAACAATACAAATAAATAAATAAATAAACGAAATGAATGAGAGAGAAAACTGATGTGTTGAATGGGAGGGGAATTAGAGAGGGATGCTGGGGAGGTCTAGACACACATACACACACACACATACGCAGAGATGATGAAACAGTTTCTTCATTATCAATTTGAACTCTGTTTATTTATCACAAAACAACATTAAACAATAACGAGGAAGGCTCACCACTACTTCCTGCTGCAGCTGTGACAATATTGTTGTAGTATATTTCCTGATGTATCTGTGATTAATGGCCTTTTTCATTAAGGTTTTCCCATTCAAAGTGACTTAGAATGCAAATGTGCATTTCACCCAGGAGATTATGGGGAAAATATTGTAGAGATGCTTGAAAAGTAGGGCAAATGTTCTGGCAGCTACGGAACCGATAAATCCTGACTTAACACATAACTCTGCTTTACAAAGAGCCACAGGTGACCTTGCCACTCTCCTGACCCCCCTACTGAAAGTTCTTTTTCTTTCTGTCCCAGCTAAGTTAGTCTCTTTTTACTCCCTTGATAGTTTCTTTCAGAATTAACTACTTCCATTGTAAGTGATGAAATGTGAAAGGCTCCACTTCAGATGCTGGCATTGCTATAAGCATGGTCTTTCCCTTTACTGCAATTCAGTAAGAATCAAAACTTTTGATTCTTGGGGTTTTTAATATATATATATCTGTTTTCAGAGATGGGGTCTCACTATGTTGCCCAGGTTGATCTCAAACTCCTGAGCTGAAGCAGTCCTCCTGCCTCAGCCTGCCAAAGTCCCAGGATTACAGGCAGGAGCCACCAGACCCAGCCTGATTCTTGCTTTTTATATTCCAGTCTCAGAAGTAGTTTCCACTGGAGAAGTTATCTGATGACAGTCTTATTCTTTCTAGTAGTGGCTTACAATCAGGCTTAGCTTCTCCAGGAACACTACAAGATGGACTTAGTTTAAATATGTTTTAAACTAAAAGGCATTCTCTCAAATGAGTTTAAATGCATTTAATTTTTAGACAACCTACCTGACATATTTTTCTTAAAGACAATGTCTCCACTCCAGATAAATTATGGTCAAAATAAATGAAGAGCTCAAGATCGTATCAATCCCGTTTGTTGAAGTCCTGGTGTTATGTGGATGACAAGTAGAAGCCAGTTATGACAACAAGTGAGAGATTCAAAGTAATTGCCAAATTTGTTAACATTTTTCCATTTCTACACCATCCTTAAAGAGAATCACTGGCCACGGTGGCTCACACCCATAATCCCAGCAGACAGGCCAAGGCAGACAGATCGCTTGAGCTCAGGAGTTCGAGACCAGTCTGGGCAACACAGCAAAACCTCATCTCCACAAAAAATACAAAAATTAGTCGGGCTTGGTGGCATGTGCCTGTAGTCCCAGCTACTTGGGAGGCTGAGGCAAGAGGATCACTTGACCCCAGATGGTGGAGGTTGCAGTGAGCTGAGATTGTGCCACTGCCCTCCAGCCTGGGTGGCAGAGGAAGACCCTGTCTCAAAAAAAAATAAGTAGAATAAAACAAAATAACAATTGAGTCAAAAGGTTTTGAAAAGTATTAAAAAAAAAAAAAGAAAGAAAATTATATATGGGGTCACAGTGTTACCAGTGGCAAATCCAAACGTGTTTGCAGCAACCTCAATTCTGGCCTTCTCAGAAGAAAGAATTCCATCAAGGAGGCAGAGGCAAGACTCAGAGCAGGAGTGAAAGTTTATTAAAAAGCTTTAGAGCAGGAATGAAAGGAAGTAAAGTACACTTGGAAGAGGGCTGAGCGGGCAACTTGAGAGATCAACTGCACCGTTTGACCTTTGACTTGGGGTTTTATATGTTGGCATGCTTCCAGGGTCTTGCATCCCTTCTCCCCAGATTCCTCCCTTGGGGTGGGCTGTCCACATGCGCAGTGGCCTGCTGGCGCCTGAGAGGGGAATATGTGTGGTGTGTTTACTGGAGTTGTATGCGTACTCACTTGAGGCATTCTTCCCTTACCAGCCAAATGTTCCTAGGTGGTTATATATCAGTTAAACTCTGCCATTTTGCCTCTTAGTGTGCAAGCTTGAGCCCACTCAGTTCTTGAGGTCTTATTGGGAAGCTCCTTATCACCAGTTTCAGGTGTTTTTCTGTCTACTGGGAGACTGCCTTTCCCTGGAGCTGGATGTGACTAATAATAATAATCATTATTATTATAATACAATAATTTAATTATAATAAATAAATAAATAAATTATAAATAAAAATTATAAATAATAAAAATTATAAATAAATAAATAACAATAATAAAATATAATTGTAAAAATTATATTATAAAAATTATAATTATAATAAAATATAATAATAATAATAATTATTATTGTTTTGAGATGGTGTCCCACTCTGTCACCCAGGCTGGAGTGCACTGGAGCAATCTAGGCTCACTGCAACCTCTGCCTCCTTCAAGTGATTCTCTTACCTCAGCCTTCGGTGTAGCTGGGATTACAGGGGAACGCCACCATGCCGGCTATTTTTTTTGTATTTTTAGTAGAGACGGGGTTTCACCTTGTTGACTGGGTGGGAAGAACTCCTGACCTCAGGTGATCTTCCCGCCTTGGCCTCCCAAAGTGCTGGAATTACAGCCATGAGCCACCACGCCTGGCCATGACCAATTATTATTTTAGAGAGACCGTTAACAACCACCTGACCATCACCTGATGGTCGCCTGACATTCCTGGTGGGGGTGGGTGGAGACCTCTTATTCCCTGCTCATGCCTAACTAGCTGCCTACTGTAATAACACCAGTCTCATGGTAGTCCAATAGAGCAACCATGCCATCTGGATTCATGTTTTCACTAATAAAAACTGGTATTGTTTTTGAAATTAGCAAGGGTGTGCTTCATTTGTTCTGCAGCCTCTGTCGTAACAGGTTTTACTCTTTCTGGTCTCTGTTCTTCAAGTTTGCCTTTGATTGATTGCATGTAATCTTGGATGTACTTATTGTATGCATCCTTTGTAAAGCTGCTTTCTTTCAAAGGATGGTTCTTGACAATCTTAACACCAGTGATTACAGTGCTTTCTGTACGTTTGCCCTTTGGGCCTTCAGCGGAGCCATTTCCACCAATCAGAGTCATCAATGCTACCCTCTGTCCTAGTGACCATCTTCTCCTCCACCTTCAGCCACAGCCCTTCAGCCATCTCCTGGATCTTGTAAATGTTGCAGAACATCTCATCGTGGCTGATGAGGTCCCGGTGAATAATCATAATTGTGACTGAAGGGAGAGACAGCGGGGCTAGCTTAGCAGGAGCCCTGAGCTTGAGCAGTGCAGCGCTGGGGGAGAGGGGAGCCGGTGGAAAAGCCCTAACAGGAGCTCTGAAAGGAATAACAGTGACAGAAAACCCAGTTTACCCATCTGAGAGAGTTTGTGGGTTCAGGAGTAGAAGAAAGGCGATTTGGAACAATAGCTTGGAATAGTGGAACTCAGAGAAAGTTTCCTGCAAAAAATGCTGAAGCCAGCAAGGGGTAAATGGTAAATAATACACCTTATATACTGTCTTAAATTGTACCCATTAAAGATTACTCGCAATTAATTATCATCATCCTGTTTTTAAAATGACTGACGTAAACCAGTCCAAACTTTATGTAAATTTATTACATATGGCAGCTTTCACCCAACCTCCTTTCATGGTTCTCAAACTTCGGCATTCATAAAACTCACCTGGAGAGCTCGTAAAACTGGAAATTCCTGGAGCCCTGACTTCAGAGTCTGATTCAGTAGATGGAGACCAAGAATCTGCATTTGAATATTCAATTTGGTATTTCCAAATTAATTCTCCATTGTGTGTTTTGCCTATCACTAGTGAGTCTCATATAGGTGACCCTTGGTTCATATTTTGAAAAACATTTTGTCTAGATGCACTGAGAAAATGATAGTTTGACCTCTGTTCTGCTACTTACTGGCTGACCCTGAGCAAATCACTTTTATTCTCTGGGCCTTAGTTTCCTCCTGTGTAAAATGCAGTGGTAGATGATGGTAAGAATGAAATGAAAATACCTATATAAAGGACCACATACATAAATGTAAATTCTCTCAACTGTTATTCTAGTTAAATACTGAAGACTTGCTACATTGCTTCCCCCATAAATTGTGTTCTAGTGCCAAACTGAATTATCCAAACTTTTGAAATGCAGTCTATTTGCATCCTTGCATCTTGAACCTGGCATAACGTTGAGCTTATTTACCAAATACCATGTGTCTAGGAAGCAATTAACTTTCTCTCTTTTTTTTTTTTTTTTTGAGATGGAGTCTTGCTCTGTCACCCAGGCTGGAGTGCAGTGGTGTGATCTTGGCTCACTGCAAGCTCCGCCTCCCAGGTTCAAGTGATCCTCTCACCTCAGCCTCCTGAGTAGCTGGGACTCCAGGCGCCCACCACCACGCCTGGCTAATTTTTTGTATTTTTAGTAGAGACAGGGTTTCACTGTGTAAGCCAGGGTGGTCTTGATTTCCTGACCTCATGATCCACCTGCCTCGGCCTTCCAAAGTGCTGGAATTACAGGCATGAGCCACCATGCCCAGCCACAATTTACTTTCTAATGCTACAGACTGTCAGCATAAATGCTAAGGTCATTAATTTTGCATAGGACTTAGTCTGTACACTGCTTTTCCATAACTCTAGTTTACATGGGATAGTTCCACTTACAAATTCTACTCACTGTTATTGCGGGACCTGGCCAGCAGCCCAAAATGCAACGGGGCTCTCTCTTTGTTCCCAGGCGGATTGACAGGTCGAGAAATAACAGACACACACAAGATAGTGAAAGCTGGGTCCAGGGGCATCACCGCCTTCTGGTCCCACAGTGCCAACAATGCACTGGATATGCCAGCATTTATTATTAAGTTTAGTGAGGGCGGGGGTAGGTTAGTGAGGGATTTAGGGTCATTTGATTATGAGGTGAGATGGTCACATGGGGATGAAGTAATCCTTTAACATAACATCTGTATGCGGAAGTACAGTATACAGAGGTAAGAATTTATAATATAGTGTGTGCATCAGTAATTTCTAACAGAGCCTTAAAACAGAAACACAGTCTTTCCACCTATGATTAGCAAAATATTAATCACCAGTAACAGTTGCAGCAAGAGCTGGTTACAAACAATCCATAGTAACAGGACCTGAAGCAAGACAACTGGTTAGACCAGAAATTCTCAGAAGGGAGTATGCCTTAACCCTAAAGAGGCCTAGAAGAGCCATGGTAAGATGAGGGTGTTTGTAGCCCTATCTTATCCGTATGGACAGACACCCCCTGTGCGTCTGTTTATAGGCTCTCCATGAGGGTCGCATTCCATTCCCAGAGCTATGAACATCTGTTTTTCTGGGATAGGAATCTTGGTAATGTGAAACCTCCCTGACTGCACGTCCATTCATAGGCTCTCTGCAGGGGGAAGCACATCACGTGCTGTTGGCTCATTCTGGCAGTCCAACCTGGCATTGTCTTTACACAATCCTGCATGCAATTTTGTATTTACAATAATCAGGAGCATTTCATCTTTTATTCCATAGCAATAGTTTCATGGGGTCTCCCTACACACCGTGATATAGGCCTAAGGTTTGTCACTCTCTTACAATCTCAGGGCTCTGCAGGAATTCATTCTTCTTTTTTCTTTTTCTTTTCTTTTTTTTTTTTTTTGAGACAGGGTCTCACTCTGTCACCTAGGCTGGAGTGTAGTGATGCAATCTCAGCTCACTGCAACCTCCGCCTCCCAGGCTTAAGCGATTCTCCCGTCTCAGTCTCCCAAGTAGCTGGCATTACAGGTGTGAACCACCACCACCTGGCTAATTTTTGTATTTGTAATAGAGATGGTTTCATCATGTTGGCCAAGCTGTCTTTTTTTTTTTCCTTGATATTGCTGTCCTTGTCTACTCAGTCCCCACTAATTTAATAATTTAAATTAGTTAATAATAAATTATCTAATTTATTATTATAATTTATTAGTTAATAAATTATTAACTAATTTATTTTCCATAAGGTTTGTGCAGAACAGATTAAGAAAAGTGTTTAAGGAATTGATGTTATCATAAGGTTTATATAGATTAGATTAAGAAAACAATGTTTAAGACATTGTCCATTGTGACTAAAACTTCAAAAGTGCCTACTTTTGAAGTGTTTTGTTTGCTTTTGTTTTTTTTTTTGGAGAGGGCATGTCGCTATGTTGCCCAGGTTGGACTCAAATTCCTGGACTCAAGTGATACTTCCACCTCAGCCTCCAGAGTAGTGGAACTCTAGGCATGCGCCACTGCACATACCTTTGCTTACCCACTTTGTATATGAATAAACAACAAAACTGAATCTTCCATGAGCAATTCACATAATTATTGAAATAATAAGTAGTTTTACATTTGTTTTCAAAAAGTTGCCTGTATAATTTGTGTACATGGTCCCCAAATGCCAACGTAGAACGATGCATAAGTTTCTGTCTTTTTGGTAGTATGCAAATGGTATAGTATTAAGTTTCAGGTCTAATTTACCACACTGTGCCCACTGTGTGTGCCCATTGGCTAGGCCAGTCCCTGGCACACAATGTACCCTCAAAGAATATTTGTTGAATAAATGCATAGGTTTGGAATTTCAGTAGGAGCTGAATTTCTCTTAGAAGCTTATTGAATTGTTTATGTGATACCCTCTATTTTGTTACCTCACAGTTGATTATTTTACTACCTTTGTTCAAAGTGATTCCTGATCAAATGGCAAAGAAAATCAGTTGAGAAGACCGGGTGCAGTGGCTCATGCCTGCAATCCCAGCCCTTTGGGTGGCCAGGGCAGGCAGATCATTTGAGGTCAGGAGCTTGAGACCAGCCTGTTCACCAACATGGTGAAACCCCATCTCTAGTAAAAGTATAAACATTAGCCGAGTGTGGTGGCACATGCTTGTAATCCCAGCTACTCGGGAGGCTGAGGCAGGAGGGTTGTTTTAACCCAGGAGGCAGAGGTTGCAGTGAGCCGAGATTGCGCCTCTGCACTCCAGCCTGGGTGACAGAGTGAGACCCCACCTTAAAGAAAAAAGCTGGCTGAACGAGGTGGCTCACATCTGTAATGCTAACACCTTGGGAGGCTGAGGCGGGCAGATCCAGCCTGACCAACATGGTGAAACCCCGTCTCTAATAAAAATACAAAAATTAGCTGGGTGTGATGGTGTGTGCCTGTAATCCCAACTACACAGGAGGCTGAGGCAGGAGAATTGCTTGAACTTGGTAGGTGGAGGGTGCAGTGAGCCGAGATCATGCCACTGCACTCCAGTCCGGGTGACAAGAGCAAAACTCTGTCTCAAAAAAAAAAAAAAATCAGTTCAGAAGATAGGAATGTGATAAACCTCGTTTATTTAGAAATCTTCAGATGCTTTTTATGATTCTCCAGAGTCACCAGTGATAATTTTTCAGTTTGCCGTCATCTTCAGCCCTCTTCTAATATTTGAGCTGGATGTTTACTCCTTCCTACATAAATCGGCTCTTTCTCTGACTTCGTTTGACACTGTTCTCCCCAGTTGTCTTTCAGGTTGTTCCTTCTGTGTCCTTCACTGATTCTTCTTATTTCTTAAGTGTAGCCAATCATTGACCACCTATTGTTCTTGTTTTGCTATTCTTGTCAGAGAGTGTCTATTTTCAAGACTTCAACTGCTGTCTATATCTTTGGTCCTGGCTTCAATCCTTCATCTTCAAATACTGCTTGAAATCCTCCAGTTGGGGGTTCTGCCTATTTCACACTCATTGGGTTCATAACTGAGCTCATTGCTTGGAACCAGCAATCTTCTTGGAACTTCTGTATTTTTGACAGTGGTCACTTGATTCATTCATCCAGACTCAAAAAGAGTGATCTTTAAAATGCATTTCCTTCATTTTATTTTGGAGATTATCCTTGAAATCTCTGACTACTGAATGAATAATGTGGAAGCCAATATACTGTCATTACAGAGAAGCCATGTGCCTACAATTCTCCACAGTGCTCAGAGGGAGTTTATGAGGCAGACACATCAGGCCTGATACTTTTCCAGTAATTGACAGAGGAAATGGCGTATGTGAGCGATGTAGCAGTCATACCGCTGAACTCCATGAGGTAATCACAACTGTGGAAAAGCGCAAGAATTAAAGCACTCATTGTACAGATCAAGATGTTGCTTATCTTGCCATAGCTTTAGGATATTTGAAGAATGTGTTCATAGAAAACGAGGCCCAAGTTAACTTCAAATAAGTTCTGAAAAGCATTCCAATTATAATAGTAAAGAATCATACCAAAACACTGGAACAAAACCAATGATTCAAAACTCAAGCTATCTGACGCTCAGCAATGGTACAATTGCAGTAGCCTGACCAATAAAAGTACCCTTACCTAGAGGTTGTGGGTCCTATGGGACACTGATTTACCAAGATAGTATCGGGATTAGCAGACATGCTCCAATCTACTTGTTGGATGAATTAGGTTCAAAAATCGAAGAAAGGAAAAACCCCTTCTGTAAGGAAGTAAATGAAAATGGAAAGGCCAGATTCAAAACATTGGCTGAGCTCCAAGTTGTAAGTCTTCATGGAATAGTACAAGAGCATGGTAATTAATTTGCAGGAAAAAATAAGTCACCAACAAGCAGGGTATTTCAAACAATAAAAATAGAAACATGATCAAAAGAAAGGTAAACTTGCTGAGTAATTCTAACAAAGGGAGTAACTACAGCCAGGAAATTTGGAACATTTTAAATAGGTAAGGATAGCTCTAGAATATCAGAATAATATTTCAGCGTCAAAGTTAAGTTGTTAGTTTTTTTTGTTTGTTTGTTTGTTTTTTTTTTTGAGATGGGAGTCTCGCTCTGTCACCCAGGCTGCTGGAGTGCAGTGGCACAATCTCGACTCACTGCAACCTCTGCCTCCTGGGTTCAAGTGATTCTTCTGCCTCAGCTTCCCGAGTAGCTGGGACTACAGGCACCCACCACCATGCCCAGCTAATTTTTGTATTTTTAGTAGAGACGGGGTTTCACCATATTGGCCAGGCTAGTCTTTAACTCCTAATCTTGTGATCCACCCACCTTGGCCTCCCAAAGTGCTGGGATTATAGGCATGAGCCACTGTGCCCAGCAAGTTAGTTTTTAATCATATATTTTAAACATTTTGGAGTTTACTCAAAAAATTCAGAGTTAAACCCTGTAGGAAATGACTGAAACGCTTCTGAAGTGGAAAAAAAAAAAAAAAAAAGGAGGATAAAATTTTGAAATTAGTGAAAATTTAGTGACTTGAACATAGGAAAACGTGATTCGGTTAGAATGTCTTGAAGTTTAGTCTCTGAACATATAATGTGCAAAGCATTATTTTCCAAATAAAACAAAGCAAGACCAACTAGGAAAAGGATAATTCTCATGTAGAAACCAAATGAAAGCTTTAAAATCAAATACTCTGGATAAGAAAGTATCAGGAAGTCATTCAGGTAAAGGAATGTAAGTCCAAAAGCCCACGAAAGACCCTTAAATGTCTTTACTCATAATACTTAGTATACAGTCCGATTAAATTCCAGGCAGAGCACCTTCCTGGAGAGGGGCTTTCTAGTTTTTATTTGGAAAGGTTAAAGATGATTTGAAATTGTGTCATCTATCAAAGGCAAACCAAAAGGCTTTGTCAGGAGGGTAAGCTGACACTGCAGAGAAAGTTTTTGAATTTGTTCCAGAAGAATGTAGTCCTATGCAATTAGTCCAAGGGATTAAGAACAGGTTTCCTAATACACTTCTTAAAACTTTTTATTATTAAAAAAGGATGCAGTAAATCACACAAATGTATAACATAGTAAACCATTACAAGGTACTCTTGTAATCATTACCCATATCAAGAAATGAAACACAGTCAGCTGCCCTAGAAGTTCTTCAGGTGCCTACCCAGTCATACTCTGTCCCTATTCCCATTATTACCTAAACGTCCATCGTGTGGACTCCATAATTTAGTCTCAATAATAGAATTTGAAAGTTGATCTCCCCATCTCTCCAAAAGGTGACAATCCTAGGACCCTAGCACCTTGCTTTGCTTTTACCCCAGACTTGTCTTTTAAGTAAGGCTCCAGTCTCTGGGGATCCATTTTGAAACAGGCAGTCTTTCAACAATACTTTCTGCTGAGACATTGTGTGGTTAGATCTGGAAAGGAAAGCATGGACCCATACATTCTGTTGGTAGAAAAGAAGGATGGCATGTGAAAGCTCTTCTCAGAGGAAGCCTCACTTAAGAAAAGCGAATCATACTACTAGGTGGCTTAATATACAGGACAGTACACCCAAATTAACTGCAGAATATGTTACAATCCTGACACAACCCAGCTTGATAATCTAAGCATCAAAATACACGAAGATGGTGGTAAATTACAGTCCATTGAATAAAATAAGAATCTGTGAGTCCAGGCTGGATGCAGTGGCTCACGCCTGAATCCCAGCACTTTGAGAGGCTGAGGCAGAGGGATCCCTTGAATCCAGGAGTTTGAGACCAGCATGGGCAATGTGGCAAAACCCCATCTCAACAAAAAACACAAAAATTAGCTGGGGTGTGGTGGTGCATGCTTGCTGTCCCAGCCTGTCCGGAATAGATGAGTTCTTGGTCTTGCTGACTTCAAGAAAGCAGCTATGGACTGTCACCATGAGCATTACAGCTCTTAAGGGTGGTGCATCTGGAGTTGTTCATTCCTCCCTGTGGGTTCATAGTCTTGCTGGTTTCAGGAGTGAGCTGCAGACCTTCACGGTGAATGTTACAGCTCACGAAGGCAGCATTGATCCAGAGTGAGCAGCAGCAAGATTTATCATAAAGAGCAAAAGAACAGACCTTCCACATGGTGGAAAGAGACCAGTAGGGGTTGCTGCTGATGGTTGGGGCAGCCTGCTTTTATTCCCTTATCTGGCCCCACCCACATCCTGCTGATTGGTACATTTTACAGAGAGCTGATTGGTCCATTTTACAGAGAGCTGAGTGGTCCGTTTTGACAGGGTGCTGATTGGTGTGTTTGCAATCCCTGAGTCAGACACAGAGTGCTGATTGGCACATTTACAATCCTCCAGCTAGACATGAAAGTTCTCCAAGTCCCCACTAGATTAACTAGACACAGAGCACTGCTTTGTGTGTTTACAAACCTTGAGCTAGACACAGAGTGCTGCTTGGTGTATTTACAATCCTTTAGCTAGACTAAAGGTTCTCTAAGTCCCCACTAGATTAGCCAGATACAGAGCAGTGATTGGTGTGCTCACAAATCCTGAGCTAGACACAGGGTGCTGATTGGTGTATTTACAATCCTTTAGACATAAAGGTTCTCCAGGTCCCCACTAGATTAGCTAGATACAAAGTGCTGATTGGTGCTTTCACAAACCCTGAGCTAGACACAGAGTGCTGATTGGTGCATATACAATCCTCCCACTAGACACAAAAGTTCTCTGAGTCCCCACCAGACTCAGGAGCCCAGCTGGCTTTGACTAGTGGATCCCGTGCCAGGGCCGCCGGCAGAGCTGCCCGCCAGTCCCGTGCTGTGTGCCTGCACTCCTCAGCACTTGGGCGGTAGATGGGACTGGGCACTGTGGAGCACGGGGTCGCACCCATAGGGGAGGTTCAGCCCGCGCGGGAGCCCACAGCGGGAGCAGGGCTCGGGCATGGCGGACTGCAGATCCCGAGCTCTGCCCTGCCCTGCAGGGAGACGGCTGAGGCCGGGTGAGAATTCGAGAGTGGCGCTGGTGGGCCGGCAGTGCTGGGGGACCTGGCACACCCTCCGCAGCTGCTGGCCCGGCTGCTAAGCCCCTCACTGACCTCTCCGAGTGTGGGGCCCAATGAGCCCAGGCCCACCCAGAACTCGCGCTGGCCCGTGAGTGCCACTCGCAGCCCCGGTTGCCGCCAGGGCCTCTCCCTCCACACCTACCCGCAAGCAGAGGTAGCTGGCTCCGGCCTTGGCCAGCCCAGAGAGGGGCTACCACAGTGCAGTGGTGGGCTGAAGGGCTCCTCAAGCGCCCAGGCCGAGGAAGCACTGAGAGCAAGCAGAGGGCTGCTAGCACGTTGTCACCTCTCACCAGCTGCTAAGGGAGGCTGAGGTGGGAAGATCACTTGAGCCTGGGAGGTTGAGGCTGTAGTGAGCTGTGAGCATGCCATTGCATGCAAGCATCAGTGACAGGGTGAGACCTTGTCTAAAAAAAAAAAAAAAGAATCTGTGAGTCCATACCAATAATACCAATATAGAGGAATGGAGGGAAGAGAAAGCTGTTCTTTATGGTAATATAAATATATACTCTTTTTATGCTAATGTGTGTAATAATTATAGAAGGTATGATGGACTTATAAAATCATCAATGGATGCTGAAACAATGGGTGAAGCTTGATGATGATTAGTGTGCATACCATCTCCCTACATGTTGCTTACATTTACAAAGGAGAGAACAGTAAATTCACAAGGCAGCTACCACCTTCACTAAATAAGCAAAGCTAATTTCACCAATGTGAGGACAAACCAACATTTTGCATCCTTCCTCCTCTTCCCTTATTAACATATACAGAGAAGGATGCTGTATTACTTGACCAAGATACAGTTTTGCTTGGCCAGACTTTAGTCAGGCTTCTGAATCTTCTGCTAGCTCCATCTGTGTATTTTCTTGTAAAATCCAGTTTTAGCAAAGGACCCTGACAAGTCACTTTAGCAAGGACCTCCCATTATTGATATCTGATCATCCTCAATGTGTCATCATGTTCCTCATCCTCCACCATCTCCTGGGTGATGTCTGATCATTCTGGTCTCTCTTCAACAAGAATCTTGTTGGTTGCTTTAGCCAGAATCCCTCTCACCCCTGATGTTTCCTCTTGGTAATTTTCCATCCATTGACCCCACCCTGCTCATTGGCTGTAAATTCCCACTTGCCCATGCTGTATTCAGAGTTGAACCCAATCTGTCTCACCCACTGATTTGAGATCAGTCTCAAATCCATCTACCTGACTAAAATTAAGGGTTTATAAAGTAGGGAAGAAATGTAATTACATTCAGGGAAACAGGAATTAGGGAGGGGTAAGGGAGAGGAGTTGGTCAACAGGAAGCAGGGAATTGCCTCAACAATCATGATGGGTGAGGGGTCTGATGTTTGCTTGTCCAGATGCAATGATCTCGTAAATTCCAATTCCTTGATGCTGAGAGGCCTGATGGTTTATTTCCTGAGAAAGGAACTCAGATAAGACAAATGTAACTTTTTCAAGTTTTAAGACTAGGAGGGCCAATTTCTCTGTTTATTCAGAAGAAACCATAAATATTAGTTTTATGGGACAATTGGGCCAGTTTCATAAACAATGCTACAATATCTGCAAAATTCCCCTCCTGCAGAGTCTGAGATATCATCCAAATTCAGAGTTCTTTGAGTTTCTTGTTCCAGAGGAATTCACAGTTTGGAAGCTACATTCTCCCTAATATTAAAAATAGGGGTTGTGAAAATCTCTAATATTAGAGAGGTGAGTGCAAAACTTTTATCAGTATTGATATAAATATCCAGAGTCTTATCATTCTTTATATTAGTTTCTAATTTCCTTCTTAATAAGAAGAGCCAAGACCCTTAATTTGGGGGAAATAATTATTATCTAATATTTAAGTAGATGATAGGTCACTTGTTAGTGTTGTAGAAGGATTTTATGTATCAAGCAAGAACACAGGGGAGCTGTGATTCTGACTGCTAAGATTAAATTTTAAATATTTTCAGTTAGAAATTCTTCTTAAGAAACAGTACCTACAATTGACCGGGTGCAGTGGCACAAGCCTGTAATCCTAGCACTTTGGGAGGCTGAGGCGGGCGAATCACGAGGTCAGGAGATCGAGACCATCCTGGCTAACACGGTGAAACCCCGTCTCTACTAAAAATACAAAAAACTAGCTGGGCGAGGTGGCGGGCGCCTGTAGTCCCAGCTACTCGGGAGGCTGAGGCAGGAGAATGGTGTAAACCCAGGAGGCGGAGCTTGCAGTGAGCCAAGATCACGCCACTGCACTCCAGCCTGGGTGACAGAGCAAGACTCCGTCTCAAAACAAAAAAAAAAAAAAAAAAAAGAAACAGTACCTACAATTTAGAGTTTTGAAGTCTGGAACTCAATTTTCCCTGTCCCTGGATCCTGCTGCCTTCTATGTTATGCTAAAGAGTAATCATTTCCCAGGTCAACAATTCTGATCTTCTGGTTGTTACATAATAAACCATCAGCTTCTGAATGTATTGGTCAGCATCTGTTCATTTGCTAATTATTTTAGAACATTAACTGGGTTCTTGGCTAAATGCTGATCCTGATAGACATTAGGCCAAATGTTGATTTTCACTCACCGGATCAACTCTGAGGATGCTTGTGAGTGCTGGAGGAACTATTTAAAATCACCCAGTCCAATGCCATAATTTTGTTGTATATGATGCTTTCATCTCCTACCCAAACCTGAAATGTGAGTCCCAAGTTACAGTTCAAAATGGCCACTGATGTATTTTGCAACTTTGGTCAAAGCAGTAGAAACAAAACACTTTTTTTTTTTTTTGGGGGGGGGGGACGGAATCTCACTGCAGTAAGCTGAGTGCAGTGGTGCAATTTCAGCTTACTGCAGCCTCCGCCTCCTGGGTTCAAGTGATTCTCCTGCCTCAGCCTCCTGAGTAGCTGGGACTACAGGTGACCGCCACAATGCCTGGCTAATTTTTGTATTTTTAGTAGAGACAGGGTTTCGTCATGTTGGCTAGGCTGGTCTTGACCTCAAGTGATCTGGCCGCCTCAGCCTCCCAAAGTGCTGTGATTACAGGTGTGAGCCACCATGTCTGGCCCAAAACACTTTTAAAATTTATTAAAATCTTGTTAATGGAAGAGGAAATGGATGATCTAACAGTTATGAAGAGGTTACCAGTCAAAAATCTGAAAAAAGAATAATAAGTTTATTTCTTTAAATTATTATTATTTTTTGAGATAGATTCTCATTCTGTTGCCCAGGCTGGAGTGCGGTGGTGCAGTCTTTGTTCACTACAACCTCTGCCTCCCAGGTTCAAGTGATTCTCTTGCCTCTGCCTCCTGAATAACTACAGCCACCCTGCCTGGCTAATTTCTGTATTTTTTGTAGAGACGGGGTTTCACCATGTTGACCAGGCTGGTCTCAAACTCCTGACCTCAAGCTTCCTAAAGTGCTGGGATTACAAGCGTGAACCACTGTGCTCAGCTGAGTAATAAGTTTAGATGAGAGGAGGAGAGTGCAAAACACATTTTATTTGACAATTTTTTTTTTTGGATGTAAAGTTTAAAATGTTAAAACAATTTGAATTTTATAAGAAGCCAAATATCTAACAATCTGAAGAATACTACATTTAACCAGTATAATGGACATCAGAGGGCTTTAAATATGTTTATGGCTGGGTGCGGTGACTCACGCCTGTAATCCCAGCACTTTGGGAGGCTGAGGCAGAATGTCAGGAGTTCGAGACCAGCCTGGCCAACATGGTAAAACCCTATCTCTATTAAAATTACAAAAATTAGCCGGGCTTGGTGACCGGCGCCTGTAATCCCAGCTACTTAGGAGGCTGAGGCAGGTGAATCACTTGGACCTGGGAGGTGGAGGCTGCAGTGAGCCAAGATCATGCCGTTGCACTCTAGCCTGGGCAACAGAACAAGACTCCATCTCAAAAGAGAAAAAAAAATATCTATTTTCCAAAGAGCGAAAGACCTGTGGCCTTTTGGAAGAAAATATCAGTTCCATGTTTAATTATTAATGACATCTCTAATTTTTTGCTTTCTCATAAAAAATATCAGTGGTATACAGTCAACTTCTTAAGACTCTGGTGAGAATTAAATGAGATAGTATGAAGGCACATAAAAAGAATTTACATTCCTTTTCCTTATAATCCCAATCTATCCTATTACAAAAACTTACAGGTATTAATGTTAAAATGAGTCATTGGCATGTCATTATATTGAGGTAAAGACTAGTTGAATTTATCAGCAAAAAGCCACCAGAGAAACAATGATTATGTGTTTTCTATTCTAATTTGTGTAGATCTCTATTCCTTTTACAAACTACAGATTATATAGGTTACAAAATCTTTTACTGAAAAATCTTCAGAATCATACATGAGATGAAAATATTTATTGCCTCTTTCTTGATGTTAACTGGAAGCAATGCTTTTTTTTTTTTTTTTTTCCTACCACCTGAGTGACCTGACACCGGTTATCTTATGTGAAAATTGATTTTTATTTCCCTTGCCAGGAGAGCTCACATGGTTTGGATTCTAACTTCAATTTGGTCAGTAATAAATTGCCCAAGCCACATGGGCCTCCCCTACTTTATGAGAATCTCTTCTCAACAGGGCTGTTCTGGGACTGTGGGCTTGGATTGGGATGTATTTTGGGGGTAAGCGCTGAGGGAAGTTGGTCAAAAGCTCATTTTGAATAAGCTCCATGCCATCGGATTCTGAAAAGCTCCATGTTTCATTGGGCCTTCAAGGAGATTTGTGTAGAGCAGGGTCTGGGGCCCAATTCCAAGCTTGCCAGGAAGGTAGACTAGAAATTACCAAGGATCTCCACCCCAACTCACTGACTTTTGATGTGTAAGAGCGCAAAAGCTCACCAGAGCCTCCCTCCCAGAGATGCTAGGATGTGGAGCAGCCTTTCCCCAGGTGTGAAGCCACAAAGTGGGAAGCATCTTTGACTTGGCTCCTGTCCCTCCATGCCCACATATCCTTGATCTTGCCAAGACCCATCCATTCAACTTCGTTATCCCAGGGATTATCCCACTCTCTTCCTGGTGCCACTGTTCCGGTCAGATCTTCATCATTTCCCACCTGAAGTATTGCAGCAGCCTCCTAACTGGTCCTCCTTCCTCAACTGCACCCAACACCCTCCTCCCCACCCCCTACTATCCATTCTTTTTTGTTTTTGTTTTGAGATGGAGTCTTGCTCTGTTGCCCAGGCTGGAGTGCAGTGGTGTGATCTCGGCTCACTACAACCTCTGCCTCTCAGGTTCAAGCGATTCTTCTGCCTCAGCCTCCCGAGTAGCTGGGACTACAGGCGTGCACCAACACGCCTGGCTAATTTTTGTATTTTTAGTAGAGGTTTTCACCGTATTGGCCAGGCTGGTCTTGAACTCCTGACCTTGTGATCCGCCTGCCTTGGCCTCCCAAAGCCACTATCCATTTTTTATACAAGTTTCCCAGAGTGCTATTTTTAAAAATAAAAATATGATCAAGTCCCTTATTTCTTAAATGTCTTCACTGGCTCCCTAATCATTTATAAGATAATATATATATAATGACTAAACTCCTTAGCATGTGCATAGATAGAATATATTCTCTAATATTCCTTAATTCTTCCTTTAGTTCCCTCTTTGGTCCTCTTTCCTTTCACTGCAGGATCTACATCTTACTATTTACTTATCTATTTCCACCATGGTAAACTTTTTAAGAGCAGAAAATTTTTTCAGATGACATTCCTATGGCTAGGATGTAGCATGGTGCTTGGCATCCAATAAACAGAAACGCAGAAGAATAGTCATTAGCACTTAATTTTAATTAAAATCAACAGTTCAGGAGAAGATAAGGACCAGAATAGTGTTTAATATCAACTTCTGAGAAATCACATTTATAGAAAAGAAATAAAACAGGCCAGCAGAAGTCCAAAAAAGATGCAGCTTACATTATTGCACTTGGATGAAATATGCTATATTTAGAGTAGCATGATATTCAGGCCAGGCCAGGGGAGAAAGAGACAAATGGAGAGGACGAACCTCCAGGTAGTATTTATTCCGGATTCCAAACTCTCCTGTGGCCTAAACGATATTTAGTCTATTGGAAACATTCAGCAAGCTCTTTACAAAAATGACTGTAGTATCTTCAACACATTTGAGTTGCACTCATACTTTGTTCCAGTCATGTGCAAGTTTAACAGCTTTACCTCACAAAACGGGACATCTGTGACACCAGAACCTCCCTGTGCCCAAGTCATGGACAGGAGGGGAAGGGAGTGAATTTCTACTTTATGCATATTTTAGGGAACAATACTGTGCTATCATTTACCCTTTTGAGTGATCTTGATTTTGGTCATTTATAATTAGAACATGAGAAAAAGTGACAGTGAATACAAATCAGTACTAACCAAAGTCCGAGGCTGGTACTAGAAAATAAAACAAAATTTTAAAAAAAGTCCCTTGCCACATTCACAAAGGTGGCAATAACTGTATATATAAGAAAAAGGCTGTGAACTTATAGAAAAGATAAACTCTGACTTTTAAACAAATTACAAAATTGATTTTGCCTTTATCCTTGAGTGTAATACAGAAAAATGTAAACCTATAGACCTAGTTACCAAAAGACACTTATCCTCCTCAGCTCAGTTATGAACTTAAAGTTTGGCTTGAGCTAGTTTGATCTTCAAGTTTTCTCCAAGTTTGTCCATGAACTCAAATGTATTCAAATAGTCAGAACGTTGCACACTAACGGGGAGGAAAAAAAAGAAAATTTAGTTTGTAAAGTCCTAGAAATGCTACTTAAAATAGTATTCTCTTTGTTTCTGGAAGAAAACGCATTCATGTTAGTAAGCTACAAAATTTATAGACAATGACTATGTTCAAGGTTCCTGGGGCTGACCCAGGCTCAGTACTCAGGCTCTCTAGGCAACCTGCAGTAGAGACTCATCCACACATACTCAGTTAGGTTTCTTGCTACATAGCTTTGGGGGTGAAATTATCATGGAGTTTCAGTTCAGACTAATGCTGCTGAGACCAAAATCATCCCACTTCTTCCTCATTCTTAAACATAACAAAACTTATTCAGGGCATAGCCAAACCTTTACCCACCTTCCCACAAACCGTTACATGTCCTTAAAAAAGGATATAATGTTATTATTTCTATCAGTGTCTTAAGGAAAACAAAAACGGGCCAGGTCTGGTGGCTCACACCTATAATCCCAGCACTTTGGGAGGCCAAGACGGGCAGATCACAAGGTCAAGAGATGGAGACCATCCTGGCTAACAGTGAAACCCCGTCTCTACTAAAAATACAAAAAAAGAAAAAATTAGCTGGGCGTGGTGGCACGCAACTGTAGTCCCAGCTACTTGGGAGGCTGAGGCAGGAGAACTGCTTGAACCCGGGAGACAGAGGTTGCAGTGAGCTGAGATCATGCCACTGCACTCCAGCCTGTGTGGAGTGAGACTCTGTCTCAATAGAAAAAAAAAAGGAAAAACAAAAGACAATGGACTGGATAACATAATCCTGCTGACAGGTGCCTATTAAATAGGCTACAAAGGTATTCCACTGATAAGACCATTTCAAACACTGCAATCTTGCTGAAAATTTAATTAAGAAACATGCAGTGATCAAGTATATCCCCATTATGGGGTATACTGACCCTACCTGGGACCTCTGTGGATGCACTGGTTGAGATATGGAGCCAATCCCTCCAGGATACTGGCTACCATGTTCTCAGAAAAATGCTCAGTAAACATATGGGCTGTCAAATATTTGCCCAAATATTGGTTACAGATACTTAAGGGACTATGATCAATTGCATACCTTAAACTTGTGCTGCTCACTTTTCTCATCGGTAAGTTAAAGAAAATAAAGGTGTAGAATAAAATAGCCTCTGAAGTACCTTTGTTTCTATTTGTCTATAATCTGCTTCTTAAAATTAAATAGAACCTTTTCATTCAATGATTGTCAACTAGATAGGATGTTAGCAAATTACAGCCCAGCACATGAACCAAATCGAGCCTGGTTTCGAACATAAGAGTTTGATTGGGGTGTTGCCACACCATTTGATTCTGTATTGTCTATGACTGCTTTTCTGCTACAATGGCAGAGGCAAAGTTGAGTAGTTGTATAGTTGCAAAAAGACTGTATGTCCTACAAAGCCTAAAACGTTCACTATCTGACAATTTGCAGATAATGTCTGCTGACTCCTGAACTAGATGATGAATAACAATTTATATAATTCCAGAAAGCACTGATGCTCTGAGCCCAATGAGGATAAGTGTTAATTTGACCACAGACACTAGGGCATCTTATACTTACTTGGGTAAACCTTTAATGCAAGCAGCCAAGTCCTTGGTCATGAAGCCAGCCTCAATTGTCTCAATACAGACTTCTTCCAAAGCATTTGCAAAGAAGGCAAGTTCTTTATTATTATCAAGCTTTGCTCTGTGGGCTAACCCTCTGGTCCAGGCAAAAATGGAAGCTAAAAGGGGGGGAAAATACCCAACACTCCCATCATTCTAATTACAGAGGTTTCCAAATGTCTCATAGTTCCCAAAAACAGAATAGTTTTTTGTTTAGGTGACAGACTTCTTTAGATACTAACAACATGGGCCAGAAGTTTTAGGAAAGTTAGAAATATTTTACCAAACAGAAACTTTAAGAAAACACATTTTCATGGCATGGTACTAGTGCTTGAAACTTAAGGCATTTTCTGATTTGAAAAAGGTCACATTCTTTTCTATCTCTTGTCTATATTGGTCTCCTTTTTCCAGGCTGTAATCTCTTTTTAAAGTGCTATCTTTGAAACTGGTTGAAAGAATCTATCCATGTGACTTTTAGATTTGTAGCCTTATGTGACATTTCACTGCACCACGGGTAAAGGAAAATGCTTGTTGATAATTCTTCTCTGTAACCTATGTTCTCCCACAAAACAGAAAAGCATATATTGTATATTTTAAGAAGCATATTCAAATAGATCTTATTAGTAGAACAGATCAGCTACTTAGTGATGACTTTGCACACAAAACACTGAGCAGGCAAGGCAACACATCTGAGCTGCTTTGGAGATATCCTTTGGAGAGCACTCTCTGGTGAGAAATCAATGTAAACACCATCTTACCAATGGGATTGGTGGATGTCTCCTGTCCTTTCTGGTACATGCGGTAGTGACGGGTTACAGTCCCGTGGGCAGCCTCTGCTTCTACTGTCTTGCCATCTGGACAAACCAGCACACTGGTCATCATGCCGAGAGAGCCATACCCTGTAAGCGGCGGAGCATGAAGCATTGGGTCCAACTGCATGAAGAGCACTGAGTCTCTCAGAAATGAGAACATGAATGACTCTATCTTGATAGGTCTTGATAAGCAAAGTAAACATGAGCACATGGAATCACCAATAATTCTGCCTTTCAGAAGGCAGGATCCCTGTTCCAGATGTCAGAGCCAATGGATCTGGAAAGGCTGCATTTTCCCCTCACTTATCTCAGGGGTACCTACTCCTTGATGGAGGGCTCAGGGTCAGGGTCCAACTAACTGCCTGCATTCCACTCTAGTTCTATGACTTCATAGCTATTGCGGCTCAGTTTTCTTATCTGTAAAATGGGAGTAATAACAGCACCTACTTCACTAGGTTGCTGTGGGATTAGATAAATCTACATATATTCATAAATATATATGAAAACAATATATATATATATTCCTTAGAATAGTACTGGACACAGTGAGAGCTCAATCTATTACTGTTATTCTTATGTGCAATGCTCTGCTGTTCTGGGGAAATAAAGATGGATGAGAGCTGTCTCCTACCCTCAAGCTGCTCATACACTTGCTGGGACTGGGAAGAGAAGGCAGGTAAACACAGGATTGGTTGGATCCAAGAATATCCCAGTTGCCCTTTCTCGCTCTCTTTCATACCCTCAATACAACAATTCTCTTCTGTAATTTTTTTTTTTTTTTTTTTTGAGACAGAGTCTCGCTCTGTTGCCCAGGCTGGAGTGCAGTGGAGCAATCTCGGCTCACTGCAAGCTCTGCCTCCCGGGTTTACGCCATTCTCCTGCCTCAGCCTCCCGAGTAGCTGGGACTACAGGCGCCCGCCATCTTGCCCGGCTAGTTTTTTGTATTTTTTAGTAGAGACGGGGTTTCACTGTGTAGGCCAGGATGGTCTCGATCTCCTGACCTGGTGATCCACCCGTCTCGGCCTCCCAAAGTGCTGGGATTACAGGCTTGAGCCACCGCACCCGGCCGTAATTTCTTATTGAAAGAACCACATTACAACTCTTATATCTATATAATTGATTTTCTTCTTTTCTCCATTTTTGCTACCTCCCAACATCAACTGTGAAGTTAATAATCAACCATGGAGTCATCACAAAGCAACAACACTCCTTCCCCTGTTGCATTCAGTACAAATGATTGTGAGGATGTAGAGAAACAGAAGCAGGGTAAGGACAGTTGTGTAACTCATTTATCTGACATAAAAGTTACCTTTAACCAGGTTGATCTACTGATTTTCAAACTGAGAGGAGATGCTTAACACTGGTAAGAGAATGAAAAAGTAGTACTTCTTGGGAAAAACAAACATAATTAAAGTTAACAAACATTCCTCTGGGAAGATTCAAGTTCACAGAGCTACCATGGGCAACTGAAACTGAAGGGCAACTTGGCGCTGAGGAAACCAGGTGCTGTGTTTCTGTTGATTTGGCCCTTACCCCATGCATGAAACTTCTCCTGGAATTTCTGTAAACAGTCCTAGGGTTCTTTGCTCAATTTATTTGTGTATAAGCTAAGTAGTAAACAAAAACCCTTGTATTTTGTTGTTGTTGTTGAGACAAGAGTCCTGTTCTGTTGCCCAGGCTACATCTCAGCTCACTGCAACCTCTGCTTCCCAGGCTCAAGAAATTCTCATGCCTCTGCCACCTGAGTGGCTAGGACTATAGGCATGTGACTGCACCTGGCTAATTTTTTTTTTTTTAAAGTAGAGATTGAATTTTGCTATGTTGGCCAGGCTGGTCTCGAACTCCTGGCCTCAAGTGATCCACTGCCTTGGCCTCTCAAAGTGTTGGGATTACAGGCATGAGCCACTGTGCCCGGCCAAACACATTTGTTGTATATTCTACTAGAACAGCAGCTGGCAGAGGGACATGAGTAGGTCCTGCTGCTAGATAAATGAGCTTTGCAGGCACCAAAGCTTGGTTATGACATGATCAGGCTCCTCACTTTATCCCTCCTTGCCTGAGTGCCCTGGTTTTTTACATTTTCACCAAAGGACAAGGAGGGCAGGGAAAGGGAGTGATTTTTCAGATCAGGTAGGCTTTAAAACTTCAAGTGGGGAAAAAGGTTACGAGAGAAACTGTGTTAACATCTAAGGCTGGAGCCAAGAGTGTCAATCCACGCATTTACTTCCCATGTGGTCTTGAGTAAATCACTTCTCTACTCTGAGCTTCATTTCCTTAGCTGTCAGATAAGACAGTAGACCTGGAGTTTTAACATTCCATGATTTTACAACAAAGGACTACAAAACTCCCCTCCCCAAATTAGAGAACTACCCTGGAATGACCCCGTTCTTACAGGCCAGGCTCCACCTCCGTACCTTGGGCCACAGAGTCCGACTGCACATCACCATCATAGTTTTTACAGGCCCAGATGAAGCCTCCCTCTGATTTCATAGCTTGGGCCACCATGTCATCAATGAGCCTATGCTCATACCAGATCTTTTGGGCTTCAAATTGGGACTTGTACTGCCTAGGAAATAAGAGAGAAAAGAGAATAATAATAAAATTGATTTTGTTACGGATATCATCTGTTTGTCCCAAAGAGAAGATAGGACACACAAGAAGCAGCATATATTTTAGTAGAAGCAGCAGAAACTCAGGAATCTGACAGATATTGGCTCAAATCCCAGCCCAATCATTTTCTAGCTGTAAAACTCAATTTGACCATCTGTAAGAACAATTTTACTCACCTTGCAGGGAAGCTGTGACAATTGAGACAGTAGAGTATCCCAATGACTACTTCACTTTTCAGTTTTCATTATACTATAGATCAGATTCTTGAGATTCAGCTTATTTTAAAAATGTATTTTCTTTTTTTTTTTTTTTTTTTTGAGACGGAGTCTCGCTCTGTCGCCTGGGCTGGAGTGCAGTGGCCGGATCTCAGCTCACTGCAAGCTCCGCCTCCCGGGTTTATGCCATTCTCCTGCCTCAGCCTCCCGAGTAGCTGGGACTACAGGTGCCCGCCTCGTTGCCCGGCTAGTTTTGTATTTTTTTTTAGTACAGACGGGGTTTCACCATGTTAGCCAGGATGGTCTTGATCTCCTGACCTCGTGATCCACCCGTCTCGGCCTCCCAAAGTGCTGGGATTACAGGCTTGAGCCACCGCGCCCGGCCAAAAATGTATTTTCAAAAAGGCTGTTCTACTGCTTGGTGTCATTCAGGAAACTAAAACATATTCTGGACAGTTTCTGGGCTTGGTATAGATGGGCAGCAGGAGGAGGAATCAAAATGACTCAGGAACATTTTGGCCTGAACACTTGCACCTAAAGAGACTTACGCCAGTCTTAAATATTAACACATGCTCACCTCCTGTGCTGTGGAAGCCAGTGTTGTTATAAACTTAGACTTAAGCTCAAATGACTCCACTAAAACAGAGTTTTAAATTCTAACAATGGGCTTCAGAAAGAATGGAAATGGGTCTGTCGTAGAAACTCCCACATGAAAAATTAGAACTTCCTATCACTAACAGGGTACTTTTATTTAAACATTAAGGAACCTGGCCCTGAAAAAAATTCATGTGGGGCCCTTATTTAAGAACATGTTTATCTTCTAAAAGCAACTCTGAGTGGTTTTGTTTCACTCCTGCTAAACCTCAGCTTTGCCCTTATCTTTAAGAGACAGTGATGATTTTCACTCAATTTCCCCAGAATCACAGGGGCAGGGAGATACATACTCTATAGGACAAATGTCAGCTTACTTGAGAATAAGGAAAATGTTAAAAAAGAACAATAGTTACTTGTCATATATCTCCTGAAAGATGTCTTTGAAACGCCCATCATATTTCTTCAGAATAGTGTTTTTGGTGCTCAGATACAAAGGCCAACCCTTAGACAGAGCCATCTGGAAGGAACTGTGTGCAAAATCTTCAATTGACTTATCTTGATTATACATCCCCATGGCAACACCACCACCCTCTGTAGAGGAGAAACCAATGAGAGGAAAAAAAGGGAGAAGAATAAATGTAGTGTAGTTGTAATAAGGCTAAAGTTACCTATCACAACCAAATGACCTACTTCTCAGCTCTCACATCTGAGACTAGACTTCAGAAGTCCCAGACAGATTTCCAACCTGAATATTCTACAAATTTCTGAGGCCTATAATGAGTTAAAAGCCAGTTCTAGATAAGGACATTCTAACTTGCTTTGGAAGTACAATAGAAATGAAAAAACATACAGTCTTTAAAATCCTGAAGATGCAGACATACCAAAAACTGGTATGAAGCAGAAATACATGTAAGAAAAGGCAAATAATTTTGAAACTTCTTTTACATACTGATATGGTTTGGGTATTTGTCCCTTCCAAATCTCATGTTGAAATGTGATTCCCAATGTTGGAGGTGGGGCCTGGTGGGAGGTGATTGGAACATGGGGTTGGATCTCTTATGCATGGCTTAGCACCATCCCCTTTGGTGATTATGTGAGTTCTTGCTCAGTTAATTCACTTGAAATTTGGTTGTTTAAAAGAGTCTGGGACCTCCCCCTTCTCTTTCTCTTGCTATGTGATACACCTATTGTCTGTTCACCTTCTGCCAAGATTGGAAGCTTCCTGAGGCCCTCACCAGGAACAGGTGTGGAAGCCAGGCTTGCATAGCCTGCAGAACCATGAGCCAATTAAACCTCTTTTCTTTATAACTCATGCAGCCTCAGGTACTTCTTTATAGCAACGCAAGAATGGACAAACATTTCTACCTTTACAATTCCCAACATCTATTTTAAACTTTAGGGGTACACTTAATCCTCAGTTATTGAGAAAAACTTGCATTTCAAATACTGAATGAAAATTCTTATAATCTCCTGGAGGATACGGAGCACTCCTACTGTAGTTGGTAGAAATAAGTAGAAATAATTATGCTACATGTAATCACCATGTTTTACAACTCTTATTGAACTCTGTTATTAAAGATAGAACTTGAATCCATGCCAACGCTCAGGGTTAACTTGGGTTCAGGGTGAAAGGTGCCGAAACCTGCAGAACCAGATTCCAATAAACGATATTATTTGGAAGAGGCAAGAAAAACAAAAGCTAGGTGAGTGTTGGGTTTTTTTTGTTTGTGTGAGTGCTTTCAACAACTTCAATAGTGAAGGAAAAGGGCCCACTAATTGTTTCAACAATTTTTGGGTGGGATTTGCCATCAAAGGGAGCAGGGTAGCTGGGAAAGAAAAGGCAAAAAGCCAATGTTCCACTTTCACAGGATAAATACCCAGAAGGGCAAGAAGAAAACTTCAGCAAATATATAATGCAACCTCTTCCAGATACAAACCCTATCACAGCAAAGGGCAGGATTATATGCCAGGTGATTTGAGAATATTAATATCTAATGTATATAATTCACGCACAACAGATTTCTGCCAATCTTCTCTCTGTGCTTTAAGATAAATGCATAATTATCTCCTTGTCTTTGCCTAAAGGCATTTCCAATTAAGTGGCTAACCCTTTTGTGCCTTTAATCATGCCACAGGAAGGCATGGAAGCAAATTACTTTTTTATGTCAGCTTTCGGGTTTTGCAAAAACACTGTAGATTCAGATTATATTTTTAGGCAGCCACATAACTAACTTTAAAAAAGCAATAAAAATGTTATCTAAATCATTTGTTTAAAAAAAAAAGATGAAGCTTATGCTACAGTCATACATACCTTCAAAGTTATGTACCAGGTATGTCACCTTTTGGGTTCCGTCACTTGGTGTGTAAGTTATCTCTACTTTTCCAGGGCCAGGAACAACAAAATCAGTTGCTCTGTACTATGTAGGGGGGAAAAAGGTATAAAGAAAAAAAAAATACCCTAGCAGGAATTACAAGGAAAATATTCATACAATATAGACTTAGAAGACACATAGACAAATAGGGCAGTATGTCAAACTTCTTTTTTTTTTTTAGGAGATGTGGATGAAGAGGTCCAGAAGTTCCCCCAAATCAATAAATATTTATTAGGTGCCTATATGATGTACAGGAAAGTTTTCTGAGCACTGATCTGGAGAGGACAGAGAATAACATAAGCCACTTTCCTTTAGGAAGTTTACAACCCAATAAAGACATATACAAGTGAAAAGCAATATTAAGAGCTTTCAAATGCTAAAAGAGGGTATAGACCCCCCCAAAAAAGACTATAAGATGACAGAAGAAAAGAGGTGACCATGGCATGGAAGCCAGGGAAGTCTCCCTAGAGGGTGATGATAACAATACTAGTTGTAATACTGAGGTAGTTAATGCTTTGTCCTTACTCTATGCCAGATGCTTTAAGTGCTTAATTTGCATTATCTCATTTGATTCTTACATCAGCCTTACAAGGAGAGAACTATGATATAGTACAAATACTGCATCCAGGGTCAAAGGACTTGAGGTCTGGTCCTTACTTAGGCCGGCCATCGGAGCTCGGTCTCTCATGGTATCATTGTTACTAGTGTTATAGGACTTGTTCATATGGAGCAATCAAATCATTCTGGGAGCAGCTACAATGGGATGATGATGATTTTTAGGAAAGGGCTGTTCAAGGACAGACACCTCCCTTATGGGCCTCAGCTACTGAGTGGAATAATATGCCTGGCATATACTAGACATCCAGAAGTCTTTGCTGCATTGTATCTTCTTCAATGACTTGAATCAGATACTTGCAGGGTTAGGTACCAGCAGGCGCTGGCCATATCTATATGTGTACAGAAATACTAATAACAGGCTGGGCGCGGTGGGTCACGCCTGTAATCCCAGCACTTTGGGAGGCTGAGGCGGGCGGATCACAAGCTCAGCAGATCAAGACCATCCTGGCTAACACGGTGAAACCCCGTCTCTACTAAAAATACAAAAAATTAGCTGGGTGTGGTGGCAGGCGCCTGTAGTCCCAGCTACTCGGGAGGCTGAGGCAGGAGAACGGCGTGAACCCAGGACGCGGAGCTTGCAGTGAGCCGAGATCGTGCCATTGCACTCCTGCCTGGGCGACAGAGCAAGACTCCGTCTCGGAAAAAAAAAAAAAAAAAAAGGAATATTAAATACAGTTGGTAGAAGAACAGCTAACAATGAAGATTAAATACCTACTTTACACAGAAAATTGTTGACATATAAAGTCTGTAAAGTAAATATGAGTGGTAATTTATTACTATTTCTGAAAAGGGAGAAACTGAGGCACCAAAGCACTATAAATGCATTGTATAGGTTTATGTATATTTAAACAGTCTGTGAATCAACCTGAGGTTTGAAATTCTCTTTCTGGACTTTAATAAATACAATGGCCATTTTTACAAATATTTTGATGCCAAAATAATTAAAAACAAAACAAAACAAAAACAAAGGAAGGCCGGGTGTGGTGGCTCACGCCTGTGATCCCAGCACTTTGGGAGGCAGAGTCAGGCAGATCACGAGGTCAGGAGTTTGAGACCAGCCTGACCAACATGGTGAAACCCCGTCCCTACTAAAAACACAAAAATTAGCCAGGTGTGGTGGCGGGTGCCTGTAATCCCCAGCTACTTAGCAGGCTGAGGCAGGAGAATTGCTTAACCCAGGAGGCGGAGCTTGTAGTGAGCCAAGATCACGCCACTGTACTCCAGCCTGGGCGACAGAGCGAGACTGTCTTAAAAACAAAACACAAAAAGGATACACACACAAAAAAGGCACGACTGAGCCCGAAAGAATCTAGGGTGACGTTTGCAAGATTAGCGAGTTTGCACCACTGCCATCTACCTTCCCTTGCCTGGGCCCCTGGGAGCTATTTCTGAAGGCTCTGGCCAGGATTAAAGGATAGTTTTAGCCACAGGGTGGAACAAAGTTAACTGATCCCTCAAGGACTAAACTGTTTACCCTCAACATACTGTTTTCAATGATGGCTACATTAAAACCTCTGGGTTTCAACATCAGAGATTCCTGTTTTTAAGGTCCTTTTAAGACATAAACTACTTTCTGTGAAAGTCTGAAACCTCAGTTTCAACACTGAACTTTGATTTTGTTTACTTGGCAGTTTTTTGCTTAATTTGGCAACAAGCCTACTGGTACAGAAGTAAAGAAGCAATACTGTTTTTCCAGGCAGGAAGGAATGCTTTAGTAAGGCTGCTTTCAACTACCGAGTCAGTTTTTTTTTTTTTCTTTTTCTTTTTTGAGACTGGGTCTTGCTCTGTTGCGCAGGCAGTGGTGTGATCATAGCTCATAGCTGTAACCTTGAACTCCTGGGCTTAAGGGATCCTCAGGCCTCAGCCTCCCAAATAGCTGGGACTATAGGCACATGCCACTCCACTCAGCTTTGCCTACTCACTTTAAATATGAATAAACAACAAAACTGGCTCTTCCATGAGCAATTGATGTAATTATTGAAATACTTTTCATTTTTGTAGAGACAGGGTTCTGCTATATTGTCCAGGCTAGTCTCAAACTCCTGGCCTCAAGTAGTCCTTCCAACTTGGCCTCCAAAGTGCTAGGATTACAGATGTGAACGATGGTACCCAGCCAGTTTTTTCTTTTATGCACGACGGGATCATGTTTAATACAATCTTTGGTGGTTCTCAAGTTTGCATATTAGATTCACCTGGGGAACGTTAAAATGACTAAACCCCATGGAATTCAGATTTCAATTTGTGTAGGGTGGTACTCAACATTGGAACTAAAACAAAGAAACAAATCAAGCAAAGCAAAACAAAACCACCAAAAAAACTTGTAGGGGGATCCTATTGTGCAGCCAGTGTTGAAAACCACAGATCTGGTTGAACCATATGAAATTACAAACATAAAAATGGCAATATCCTATGGTATAACTTAATAAAAGGATAAAGGGAAAAAAACAGCATGTTTGAAAAAAAATGTGTGTAAATATACAGTTATACATATATGCATTGATCAATTTTGTACCTTGCTTAATGGGTGTAGATACCAAAAGATAAGAATAAAACACATGTAAGTTGGAAAGTCTGGGCCATGAAAAAAGAACATGGAAAATCAAATTATTGCCAACATGACTTACTTGATCCCCGTAAGCATGACGACCTATGATGATAGGTTTTACCCATCCACTCACAAGCCGGGGGATATTTTTGCAGATAATGGCTTCTCTGAAGACTGTGCCACCCAGAATATTTCGTATGGTGCCATTTGGTGATTTCCACATTTGTTTCAACTTGAACTCCTCAACCCTCTTCTCATCAGGAGTGATAGTGGCACACTTGACACCAACATTATACTTCTTTATAGCTTCTGCAGCATCCTTGGTGACCTGGTCGTTGGTGGCATCACGATTCTCTATGCCTAAATCATAGCTGGAAAGAGAAAAATTAGAAGCAAAATTTTTCAGACAAACGGATAGTTATAACCTATAACTGCAGTGATGGCATATAGAGCTCACTATGCAGAAAGTGAAGGCTCCAAGTATACCAAAATCTGCAAGTTTTAGCATTAGCATACCCTAAACACAGAACATGGGTGCCAACTAAAAAGAGAACTAAGAGAGGCTAAACTGCTGGGCCGCCCCTCCTCTTGTAATGGGAAGCTGTCTATCAGGAAACTGAATGGAAACCATCAAACTCTGCCCTTTGCCTTCTGTTTTTCAACAGATAGAGGAAATAACGGCCTGGTTTCTCTCCATATAATTAGCATAATTAAGTGTAAGCCTAAGAGCCACCTTTTTCCCTTAATAAATATTGTTCTTTAAAAATAAAAGGGGGTGGGAGGGCTTAAAGGATTTTTTGTATTTTGACAAAGTGGTAGGAGGTAAAGATGTGACAGTTGATGCCAAAAATGCTAATGGCTCCTTCATTAATGCCAGTCATAAAATTAGCCTTTTCCTAATTATTATTATTATTATTTTTTGAGACGAGTCTTGTTTTGCTGCCCAGGCTGGAGTGCAGTGGCATGATCTCGGCTCACTCAACCTCTGCCTCCTGGGTTCAAGTGATTCTCCCGCCTCAGCCTCCCAAGCCGCTGGGACTACAGGTATGCGCCACCATGCCCGGCTAATTATCTAATGCTTGAGCAAGTGCTTGTTCTGGAAACAAGCCTACAGTTTATTGGGTAAGTAATGGAATCATCATGGTTTTGTATATACCAGAGAGTTATAGCTTAATATACACCAACACTAAGACTGCAGGTCATTCAGGGCTGAAAGAATGTTGGTTGTCCAGGGAACATAGAAAATGACTGCAAAGCTTTATTTGAAGCATGTAACAATTTGTTAAAATGCAAGAAAACAAAATAATGTAACAATGTATTCTGCTCTCCAAGGATTTAAAGAAAAGTTTTTCAGCTCTTAAAACTTGCTGAACTATTATGCCTCTAGATTTCTTTTTGGTTCCCTTATCTTCCTTTCTTAGATCTCCTACCCAACTCATGATGCAAACAAAGAGATAGTAATCTTGACTTATTTCCAGATAAAAATAATTCCCAGCTGCTTCGACTTTAGATAATTCATATAAATCTAGCAAAGTCATATCCTTTGTTATCTTCTTACACAAGAAATGCTGATCCAATCCCAACTCCAACAGGAGGTACGATCAGTAATTTTCAAGTTCCTAGGAACCATTTCTCATGAGGAAAATCTACTACCAGCAAATTAGTAGATTTTTTGCTTGTCTTCTTAACATTTCTAACAAGATAAGAAAGGAAGGAACAAATTACCGGGACCACTGTCCAGCCTACATAAAACAAACTATCTGCTCCATTCTCCTCAAAAAGAACCAGTGATAATCATAGCAATTCTGGAAAAATTTAAAACTTGTTTGAGCCTCCAAAAATTATCTAGTCTGCAGCCACCAACTTTTTTCCTCCTAGTCATAGTCACTCCCCTTTAAAACTCCTCATGATTCTACACTAAAGAGGCTCAAAGCATCTTTGCAGCCATTATAAGGACAAGAACCCTGCCAGTTCACCTACTGTCATGTAAAGTCCTGAAACAGGAGTTCCTAAAATGCTGTTTTTTTAACCTAGTTGGAAGATGTTTTTATGCCTAATTTCATATATGTTTGGTTGACTTCTGCAAGCATTTATATCTCACCATGATTTCAATATAGACATCAGCAGCTTAGGTTTAGAATAATTAAAAAGTATGTTTAATGACATTATGTGAATTAAATGTCTCCACTCAATCAGGTCCTTAGGACAAATTTTGATGACTAATTCTGGGCTGAGGCAAACACACTTAGAGTTGCCAATAGTTTGGCTGAAATGTGTTGCTCAATATTTTACTATGCCAGTCTTCAGCCACTTTACCCTTTAAAAAATTCTATCTCTACCTAAAGATAGAAAAAATAGAAGCAAGTTTATAAAAAACATGGCGAAAAAAATGAGAGAATTACATAGACTTTTGCATCTGTCCCCAAGCACTTTACTCGCAGAGCAAAGAGACACAGGATTTAAGGGAACTTTTGCTGGAAAGGAGGGGTTCAATTAAATAACTTCATGAATTCTTTCTGCACTACAATTATATGAAAAGGGAAAAAGGTGAGGAATGAAAAGGAAACAGGTCCATTGACTAAGCAGAGTGATAGAAAATTGAGTTTGAAATGTCAAAACTGTGTTAACTGCATTTAGTTTACTGCTTCTTACATCCTCTCTTATTTCCCTTTTCTCAATACATTGTACTACTCTTTGCCACTGCTTTATTACAAATAAAACCTTCACAGGAAACAGAAGGTTAGAAGAATCTGAAAATCATTCTTTCCCTTATAATTCTTGACTTTTAGATGATAAATCAAGTTTTTCTAGCAGTATGTTAAAATTAAAATAGAAGATTCATCTGAATATATTTAGGCTTAAAACAAACTTTATTCACAAAACATAGCTATATCTATATAAAAAAAGCTAACTTCACCTCAAAATAATTCAGATTACATTCTTTTTTTTTTCCCCCCTATTTCTCCTTCCCTTTTCTTTTTCTTTTTTTTAAAATGATGGGGTCTCACTCTGTTGCCCAGGTTGGACTTGAATTTCTGGCCTTGAGGGATCCTCCTGCCTCTCCCTTCTAAGTAGCTGCGACTTCAGGTGTGTACCACCGTGCCCAGCCAGATTATACTTTCTGAGTTTGCTACACGGAGGGGTAACTCATTTACCTATGTAGATCCAATTCCACATAGGGAAAAATGAGTTTCTCTTTAATCAATTCCCAAATGATTCGTGTCATTTCATCTCCTTGCAGCTCTACCACAGAACCGCCACTGATTTTTTTGGACATTTTGACTTCAATAAACCTAAAAAGAAAAAAAAATACATGCCTTGTCATTTATTTCATTATAATTGGGAAACTAAATATATAAACAACATGGTGACTACTAAAAGAACAATTCATGCAATTCAATTTATGCGCAGTTGAGGTAACAGCAATTCTATTTACCATTAGAATTGAGTATCTTCTCTGTACAAAGTATTGTATTATGTTTCACAAGTGGTTTCTGAGCTAGCCCTCATAACAATCCTAAAAAAACGGACATCATTTTCCCGTTTTACTTTGTTAAAGGAAAAAGAACTTTCCCAAGGCCACCTAGCTGGAGCGTGGGAGAGCCTGACTCTATAACATGACCTTCATAATGTAATCATTATGCTCAACTGCTGGTTTGTCTTGTGAAATGAGATTATTTCCACAATCTCATGTTTATCAAACACTTCAGTCCAGCTCATCATTTTACTGGGCTCTCAAGATGAGCAGAGTGGTGAGTGCTAGTATTTCCCCTCTTTTAAGAGGCTGTTTTTGTTATTTAATAAAAATAACTAGCCATGAGGAGATTCAACTGGTTCTTGTGACCCATATTTAGGGAAACTTTAAGTGTAAAGGCGAGATGAAGAATTCTCGATGGAACTCTTTTCCTAGAGATAACTCAGACATTCGAGATGTGGGGCTAAATAGAAGAAAGTGATTTCTCAATTAGAAGAATCTCTATACAGTAGGGCCACTGCCCAGGACCAAAGCATGTCCCTGTCATCTTCTTCTGGCTGTTCACAGGCAAGGGTAAGCTGCTAGTGAGTGGGACAGGACAATCTGTGCATTGTCCTAGGAAGACAGCACTTTAAGGATAGGGTGGTAGCATATACAAATCAATCTGATTCTCAGAAAGTGCAAGGGTGGACCTGTGAGGCTTCAATGAAGATCACGTCCCACCTTGTCCCTAGAGGCAAAAGAAGCCCTGAGCCTGCTAAAAGTTATCTATTCCTTCTAATGATGCTCTAATCGAAACTCTTTTTTAATCCAACAACACAGCTACAAATTGCTTTTATTCTCTTAAGGACTAAAAAAGTCAAGAGAATTGACTTAAAAAATTTATTAGATAAGAGGCCTAAAATAATCTTTCTTTAAAAATTGAGCTAAAGTAATTTGGTCTTTAAATAAAAATATAATGATTAGTAGACAGTAAGCCTGTTTCTCGACAAGCCTGGATGTATTTCCAATCCCCAGGCCCATTTTCACTTTCCAAATTTGCAATTCTAGAATTTTTCTTACTAGTGTTTAGGAGACTCCTTTGGGGAACCTTCTGGAACTGAACTAGACTAAAAGAAATGAACAGAATGGTGTGGATGAGCCAATTACTTCCCATCTGTAATGTCAAGTATAATTTGTAGTACAGCTGAAAGCATATGATTCAGTTCATGTTTGATTCCACTGTCACACTGATCCTTACTTTAAAACAAAGCAAAAAAGGAGGCAGTGAACTTATGTGGTTCCTGATACTACACTTCCATGGCCATGCCCCTATATAGTATGATGCAACAGTCATGACATGGCAATTTATCATTGATGGCAAATACAGTTAATAGAGGTCAAATATTGTACCTAAAATGAAAAGACTGATATTTTCTTAGTTCACTACTTCCTTCCCAGTTAAAGCAACTGTATTCTCTGCAATAATCTTTATCTCATAATGCATACCTCAAACGCTTCAGGTTTTCCTCACATTACTTAGCCATGAAATTTTTACCATCTTTTAACTAAAACAGTGAAGTTTTTTTGTTACTACCACGTGGAACATGATTGTATTTCTTCTGGATCTGATTTCTGTGGGATGGGCTCGAGGCCCCACTGGACTGACTTCTCCACCTTTGTTGCCCCTCAAGATTTTGTCTCCACCCCAACCCCAACCCCAACTTCAGAAGGAAGGGCTGTTTCAAGACCAACAGGCACCAGCTCATTTACTCTTAAAGTAGTTGAATCCTATCTCCTAACATACTTGTGCAATTCCAGAAAATAAACCTGAAATAACAATACAGAATAGTTTAATGAAAAAAAGAGCCATTTAATATTATTTTCATCAACCTCAAATTTTTGGCCAGATTGTTTTTTGCCGAGTTCATCAACTACAATAATTTCTGGGCGAAAATGTTCTCTTGCAGAGAAGGCACTGGATTAAAAGAAACAAGGAAGCTGTTGGAATTCGTTGTTGGAAATATTCCTTACTCACTCCCTTGCAGTGCCTCGGTCTGCCCCCAAGACCAGTTAAACACTGTACTGCCACATCAAAGAAAGTACAGAAGGGAGGAAATTGCTAATTCTCACCTTGACAGTGAATGAATTTATCACCCCAATTCCTCCCAGTCTTGCAGACTCAACTGAATGTAGTTTATCTCCTAAAACAAAACAAGGAATAGAAAGTGTTAACATACACAACACTCACAGGAGAATTTAGCTGTTTTTAATACCTGCCAGACAGCCCAGTTTATCTGGTTTCAAGTACAGTGCTGAGTGTATTCGGAGGCACAAAGGCCAGTTTTAGGCCCCGCAGGCACTTCCCAAATAAAGGTCACGGGAGCACAATTATCTCTGCGTGTCCCCGCTTCGCTGCCCGTTAGCAGGTCTTGGGGGTTTGCACGTCCTTGCTCTTGGCCTGCACCCGTCCTTATGGCCGTTGTGCAAGAGGGCTGTAACCACGGCTTGATCGGTACCTCCTTCCAGGTCTCCACGCCCGCCCCTCCCCTCCCCTCGCTGGTGCTGGGACCTTTTAAACTCCACGCACCCGGAACTGGCAGGGGTGTTTCCCCCCGCCCCCTCTGGCCCCGTGTGGCCCAGCGACCCCTCGGAAGGCCTCTGGAGCTCCGCCCCCTCCACGCCCCCTGGCGGGCGCGAGGGATCGGCCTCAGGGCTATTCCCCGCCGCCTGAGTTCCCTGCAGACGCCCGTCTTCGGCTTAACAGCCTTCTTTGCATCCAGCCCGCAGCTGCTGCACGTTTTCTTCCTCCTGCACTCCAGGCTTAGTCTTCTACATGCATTCTTGCAATCTCCACCCCTCGATTGTCCAACTTAAGTGCAGACATGATTTTCCCCTTGTCATTGCATCCAACTTCCCCACCGCCCAATTTCTTCCTCCCATGCCCAAAAGCAGGCCTTCTGCATATCCAAGCATCCAGCATCCCCTCCTACCCCTTTTTCTCTTCCCATTCTCAATACCTGGATTTGTTCCCTTCTTTGCCCGCAGGCCTCGACTCCCTCCACACCCAAGATCTGCGCTTTCTTCCTTTACCCCATTCCTACCTTCTGGGGAATTAGAACCACCCCACCACAGCCAGGGACCAGGGCCGCCCCTCGGAGCCAGAGGTTACCTGCCGGGATGATATGCTGGCGAGGAGTTGGGGCGCCACAGCCGCTCACAAGCTCAGACTCACAAACACAGCCTGGCAATTCCAAACCGGACTCCCAGTGCCTCGGCTTCTGAAGTAGACTCTGCAGAAACCCGGGACCATAGGGCGGGTCCGATCTTTTCCTCTTCCCGGCTTTGTCCCCTCCCAGGCCCCGCCTCCTCAGCCCACCTCCCCCACGCCTCCAATCGCCACGAGTCAATTCCCGTGGGGTGGGCGGAGTCGGCGAGAGGGGCGTGGCCACAGCCAAGGATGGAGACTGCTTGGTGCCACTTTCCCGGTGATCCTGTTGGGGGAAGGGGTTTCCGCGCCGCAGTGATTCAGTCCCGAATCCTGACAGCGGAGAGACTCGTATGCCACCTGCAGGCCGGGGAGCGGGGCGCGCTGGGGCTGCACCACGCAGAACTTTGTAACAATCTAGAGCACCACGGAATCAGTTTCCAGGTCTGCACTGAAGTTAAGGGGACAGGGCGCCCCGGGCGGTGGCAACTCGGCCGGCCCGCTGCCTGGCGCGCCCCTGAGGGGCGGTAATGGAACATGCCTTTGGCTGAAGAAAGAGTGCCCCCCGGCCAGCGCGGGGTCGCCTAGGGGGTTCGGCGCTGCCGAATGCAAAGGATGGAACAGTTACACAAGCAGGTCCTGCCACCACGTATGTCTCGGTCTGTAGAAACTCCATTGATCGTTTGAATTAGAAGATAATGAATGGTATTCTTATTATTTTCTGTTTTAAGACAGGGTCTTGCTCTGTCGCCCTGGATGGAGTGCAGTGGAGCGATCACCGCTCACTGCAGCCTTGACTTCCTGGACTCAAGAGATCCTCCCACCTCAGCCTTCCGAGTAGCTGGGATTACAGGTGCACACAACCACACTTAGCTAATTTTTCTTTATTTCTTTTCTTTTGTTTTTCCTTTGGTAGAGATGGGGTTTCCCATGTTGTCCTGGCTGGTCTCCAACTCCTGGGCTCAAGTGATCGGCCCTCCTCGGCCTCCCAAAGTCCTGGGATTACAAGCGTGGGCCACCATGCTCAGTTGAGGGGGATTATCTGTGATCCAATGAAGCTGGACTAGAGATGTGAAGCCTTAGAAAACGGTGGATTAAAAAAAGAATTCTGGTCTCCTCCAGAGATATCTTGTGTGTTCATTGCTCTCAAAAACATGAAAATAAAGAGTGTTTTATATTGTGATCTGTAGGATAATAGCATGCTTTTATATTGCTGCCCAGAATTTAATGCTCCAATATTTATTTATTTATTTTTGAGACAGAGTCTTGTTCTGTCACCCAGGCTGGAGTGTGGTGGCGCAGTCTTGGCTCACTGCAACTTCTGCCTCCTGGGTTCAAGTGATTCTCCCGTTTCAGCTTCCCAAGTAACTGGGACTACAGGTGTGCTACCATGCTAAGCTAATTTTGGTATTTAGTAGAGTTGGGGTTTCGCCATGTTGGCCAGGTTGGTCTCGAACTCCTGACCTCAAGTGATCCGCCTGCCTCGGCCTCCAAAAGTGCTGGGATTACAGGCGTGAGCCACCGTGCCCAGTCTCCAAAATTTATTTTAAAAAATTATCTCTAACATTGAATTAGTACATTATTCTTTGAAGATAAACTGATCTACATGGTACTACTCAAGGTGCACTTTGGACACTAGAGGGCACTGGTATTTTTCCCGAGAGAAAAGAAAAAAGCATACAGCCTGTCAACTTGGTTTTTGAGGTGGCTTAAGGGGTATTGGCAGTCAACCTCCATTTATTCCTGTAGAACTGTTTAGAGAGGTATATGAGCTTTTTGAAGGGGGCCTGCCCCCCCCACACCTGTGGGTATTTCTCAGGTGGAGACGAGAGACTGAGAAAAGAAACAAAACACAGAGACAAAGTATATAGAAAGAACAGTGGGCCCAGGAGACTGGTGCTCAACGTGCGAGGACCTGCACCGGCGCTGGTCTCTGAGTTCCCTCAGTATTTATTGATGACTATTTTTACTATCTTGGTGAGGGGAGTGTGGCAGGGCAACAGGGTGATGGTGGGGAGAAGGTCAGCAGGGAAATGTGAGTAAAGGAGTCTGTATCATGAATAAGTTCCAGGGAAGGTACTGTGCCTGGATGTGTACATAGGCTGGATTTATGTTTCACTTTACACAAACATCTCAGTGTAGCAAGGAGTAACAGAGAAGTATTGCTGCCGGTATATCTCGCTTCCAGCCTATCTGAGATAGGCGATTTTCTCCTATCTCAGAATAGAATGAATGGTCAGCTTTACACCAAGACATTCCATTCCCAGGGACAAGCAGGACACAGAAACCTTCCTCTTATCTCAACTGCAAAGAGGCCTCCTTCTTTCACTGCTCCTCCTCAGCACAGACCCTTCACGGGTGTCTGGCTGGGGGATGTAAGGTCTTTCATTTCCCATGAGGCCGTATCTCAGGCTATCTCAGTTGGGGGAAACCTTGGACAATACCCAGGCTTTCTTGGGCAGAGGTCCCTGCGGCTTTCCGCAGTGCACTGTGTCCCTGGTTAATAGAGAATGGAGAACGGTGATGACTTTTACCAGGCATACTGCCTGCAAACATATTGTTAACAAGGCACATCCTGCACAGCCCTAAATCCATTAAACATTGATTCAATAGAGCACATGTTTCTGTGAGCACAGGGTTGGGGTAAAGTTACAGATTAACAGCATCTCAAAGCAGAACAATTTTTCTTAGTACAGATCAAAATGGAGTTTCTTATGACTTCCATTTCTGCATAGACACAGAAACAATCTCCTCTCTCTTTTCCCCACACTTTTAATTTTCATTTTGAATCTGATGCCCTAAGACACCTAAGACTGTAGTTACTTATATTATATCAGGTTCACATTTCTTATTACCCCTTGCTCACTACCAAAAGTAAGCATTCATATCCATACTTGTTCCCTAAACAATGTAGGGCAGCCATAAAAATATGTCAAATATAGCACAACAAAGACATTCACTATCATTGAGAAAGATAAGGTTAAAAAGTGAATAGCTATAGGATGTTATATAGAACCAAGGCAAATTTAATCATAAAACATGTTATATCAAATCCTAAACACTTGCTAGAGATGGTGGCAAACTTGGCTTTAAGCCAATGTAGTAGTAAAGGTGGCAGTTATTGGAGTCTCAGCATCTAAAACAGTGTTTCCTAAGCCAGTTATGGAGGAGTTCATTTTCCACTGAAAAATTTGGCCGGGTGCAGTGGCTCAAGTCTGTAATCTCAGCACTTTGGGAGGCCAAGGCAGGAGGATTGCTTGAGGCTAGGAGTTTTTAACCAGCCTAGGCAACATAGGGAGACCCTCTTTATACAAAACAAACAAACAAACAAAAATTAGACAGGCAAGAATGCGCCTATAGTTCTGGCTACCTGGGAGCTGAAGTGGGAGGATCACTTGAGTCCAAGAATTCAAGGCTGCAGGTTCCAGTAAGCTATAATTGCACCACTGCACTCTAACTGGGGCAACCAAGCGAGACCCTGTCTCTTAAGAAAGTTATTTTTCAGATCCCTAGGATCGACATTAAAATATTGCCATAAATATGCATAAAACTAGATATATGCTTCTTATGCTGACAGCTCTTATGTAACTGTAAAATACAAAAATTTATAGATAAAATGACTGGAAAGAAAAGTAGAAAACAACACATTACCATTAATGTCACTTAAATATAACAAATAACATTTAGCTGAAATTACTTCTTGAAATGTGAAGATGAAGCTCACTGGTTATGTGCACGTTCTTTTTTTTTTTTTTTTTTTTTTTTGAGACAGAGTCTTGCTCTGCTGCCCAGGCTGGAGTGCAGTGGCGCCATTTCTGCTCACTGCAAACTCCACCTCTCGGGTTCACGCCATTCTCTGGCCTTAGCCTCCTGAGTAGCTGGGACTAGAGGCGTAAGCCACCACGCCCACTAATTTTGTTTTGTACTTTTAGCAGAGACGGGGTTTCACCGTGTGAGCTAGGATGATCTCAATCTTCTGACCTCGTGATCCACTAGCCTTGGCCTCCCAAAGTGCTGGGATTATAGGCGTGAGCCACCACGGCCGGCCATGTGCACGTTCTTTTTTACGTAGCCAGCCTATTTTACTGGATGACATATGATGGTCATTTAGCCCAGCACTCTTCCCTATTTTGTTAATATTGTATATGTTGACATCATTTGTCTTTCATATAGCCAGTAAAAGAATCTGAGTATTTTAAGAGTCTGGCCCCAAATACTGTTATAAACACAAACGGAAACACGGGCCATGAAATTTCTGTAAGCATTTGGTTTTGAGACACTCATCCAGATAATGGGATTCTCATAAATATTCTAATGTGGTTGTATTTTCATTTTGATTATCTAAAAAAGGCTGAGGTGGAATGAATAGAGCTTGGTCATTGATTGTCCATGAAGATTAGGAGAGAGAGAGAACAGCAAAAGAGACTGCTGAATCTGGAGTTTGGGAGACCAGGTGCAGTTCAACAAGGAAGGAATACACATAGACTCACAGATTTGATGGCCAAGATCATGGGTTAAGTTTAAGGTTTGTTAACTTTGCGATGCCATGGGACAGCAAGATGATGTCCAGGAGGCAGTTGGCCTCATCTGCAGTTCAGAAAGGGTGGACTGGAGAAAGAAATTCGGGAATCTTCAGCATGTGTTGATAACAGTTGAAGACAGAGTATATATTATCTAGGACTTCAAAGTAAGGAGAAAAGTCAACCTCATTGAGAACTCTGAGGGACACTTACATCTTAAAGGTCATGCAGAGGAAAAGGAGCCCCCACAAAGAGAATGAGAAGGAGAGTCTGGGGGTTAACAAAGAATCAGCAGAGCCTGATGTCATAGAAGCCAACAGACAAGAAAGTTTTCAAAAAAGAGGGAGTATTTCAGAGAGATTAAAAAAAAAAGACAGGGTCTGAAAATAATTTTGGCAAAAGGAGGACCTCTTGAATGCACTTTTAGTAAAAAGGTTCTATGAGGATGAAGAAGATAGAAGTGGAATGGTTCTGTGAGGATCAGAAGATAGAAGCCATACTACAGGGGACTGAAGCATGAATGGGGGATATGGAAAGAGAGACAAGAAAACCTTTTCAAGAAGGTTGATTGTAAAGTAAAGAAAAGTACTTTTTTATTTTTGATACGGAGTCTGGCTCTGTCACCCAGGCTGGAGTGCGGTGGCGCGATCTTGGCTCACTACAACCTGCACCTCCAGGGTTCAAGTGATTCTCCTGCCTCAGTCTCCCGAGCAGCTGGGATTACAGGCATGGGCCACCATGCCTGGCTAATGGTTGTATTTTTAGTAGAGATGAGGTTTCACCATATTGGCCAGGCTGGTCTTGAACTCCTGACCTCTAGTGATCTGCCTGCCTTGGCATTCCAAAGTGTTGAGATTACAGGCCTGAGCCACCACGCCCAGTGGAAAATTGCTTTTAAAAGTCTTAGTCAACATACTATTGATGCCTACATATTTTAAAAAAATCATTTGTATTGCTTCCATGTCAGTTGTATTGGTTAGAATGGATTTGATTATATTGCTTTCATGTCATTTGTGTTGGTTTGTATTGGATGTTTCCTTTTTGTTTCTTTAATGTATAAATGGCTGTGACAAATGTCTTTATTTTACTTTTTTAAAACACAGATCAATTCTTTGGGCTAGATTGCTAGAATGGGGATTATTGGATCATGAAGCATAAATATTTTTAAGGTGCTTAAATCCACCAAATCATTTTCTAGAGGGGAATATACCAATTTATATTTTCACACGCAGTGTAAGAGAGTGCTAATTTTATTGCATCCTAGCTGGAACTGAGTTTCATATTTTTTACAAACATGTCTGCATCCCTACTAAAAGGAGTTGGTGCTCCTTTGAGAGCTGATTGATTCTAGGCCTGGGGCAGGTAAAGTTCAAGATGAGTCTGCTGGGTCAAAAAGTAAGGAAGTGCTCCCAACAAATTAGGTATAGCAAGAATATGCCTCAACACAATAAAGGTTATATATGACAAACCAACAGTTAACATCATTTCAACAGTAAAAAAGAGCTTTTCCTCTAAGGTCAGGAACACAACCAGGACATGCACTCTTGCCACTTCTATTTAACATAGTACTGGAAGTCCTAGTCAGGGCAATTAGGCAAGAGAATGAAATAAAAGGCATCCAAATTGAAAACGAAGAAATTAAATTGTACCTGTTTGCTGATGACATGGTTTTTTTTTTTTTTTTGACAGAGTCTTACTCTGTCACCCAGGCTGGAGTGCAACAGTGAGATCTCGGCTGACTGCAACCTCTGCCTCCCGGGTTCAAGAAATTCTCCTGCCTCAGCCTCCTGAGTAGCTGGGACTACAGGCACGTAGCACCATGCCCAGCGAATTTTTGTATTTTTAGTAGAGACGGGGTTTCAGCATGTTGGCCAGGCTGGTCTCGAACTCCTGACCTCATGATCTGCCCACCTCGGCCTCCCAAAGTGCTGGCATTACAGGCGTGAGCCACCACGCCTGGCAGATGACATGATCTTATATAGAAAAATCCTAAAGATGGCACCAAAAAACTATTAGAATTAATAAAGAGGCCGGGTGCTGTGGCTCAAGCCTGTAATCCCAGCACTTTGGGAGGCCAAGACGGGCGGATCACGAGGTCAGGAGATCGAGACCATCCTGGCTAACATGGTGAAACCCCGTCTCCACTAAAAATACAAAAAAAAAAAAAAACCTAGCCGGGCAAAGTGGCGGGCGCCTGTAGTCCCGGCTACTCGGGAGGCTGAGGCAGGAGAATGGTGTAAACCCGGGAGGCGGAGCTTGCAGTGAGCTGCTATCTGGCCACTGCACTCCAGTCTGGGTGACAAAGCAAGACTCCGTCTCAAAAAAAAAAAAAAAAAAAAAAAAAAAGAATTAATAAAGAAATTTAGAAATTTAGAAATTTAGTAATGTTGTAGGATATAAAACCACTATACAAAATGACAGTAGTGTTTCCAAATATTAACAGTGAACTATCTGAAAGAGAAATCCATAAAACAATCCTATTTGCAATAGCTACAAAAATATATTAAAATACTTAGAAATAAATACGGGCTGGGCGCGGTGGCTCACGCCTACAATCCCAGCACTTTGGGAGGCCAATGTGGGCGAAGCACGAGGTCAGGGGTTTCAGACCAGCCTGGCCAACATGGTGAAACCCTGTCTCTACTAAAAATACAAAAAAAATTAGCTGGGCCTAGTGGCAGGCACCTGCAATCCCAGCTACTCAGGAGGCTGAGGCAGGAGAATCGCTTGAACCCAGAAGGCAGAGGTTGCAATGAGCCAAGATGGCATCACTGCACTCCAGCCCTGGGGACAGACAGAGTGAGACTCTATCTCAAAAAAAAAAAAAAAAAGAAAAAGAAAAAAAGAAATAAATTAACATAACTAAAAGACCCACACACTGAAACCTATAAAACATTGATGAAAGAAACTGAAGAAGACAGAAATAAATAAAAAGACATCTCATGTTTATGGGTTGAAAGAATATTGTTAAAATGTCCAAAGTGATTCACAGATTCAATGCAATCCCTATAAAAATTCCAATGACATTTTTCACACAGCTAGAAAAAAAACTCTAAAATTCCTATGGAATGACAAAAGAGGATGAATAGCTAAAGAAATCTTGAGCAAAAAGAACAAAGCTAGAAGCATCACACTGCTTGATCTCAAAATATACTACAAAGTTACAGTAATCAGAACAGCATGATACTGGCAGAGAAACAGAAAAACCAACTGAACAGAATAAAGAGTCCATCAGTTAATAGCATTGCTAATTTTTAAAAAAGATTAAAAAATGAAGAACAGAATAAAGAGTCCAGAAAAAAATCTACCCATTTACAGTCAGTTGTTCAATAAGGGACCAAGAATACACAATAGGGAAAGGATATTCTCTTCAATAAGTAGTAATGGGGAAATGGGATATCCATATTCCGGAGAATGAAATTAGAGGCTTATCTCATATCATATATAATAATCAACTCAAGTAAATTGAAGACTTATGTGTACGATGTGAAACTGTAAAACTACTAGAAAAAAAAAGGAGAGGGAAAAGCTCCATGACATTGGTCTGAGTAGTGATTTTTTAGATATGACCCCAAAAGCACAGGCTACAAGCCAAACTGACAAATGAGATTACATAAAACTGAAAAGTTTCTACAGAGCAAGGGTTACAATCAACAGATTGAAGAGACAACAGAGAGAACAGGAGCAAATATTTGCCAGCCATACATCTGATAAAGGGATAATATCCAAAATATATAAGGAACTCAAACAACTCAATAGTAAGAAAACAAATAATCTGATTATAAAATGGGCAAAGGATGTGAATAGACATTTCTCAAAAGAGGACATACAAATGGCCAACAGGTATATGAAAAATATGTTCAACATAATCATCAGACAAATGCAAATTAAAACCATAGTGAGAGATATCACTTCACACCTATTACAATGGCTATATCAAAAAGACAAAAGATGACAAGATTGGCGAGAAAATAGAGAAAAGGAAACCCCTGCACACTGTTGGTAGGAAGGTAAATTAGTATAGCCATTATGGAAAACAGTACGGAAGTTGCCAAAAAGTTTAAAAAATAAAACTATCATGTGATCCAGTCATCCCACTACAGGGTGTATATACAAAGGAAATAAAATCACTATTTTTTCTTTTATTGAAATTAAAAACAATCTTTTTATAGAGATGGGGTCTTGCTATGTTGACCAGGCTGGTGTTGAGCTTCTGGCCTCAAGCAGTCCTCCCATCTTGGCCTCCCAAAGTGCTATGATTACAGGCGTGAGCCACTGTGACCAGCCAAAATCACTATTTTGAAGAAGTATCTGCACTCCCATCTTTATTGCAGCATTATTCACAATAGCCAAGATATGAAATCAACCTAAATGTCCATCAATGAACAACTGAATAAAGAAAATGTGGGGCTGGGCACAGTGGCTCGTGCCTATAATCCCAGCACTTTGGGAGGCTGAGGCAGGTGGATCACGAGGTCAGGAGTTCAAGACCAGCCTGGCCAAGATGGTGAAACCCTGTCTCTACTAAAAATACAAAAATTAACCGGGTGCGGTGGCAGGCGCCCGTAATCCCAGCTACTCAGGAGGCTGAGGCAGGAGAATCGGGGTGGGGGATGGAGGGCAGAGATTGCAGTGAGCCCAGATTATGCCACTGCACTCCAGCCTTGGTGACAGACTCCATGTCAAAAAACATAATAACAAAATAAAATGTGGTATATATATACTGTGGAACATTATTCAGCCTTAAAAATAAGGAAATTCTGTCTTTTGTGACAACATAGATGAACCTGGGGACATGATGTTAAGTGAAATAAGCCAGGCACAGAAATATACCACAAGATCTCATATATGTGGAATGTAAAAATGTTGAACTCATAGAAGCAGTGGGTAGAATCATGGTTGCCAGGGGTAAGGGGTGGTGGAGAGAGAAAAAGAACAAAAAGTAAGATGTGCTCAAAAAGTAATGGAGGCATGTCAAATGGACTCAGGAGTCTGCTGGAAGGGGCTCACACTGGCCAAGGCAGGGACACCTGGAGCATAGAAATGAATGGTGGCAGTAACGAACTACGACATGTTGGAGAAAAATGAGTCCAAAGTCATACTAACTAATATAAAGAAAGAAAGAAAACGATGGAAAGCTATTAGTTGCAGTAAAATTCTACTAATACATATAGACGAATAGAAGTATAATATCATCAAACAATAATTGATTCAGCAAGAATCCTAAATCTGTGCTTAAATGAAAGTTTTTGAGGAGGATATATACACAAATAATCTCTCTACAGATGAAATTCCTCTGGAATTAATTTTGGATGTCTAGTGTGAAGTGAGAATCTAAAATGATTTTTTTTTTCCCAAAAACAGTAGCCCAGTTTTCAATCTCTTTTCCACAGAAATTAAACTGTAAGCAGTTTAATATAGATATTAGATGGTAAGCTTCTTGAGGACATGGACTGTGTAACGTTCACATATATTTTTATTTTTTAGGCTAGTCAAGTGAAGCAGTGGGATATGTTCATAATTTTATCCTTAGTGCAGTGTGCTTATATAACTAACACACTGCAGGTTAAATTAGGGACTAAAAAATATTTGTGGAGTGTACTTTTTTCTTTGTTTTAAAACCATAGATGGAGTTTCTACATACACTACAGTCTTTGTGGCTGGGCGATTTATTCCTTTCATATAATCTCTGTACCTATTTTATACTTCATGTAGGTTTATGAAATATTAACATATGGTGGTAATTACGAGGGCCTTGTTCGCTTATCGTAAATTTTTTTTTTTTTAAAGGAAGGTAGAGACTTGAGCATCTTTATGGGCTGAGGAGGAAGAGTCATTGGAAAAGGGGACGTTGCAGATATGGTGCAAGCTCGCAGACAGGAGAGGGTGAATTGGGGGCCAAAAGCATTGAGCTGGGGGAAGAAGAGGCCCCTTCCTCAGTGAGATGAGGGAGAAAGGCAGACCAGGGCAGATGTGGATGTAGGTAAATGTTGTGGTGGGGGGGAATTAGGTTTGTTAAGGGTCATGCTCAGATAACTTGGGATTTTTCACTTGAGTATAAAATAAGATTCTCTGCTGAGAATGATAGTCACGGTAATGTGGGGGTTTGTGGTGGTCTGGCCCGGCACTAATGAGGCATGGGAGAAGCTGACTACAGACTCCCCAGAAAGACGGCTGAAGGGCCCAGCTGAGGATGGTGACTGGGATTTGCACTGGAATCAACCTGCAGGTTTCGATGGTACTTTCCAACTCAAGGAAAATTGGGTTGGGATTTGACAAAACTCTTCAGGAAAATTTAAAGCTGCACTTCCCTTTAGGTTTCGTCTCCTTTCCATACTCCCCTACCAAGCCCCACAACTGCGGCGGGCATGTTTTCTGCAGTTAACCGCACTGCGCTCTTAGCAGGACAGAAATAACGAATAACGCTAGCCAAGCTGAGCAACATAGGGCTTGGTAACTTTATTTGCATCAGTATTTGCAACACAACACCTAAATGAAAAAATTAACTATAAAGCCAACATCATTTACTCCGGGTCACGGAACTGTGCCATTCGCTTTAAGTGCATTTACTTAATTTCAATAAAATATTAAGAAGTGTGTCCTTTTATTGATCCGACTTTACACACCTGAGGTCTAAGGCCTAAATAAATGAGCAATTTGTTTAAGATCATATGGCTGGTTACTGGCCGAGTCATGCAAGTCTGGAAACAGAGTCCTCGCTAACACCGGTTCAGTGCTACACAAGTGAACTGTCTACAACAACTCAGTAACATTATGAGTGCCCACAGTATCGAACACATACGGTAATCGCAGTCCAGCCAGCACCCGTGCAGAGCACCAAGCACCCATTCGGTGACCCCGCACGCGTGACGCTCACGAGCGCAGTCCCCCTGGCTTCTTCCAGGAAGGCTGAAGCGGCCTAATCTCGGCCAAAAGATCAGGACGACTCGATCTGGGCTGGACTTCTTCTGCCTGAGCATCTGATCCGAGCGTCGGGCGGGCTGAGAGGAGCCGCCCCCGGGAAAGATTGTGGATTGGGGGACAGGAAAACAGAGGGCGGAGCCTTGGGGGGGAAGCGAGAAGCCGCAGCAACCATGTAAGCAGCTTCGCTTCCTGCCGCAACAGTCCGCCGCCTGAGGAGCCCACCGCCGGGCTCGGGGGCCGACTTCCGGGGGCTGAGCCGGTGAAGCGGTGGCTGGGGTGGGGGGCAACCGGCGCGGCCGGGGCGGGAGGCGCAGGTAAGGGACGGGGCCTGGAGCTTAGCCCGCTCGGGCTGAGCATGGGAAGGAGGCCGGTATGGGGAGCTTCTGGGCCAGAGCTGAGGTGAAGGTGAGAACCAGGGTTCCACAGCCGGGTGTAGGCCCTGGCTGCGGCTGAGCAAGGAAGGGCAGACAACCTGGCTTTAGAATTAGCTCGTCCTCCCGTTTACCCGTCTGGCGAGTGGGGACGGAAGCCGGGTGGGGCCCTTAAGATTTCCTTGGGAACGTTTGAAGTTCCTTTGCCTCTTTCTCGACCCTTAAGCCTGAGGTTATTTAGGAGGGGAAGAGTCCAGTTGCTTTTCCCTCTGAGTGCGTGAGTTCTGAGTTTGTTAGAGGCGCATCCGTAGGCTGGAAAAGAAAGTTCATGAGCTGCAGAAACGATACCAACCGTGGGGTTCAAATGTGTGTTTGTCTTAAATGCTTGCCTTTGCTATTTGAGACGATTCCATTTCAACTTACGTTTCGGAGTCTCTTGAGGAGGCTTATTCCCAATTAGTGTTTACCCTTTGCTTAGAATGTTCCCAACAAAAGGATGAGAATGGAATGTGTTGGAAACTTTTAGGACTTAAGGGTTTTCTGCCCAATCAGAGGTTATTCCTGAGACAGTCAAGAAATAAAGAAGTGATAGAATTTTGTATAAAGCAAGTTATTCGTGTGTATGTGATGTGTATATATCATTCATTAGTATTGACGCAGTGCATCCTGTGTTCAAAAATATGTCCCGTGTTGACAATAGAGGTAGTCGCTTGGTACGGTGTACTTATTTCTGATTTATTTGAGTCCCTTTGGCACTCCAAAACTCCCACTCTGTCAGTATTACAAAAAATGTTCCTTCCTTCCTTCCTTCCTTCCTTCCTTCCTTCCTTCCTTCCGTGTTTGTGACAAAGATTGTGTAGGTTAAATCTCTTCTGTGGAGCAAGACTAATTTCCTGTATTCTCCCTTTTTCTGCTTTCTGGATCGTGCTCGGGTTTTCTTTTAGGCGTGTTGGTAAAAAATGTAACAAGAAATCTTTGTTGATAGAAGGTAACATTTCCAATATTCAACTTCCCTAAATTATTAAATTTCCAGTTTTTTTTTTTTTTTTTGACAGAGTCTCGCTCTGTACCCCAGGTTGGAGTGCAGCGGCGCGATCTCGGCCGACTGCAACCTCTGCCTTTCCGGGTTCAAGCGATTCTTCTGCCTCAGCCTCCTGAGTAGCTAGATTACAGGCGCGCGACACAACACTCGGCTAATTTTTGTATTTTTGGTAGAGACGGGATTTCACCATGTTAGCTAAGCTGGTTTCGAATTCCTGACCTGAGGCGATTCACCCGCCTCAGCCTCCCAAGGTGCTGGGATTACAGGCGTGAGTCACCGGGCCTGGGGTCTCCCTCCCTCGCCCAGGCTGGAGTGAAATGGCACGATCTCGGCTTACTGCAATCTCTGCTTCCCAGGCTCAAGGGATTCTCCTGCCTCGGCCTCCCAAAGTGTGGGGATCACAGGTGTGAGCCACCACGTCCGGCCTTTACTGATTGGCTTCTCATAGTTTGTAGGAGGTCTGCATGTATTAGTAGCCTTAATTAGAAAGAGTAAAGTATTGATGACATATCAGAAGGCTTTGGGTAGGTGGTTTAATAGGACTGATTACCTCTCAGGAAAGAGTCCTAATTTATATTTTAAAGCGTTGTTAAGCTGCTAAAGAGTGAGAGTTGTAAGATAATTTTTTCAGGGCCTAGCATCATTATGTAATTATTAGGGTTAACTACATGATTGGGTTTATATTTCAGTGGCTACACTTGGTAAGTGTTTTCATGGGAATTTTTATCTTCTTATTTCCAAAGCCAAGTATAATTTTTGTGTAGATAACCTTTAGAAGTAGTTCTAAGACTCTTTAGGCAGAATGCCATCTCTGCTTCTGATGTTACTTGTGTTAAAGCAGAATGTAGGCTGTTTTCCAGGGGTGGTTGTTACGACCATCACATTATTGTTTCTCTCCAGTGCTCTTTTTTTTTTTTCCTAAATAAAATAGAGATGAAGTCTTGCTATGTTGACTAGGCTGGTCTGGAACTCCTGGCCTCAAGCGATCCTCACATCTCAGCCTCCCAAAGTGCTGGGATTACAGGCATGAGGCCACAATGCCTGGCCTCTTTTTTTCTTTTTAATAAAGAACCACACAAACTTTTTTTTGAGTGTATAGTTGATCAGTCATCAGCTTACTGCCCAACACTTTTTGCTGAATTGTCATGACACTTCAGAAGGATTGTTGATTATTCTTCTCAATGGAAGATATTAGAAACTTTCCTTCCCCTTCTTCTTCCTTTTCTCCTTCCTCTTTCCTTCCCCTTCCTCTTCCTCTTTTTCTTTTCCCTCCCCCCCCCAAATAAACATGTATTGCCAAATTCTGTTTAAGTCAGTGGTTTCCTTTCTGCCTTAATTTATTTATTAAATTATTGATCAGACAGAGCCTTAAGTAGAGAATGCGGATAGGTTAAAAGGAAAGTGTGAAGAGCTACAAAAGTAATTTTGATGTAATACTTACTTTTGGGGTGAGACTTGGGGTATAGTGACAGTTCTACCACTGTCTGACCCCCAAGAAAGTTGTTTTAGGTTCAGTGAACCTTGGTTGCCTCAAAGGTAAAATGTAATAAAGCCAGCTGTGCATGCCTTCCAGGATTGTAAGAAGAAAATGAGATGGTAGATATGATTTTGAATGTGAAAAGCATTTTACCAAGACTGTAATGTCGTCTTTGTAAAGTGGAGACTAGATTATAAGCTATAGTATATATATTGTTTTCTCCAAGGGAAGAACGTTGTCCTTATTTTGAAACAATAGGTAGCCTCCTGGTGGTTGGAACAAGCTTCTGCCTGCGGGGGCCCAGTGTCTGGGCCCTAGGGATCTACAGCTCAGTACGCTTACGATGTGTTTCAGGAAGGCCTTATAGTGTTTCAGGAAGGCCTCCTAGTTGATGCTATCCTCATGTCCTGCCAGAACAGTCTCCATCTCCTCCTCAGCCATCTTCTCTCCCAGGGTGATGAGGACTTGTCTGAGCTCTGCTCTGGTGACTTTGCTATTCCCCTCTTTGTCGAACACATGAAGCCCCTCCAAGTACTACTCATATGTGCCTTGGTTCCGGTTCTTGGCTGCCACCTGGAGCATGGGCAGGAAAGTCTCGAAGTCCACATGCTGGGACTTCATTCAGCTCATCACTCTTGGTGTTGGTTCCCAAGGAACTTGAGCACCTTGGCATTGGTGGGGTTCTGGCCCAGGACCCGCATCATGTCCCCAAACTGGCTGTACAGGATCTTGCTAGCCCCCACTCAGTTAAACAGCTTGAAGGCCCCCTTGAACTCCTCCAGGTGGTCCTTGTTAAACTTGATCACTTTGGAGAGATCGACTTGGGGCTCCTAGATTTTCTCAGGGGCCTGGGGGATGGGATAGCTGGCTCAGCTTTGGTCTTGGCTGGAGGGGCTCATGCTGCTCCTGGCTTGGCAGCTGCTTTGGAGATGGAGAGCCCTACTGGTTCTTCCGCAGAATATCCTTGGAAGGCATGATGTCTGCTGGCCAAAGGACAGTGTGTGGCTGGGGGCACTCATCTCCTGCAGGGTCCATGTCTGGGCCAGACTACGGTATTTTTTTTTTTTTTTTTTTTTTGTGGACAGAGTTTTGCTCTTGTTGCCCAGGCTGGAGTGCAGTGGTGTGATCTTGGCTCGCTGCAACCTCCGACTCCTGGGTTCAAGTGATTCTTCTGCCTCAGCCTCCTGAGTAACTGTGATTACAGGCACCTGCCACCGTGTCCAGCTAATTTTTGTATTTTTGGTAGAGATGGGGTTTTACCATGTTGCCCAGGCTGCTTTCGAACTCCTGACTTCAGGTGATCCGCCCACATCGGCCTCCCAAAGTGCTGGGATTATAGGTGTGAGCCACCGTGCCCAGCCCAGTCTACAGTATGTTAATGATTTGAGTTATCCATGGTTCTTCTCTTTGAAATATGAATCAATATGGCAGAAAATAGTACTTTTCTGTAACTTTCATCGGGTGATGTGGTTAGCTTTATTGCTTTGGTTGAAATATGGTTTTTTGGTTATTTAGAAAAAAAGGCCTTTAAGAAGATCTTCTTCTTAATGTCTCTATAAATTGAGGCTTAAAGGGAGGAAAAACTACAGGTTCGTGTGTTTAGGAGCAAAGATAGTGGGGAACAACTTGTTGATTTGAATGAAGTGTAGCTTGAGGTAATTGTTAAAGTTTTGTAGAAATGTCATTAAAGGATGACTTTCATGTCCTTGTCTTAGAAATATAATTTTTTTTATTATTTTTTAAAATGTAAAAGTTGAGACCAGGCATGGTGGCTCATGCCTGTAATCCCAGCACTTTGGGAGGCTGAGGCAGGTGGATCACCTGAGATCAGGAGTTTGAGACCAGCCTGGCCAACATGGTGAAACCCCTTCCCTACTGAAAATACAAAAAATTAGCTGGATGTGGTGATGTGCGCCTGTAGTCCCAGCTATTCAGGAGGCTCAGGTGAGAGGATCACTTGAACCTGGGAGGTGGAGCTTGCAGTGAGCCAAGATCACACTACTGTATTCCAGCCTAGGCGACAGAGCAAGACTCCATCTCAAAAAAAAAAAAAGTTGAAATAAGTAAAATAAGACTGAAGAATTTATATGTGTGTTGTATAACTAGCTTCCCCCCATAACTTTAAAAAGCTGTTGTGTATCCCTTCTTCTGAAACATGTTAAAATGAAAGAGATAGAAATGATGTGAAAATGCTTATTTTTCTTTCTGCCTGCTCACATTAATGCTTTACCTCCACATTTTTATTAATTTAAATATTTTCTTTTTCTTTTTTTTTTGGAGACGGAGTCTCGCTCTGTTGCCCAGGCTGGAGTGCAGTGGCCGGATCTCAGCTCACTGCAAGCTCCGCCTCCCAGGTTTATGCCATTCTCCTTCCTCAGCCTCCGAGTAGCTGGGACTACAGGCGCCCGCCACCTCGCCCGGCTAGTTTTTTGTATTTTTTAGTAGAGACGGGGTTTCACCTTGTTAGCCAGGATGGTCTCGATCTCCTGACCTCGTGATCCGCCCGTCTCGGCCTCCCAAAGTGCTGGGATTACAGGCTTGAACCACCGTGCCCGGCCAATTTAAATATTTTCTATAATTTGAATAGTAATGTTCAAAATTGAGTTGGCTATCAGATCATAGTTTTAGATGGTTGAGGCTCTTATGATTTAGACAGCAGTGTTTTCAGTCCTTTGGAATATATGAAGCTAGATTTATTTACTGTTTATTTTCATAGATCTGAATTTTCACAGAATAGGATTTTCTAGATATTTGGATGCTGTTTGGAATCAATTTTTGAGCTTCCTGAGGAACTTAGATCTTTTGCTTATTTCTTTTGTTTTTTAGACTCATGAAATGGCCACAGATGATAAGACGTCCCCAACACTGGACTCTGCTAATGATTTGCCTCGATCTCCTGCTAGTCCTTCTCATCTCACACACTTTAAACCTTTGACTCCTGATCAAGATGAGCCCCCTTTTAAATCAGCTTATAGTTCTTTTGTAAATCTCTTTCGTTTTAACAAAGGTAAGACATATTAAATATAAGAGGTTTGATTCAGGTTTGATTCTTTGAAATACTCCTTTGTCTGCAGTAGCTCACCATGATCATATAGTGGTCAGTAGTCTGTTCAGCTTTAATGTGGGGTCTGTAAGAAAGTGAAATATTAACAAGCTGATAGCTTTAATTGTAGGTCACCAGGTTTTACTGCTGAAGAGAAAGCTAGAATTTTCACTGTAATATCATTAATTATTGGTAACTAAAGATCTGGATTAAAAACTACATGTTAGGCTGGCTGTGGTGGCTCACACCTGTAATCCCAGCACTTTGGGAGGCTGAGGTGGACAGATCACAAGGTCAGGAGATTGAGACCATCCTGGCTAACACGGTGAAACCCCGTCTCTACTAAAAATACAAAAAAATTAGCCAGGCATGGTGGTGGGCACCTGTAGTCCCAGCTGCTCGGGAGCCTGAGGCAGGAGAATGGCGTGAACCCGGGAGGCGGAGCTTACAGTGAGCCAAGATCCCGCCACTGCACTCCAGCCTAGGAGACAGAGCGAGACTCCGTTTCAAGAAAAAATAATAAAAAACTAAATGTTAAAAGGAGGTTTCTTTTAATGAAGAACGTAGTCGTCTCTTTTTGTTGTTCTTGTTTTCTCTCTTTTTTTTTTGAGACAGATTCTCGCTCTGTTGCCCAGGTTGGAGTGCATTGGTGCCATCTCTGCTCACTGCAAGCTCCGCCTCCCAGGTTCATGCCATTCTCCTGCCTCAGCCTCCCTAGTAGCTGGGACTACAGGCGCCTGCCACCACGCCCGGCTAATTTTTTGTATTTTTTAGTAGAGAGAGGATTTCACCGTGTTAGCCAGGATGGTCTCAATCTCCTGACCTTGTGATCTGCCCGCCTCGGCCTCCCAAAGTGTTGGGATTACAAGTGTGAGCCACCGCGCCTGGCCCTTTTTTTGTTAATATACTTCAAATTAGTTCATAGAATGGACTTTGTTCTTTTGGGGGTTAATAGCTAAAATATTTAAAGCAATGAAACTAAAAGGAACAGTACACGGGAGGAAAGGTTTATACTTTTCAAAAACTGGAAGCTGTCATTAGGGTTCTTGTTGACTTAAAACTGTTAAGACTAGCCGGACGCGGTGGCTCAAGCCTGTAATCCCAGCACTTTGGGAGGCCGAGACGTGGATCACGAGGTCAGGAGATCGAGACCAACCTGGTTAACACGATGAAACCCCGTCTCTACTAAAAAATACAAAAAATTAGCCGGGCAAGATGGCGGGCGCCTGTAGTCCCAGCTACTCGGGAGGCTGAGGCAGGAGAATGGCGTAAACCTGGGAGGCGGAGCTTGCAGTGAGCCGAGATCGCGCCACTGCACTCCACTGCACTCCAGCCTGGGCGACAGAGCGAGACTCCGTCTCAAAAAAAAAAAAAAAAAAAAAACTGTTAGACTAAGGTATACATGTAATGACATCAAATGAAAAGATACTTTTAAAGTGAGCTCTTTTTAAGTAATATGTCTTTTACTTGGAACAAGAATTAAAAAAAGCATGGCCTATGTCGTTTGTCTGTATTACTTGAAGTATGTTAGAAAGTAATTCTTGTTGTAAAGCATTTGGGGAGGTTAATAGTATTAATTAACTCAGTAGAACCTTTAATAATATTAACTGGATTTTATTTATGATCATGTTTAAAGTGCTATGAAAACCCTTTAGTACATTTTTAAGACAATGATGTTTAAAAAAATAAACTATTTTTTAGAAGAGTTTTAGATTTATAGAAAAATTGGGAAGATAGAATTTCCATATAATCCCATACCGAGTTTTCCTTATATAAACATTTTACATTAGTCTGGTACATTTGTTACAATTAATGAACTATTATTGATAGGTTATTAACTAAATTACATTTTTTATTAGATTTCTTGAGTTTTTACCACTTGTTCTTTTTGTGTTCCAGGATCCTGTTTATCATACCACGTTACACTGAGTTGTCATAAGGCAATAAAATTTTCATTTATTTAGCAAATGTTTATTGGGTACCTCCTTTGTGCTGGAAACTGTTTTAATAGTGTAAGGGATCTGTCACATAAACAGACCCCAAAAATCCCTGCCTTCATATGAAGCTTATATTTTGTTTCCTTTAATATGCATAAGAAATTTCTAATGAAAAGTGAAACAAATAGAAGATCATATATACCAAGGGTGTGTTTATTGGCCTGTAATTTTGCCCCCTTCTTTGAATTTTCTTTTTTTAAAATCTAGGCTGGGCACAGTGGCCTATGCCTGTAATTTCACACTTTGGGATGCTGAGGTGGGAGAATTGCTTGAGGCCAGGAGTTCAATACCAGTCTGGGCAACATGGGGAGACCTGCCTGTATTTAAAATTAAATAAATGAAAAAGAAAAAAAAATAGTTTTTAGTTATGCATATAATACATGTATACATTGTTGCCTGAAAATTTCATCTACTTCCTTCTCATTGCTGAACTCTCAGTGTTAGTTTTTTAAGTAATGCCAGGTGTTCCCTTGCTACAGAGAGAGCAGAAGGAGGCCAGGGAGAACAGCAGCCTTTGAGTGGAAGTTGGACCAGCCCTCAGCTCCCTTCAAGGACACAGTCTGTTAGGTCACCCACACCTTATAAAAAACAGCTTAATGAGGAACTCCAGCGGCGCTCTTCAGCATTAGGTAAAACGGTGTTCTTATTTCATTCCCTTCTATCTGCTAGATTTTTCCACAGTCATTGTGTTTCCTAGTTGTTTATAGCAGGTCTTAACTTTCCTGCTATTTGGAGTAGTCAGGTACTATTTGGAATAGTCAGGTATCGTTCAGAGTAAATAAAACTGTTACCTGGGTAGTGAAAGAATTTATTGACACCTGACAAAATTCTTAAACGTCTCATTAAACTTTAATTTAGGCAAGGCACAGATCTCTTGACTATTTTTTGATTAATTACTTGCTTGGGTTTCAGCAGAGAACAGTTTGCAACATCCCCAGGAGAACACAGGTTAGTTTCCACTTTGTAAATGAATTTTGCATTATGTTCTTGGGATGCTAGTGAAATGTGATATGCATGCCTCTGGCTGCAGAACTCTGTCAACTCCATTAGTGGGCTGCCACTTGCTCTTGGCCTTCTGTCCTTGTTGGGGTGCAAACTGTCAGTGTGGCTGAATAAGCTGAGCTCCTCTCATCTGTCTGTTTTCCATTCTGGTCTACTACATAGTCATCTCCTTCATTTTCATGCTCTTCTGATGAGTATGGGCTGGGGACTGGCGTCAGAATTGAGAGATTAGAGAAGGAGAGGTGGTTTATGTTTTATTTCTGTCAGATTTTTCAACTTGGTGGAGTGGTTTGCCCAGGTCAAGGTGACAAAAGAAAGGAATTGGGAGGTGGCATGGTAGAGAGGAAGGGATGCATCATTGGGAATTAGATGCCCCTGAACACTAGATCCCGTCTGGTCTGGCTGGTCTTCCCCCAGGTAATGGTGGTTGGCAGAAGGATAGTTTATTGTGAGTTCAGACTTGGTCAGCCAGAGCAAAGATAAACCAAGCAAAAGATGAGTTTCTACCCAAGGACTGGCACAGAGCTGGCTGCATCACCTGCACAGGTTTTCTAGGGCAGTGAGCCTCAGCCAGGGTTACATCAGCCATTTGGAGGGAAGAATTAGAAGATGGAGAGTGGGAGAGGGAGAAAGGAGCTCTCCTTTTGTTCCACATAATCTCTATTTTAACTTTTAGCCTCAGTAAACTCTCCTTAGCTCTTGAGTCTGACCCACAACAACACTGTTTTTGTTGAGGGAGCTCTTTTGACTCAATCCCGTGCTGAATTGAGTGTAGGATTTGTTTTACCTAAAATCAAGTTAGACTAGAAAGTAATCTTTTAGGAGTTACAAATTGGCAGCCTGCCAAACCTTGCCATTGGTGTTATGATCAACTTGAACTTTAATATCTCCAGGTGGAGCCTTTAATGTCTAGTTTCTTTATTGTCTTTCTTAAGTCTCCTTGATCATTTGATTCTATCTTCAAGGCATTTTGAGCTTCAGAAGCCTGGTGGTGTTCGGCCAGCCACGTTCTTTTCCCTATTAAAAAGGCCGTAATTCTACAATTTGCTAGCTTTCCGACCTTAGGAAAGTTATTTAATTTTCTGATGTTCATTTTGCAAGAGAAGCAGCTAAGGCTATTTGCCTAAGGGCATAAAGCTAGACCAGATTTTCTCTCTGGGTCTCTTTCATCTTCAGCCAACATCTGTGATTCTCTTGGTTCCAAGAAGGGTCTCACTCATCCTTTTTCAGTGGATGATGCTATTAATACTTTCTTATATTCCTAATTGGCTAAATGCAAGGAACTTCACAAGTTGTTGCCTGCTGCTCAGGAGCACAGCCGTTATGTTTCCAGTAGCTTCATCTGTCTCCTTTTTCAACTTGTGGATCATGGAGAGTTGCTTTTTGTTTTGAGACTCAAGTTTAGTTATTCTAATACAGTAGCAACACATCTGAGGTATGTGCTAAAACTAAGATATAACTTTATAGAAAGATAGAAGTTTCCAGAGTTTTCTAAAATAGGTACAATTTTGATAGTTACTTCAGTGATTACATAATCTTGGGAAATTCTTTGTAAACTTTAGATCCCAACCTCTCATTTCTTTGTAATTCTTTTTTTTCCCATCCAGCCAAAACAACACCTATCTAGCAAATGGTGAATCTGAGGAAGATTCAGAGTGGGGTATTTTCCAGCTTACTTTGCCGTAGGTTATCAGGTTGATGGGTTTAAGCTAATAGGATGTTCATCCTTTTTGTCAAACTATCTTCGCTTCATCCTTAGGTTTTGTAACTGCCAGAAATAGGCAGAAACTTCAGTTGTAACTTTGGTCTAAATTAAGGAAATAACAGGTGACAGCTTTGGTGGGCATATCCTATTTTGGCTATGAGGCTGGAATTTGGGCTTATTGGTGATAGATTTGGTTCAGTATTGCTATGTCAGGTATAAATGATCCTTTCCAGTTTGGAGCTACAGGGTTGGGGAAGTGACAGGGAGGGATAAGATTGGAGTTTTAGCAGTTTTCTGGCAGTTTTAATATGCTTGGACATAGGTCAAGTTTTACCATGGCAAAATTTACCATCCTGGATGTTGTGAAGTCTGTCAGAATCTTTGAAGGCTGAGCTATTAAACTTCTTTCTGACCATCTTCTGCATGAGACTTTGGATATATGGTCTGCAGACAGAACTGAACTGTTTGATCCTACTGCTTACCTGTTTGACCTTAGAGAACAAGCTCAGTTAACCCTCCCTGATTGCTTTTTCTTCTGCTAAATTTCTAACAAGCATTTATTATAGGTTGGACCAAAGGGCTTAAGAAGTCATTAATGAATTTTGGACCACTTAAGTGATGTTCCCATTTCAGGCCTGAAAACCATCAATGGTCTTAGACAATGCTTGTCTTAGGCAGCCTTTACTCGCTTGTAAAACAGCATTTTACATGAGAAGAAATACTTTCAGTAGCCTCTTACCCTTGTAAAGACTTGTTTTAACTCTCAGTTCATATAACTGGATGGGAGAACATAATTATATGCTAACCATAAGAGGCAGTTTCCATCACATATATACCTTGTTGTATATAGATACTAGGGACTGTTAACAAGGTTGCTTTTTTTTTAATCCAACTCAGACACAAGAAGGAAAGCAGAACCTACCTTTGGAGGTCATGACCCTCGTACAGCTGTTCAGCTTCGAAGCCTCAGCACAGTATTAAAACGCCTCAAGGAAATCATGGAGGGGAAAAGCCAGGTACTGTCTGGAGGCTTTGGAAGATTACTGATTAAGCGCTTATGGGGATCATGCCATACCTAATGAAAATGGCGTTAATGCCACTGAAAGAAAGTTTAATTAGTACTTCCTCCAACTGTGAGCACCCTATTTTTATACATAAGTTCTTAATTTTATTGTAGTCTAATTTATCAGTTTCTTCCCTTTATGCTTAGTGCTTTTTGTGTTCTGTTTAAGAAGTGTTTATCTAGTTCAGGGCAGTAGATATTCTCCTATGGTTTCTTCAAGAAGGTTTATTATTTCTGTCAAGTATAGGGGTCAGGCTTCCATTTTTCCTCATGGATGTCCAGTTGGATATAGTACCATTGTTTTTGAAAAGACCATCTTCCACTGATTGCATTATAAATTTCACCATAAGTCCATATATGTGTGAGGGTGTGTCAGGGCTCTCTTTTTCTGTTCCATACCTTTAGTTTTTTCTATCCTTGTACCAGTACCCTGTCTAAAATTATTGTAGCATTAGAATAAGTCTTGATGGCTGATAATATTAAGTCCTTCAATTTGTTCTTCTTCAAGATTGTCTTGGTTATTTTGACCTTTTGTATTCCCATATGAATTTTTGAATTAGTTTGTTTTCTGCAAAAGAAAGCTTTGAGGATTTCATTTGCCATTGCTTATTAATAATCAGTATTTTCAAGAAGCCTTCACACATTTTTATTGTTATAGGATAGTGACCTGAAACAATACTGGATGCCAGATAGCCAATGTAAAGAGTGCTATGACTGTAGTGAGAAATTTACAACCTTTAGGCGCAGACACCATTGCCGACTATGTGGGCAGATTTTCTGCAGTCGTTGCTGTAATCAAGAAATCCCTGGAAAATTTATGGGCTATACAGGTAAATGCATTTTATTGCCAGTTTACAATTTTTAAAGGTCATAACTATAAAACACTTATAATACAGGATAGTGTTAAGCCAATTTTCATTTTGGGCTTTATGTGTAAGACATGGGGACACAAAGGTGAGGGAGACACAGCTTTGCTTTTAAGAACTTTACTATTGAATAATACAGTAGATGGGACTTATCATAAATAACCAGAGTAAAAGTGTATTTATTGTAGATGCTAGCAAAATCTATGGGAACATTAAAATTTATTAGACAAGATCGTTAGAGTAGATTAGTAATTTAAATCACAATGAGAGTTTTCATTTTACCAAGTACAGATCTTCCTTGACGTTACATGACACAGAGCTTTGGCAGTGAATTGTGTCTTACTCAGATTCTTCCATAAGGAGCGTAGTCAGATTTCAGCAGTACAGAAAATTTAAGTTATTTGTTGAAACAGAAAAAAACTGAATAATGGTGTGTTGATTTATATAGTGATTTGGGAGTGGAAGGTAGGCAGAAATTACCTGAAAAAGAACACTCCTGACATCTTTCTCTTGTTATTTTTGTTATTGTGAAGATCCTTCTGTCCGCTCGTTTTTTTTACACCTAAACTACTACAGAGTTCAGAATCCGATTATCTGTCAAGAACCCCATTAGCTTTTACAGCAGCTTTTTTGTTTGAAAATTATTTGTATTTCTTTTTTGGTAATAATTTCAACTTTTATTTTAGATTCATGTTTGTTACATGGGTATATTTAGTGATACTGAGATTTTGCATATGATTGATCCTGTCACCCAGGTAGTGGGCATGGTATCCAGTAGTTAGTTTTTCAAATCTTGCTCCTCTTCCTCCCTCCCTGCTCTAGTAGTCCCCTTGTCTATTGTTGCTATCTTTATGTCCTTGTGTACTCAGTGTTTAGCTCCCACTTGTAAGTGAGAGCTTGTGGCTTTTGGTTTTCTGTTCCTGTGTTAATTTACTTAGGATAATGGCCTCCAGCTGCATCCATGTTGCTACAAAGGACATAATTTTGTTCTTTTTTTTTATGGCTGCATAGTATTCCATGGTCTATATATACCACATTTTCTTTATCCATTTCACCATTGGGGCACCCAGGTTGATTCTGTCTTTGCTATTATAAAAAGTGTTACAATGAACATATGAGTGCATGTGTCTTTTTGGTAGAATTATTTATTCTCCTTTGGATATATACCCAGTAGTGGGATTCCTGAGTCAAATGGTAGTAGTTCTGTTTTAAGCTCTTTGAGAAATCTTCCAACTGTCTTCCACAGTGGCTGAAATAACTTACATTCCCATCAGCAGTGTATAAGCATTCTCTTTTCTCTGCAGCTTTACCAGTATTCGTTTTTTGGCTGTTTAATAACAGCTATTCTGACTGGTGTGAGATGGTATCTTATTGTGGTTTTGATTTGCATTTCACTAATGATTAGTGATGTGGAGCATTTTTTCATGTTTGTTGGCCACTTGTAGGTCTTTTTTTGAGAAGTGTCTGTTCATGTCTTTTGCCCAATTTTTAATGGGGTCATTTGTTTTTTACTTGTTGAATTATGTTTCTTATATATTCTGGATATTAGATCTTTGTCAGATGCATAGTTTGCAAGTATAGTCTCCTCTTCTGTGGCTTGTGTGTTTACTCTGTTGATAGTTTCTTTTACCGTGCAGAAGCACTGTAGTTTAATTAGGTCCCAGATGTCAATTTTTGTTTTTGTTGCAATTGCTTTTGAGGACTTAGTCATAAGTTGTTCCCCAAGGCTGATGTCCAGAATTGTGCTTCATAGGTTTTCTTCTAGGACTTTCATAGTTTGAGGTCTTACATTTAAATCTTTAATCCATCTTGAATTAATTTTCATATATGGTGAAACATAGGGGCCAGTTTTATTCTTCTGTATATGGCTAGCCAGCTATCCCAGTGCCATTTATTGAATAGGAAGTCCTTTCCCTGTTGTTCATTTTTGTTGACTTTGTTGAAGATCAAATGTCTGTAAGTGTGTGGTTTTATTTCTGGGTTCTTTGTTCTGTTCCATTGGCTTATGTGCCTGTTTTTGTACCAGTACCATGCTGTTTTTGTTACTGTAGCCTATTCCTATGAAACTACCAATGCCATTTTTCATAGAATTAGAAAAACTATTCTAAAATTCATATAGAACCAAAAAAGAGCCTGAGTAGTCAAAACAATTGTAAGCAAAAAGAACAAGTCAGGAGGCATCACATTTCCTGACTTCAAATTGTACTCTAAGGCTACAGTGACCACAATTACAGCTTTTAAAAGACTTTTTTTTTTTTTTAACCTTTAGTTTCTCCCTACCTCGAATTCATATTTCATATCCTAGTCAGCATTCTTTGTAAAATGCTAATTTGATCATGTCAGGGTATTTCCCTGCATAGTACTCTTTCAGAGCTCCCATTACCGTCAGGATAAAGCCTTTCTTGTTAATATGGTTGGTATGTTAGCTTCCTAGGGCTACCATAACAAAGTACCCACAGGCTCAGTGGCTTAGAACAACAGAAATGTATGTCTCGTAGTTCTGGAGGCCAGAAGTACCAAAATACAGATCAGGGAACAAATGTAGGGATCCTCCTGGTTGTCTGTTCTATCTCTATTCTTGAACTGGGGAAATAACTATAGAGTGAGTCTGGGGACTCACTAAACTCACAGTGAGATAGACCTGAACTAAAGCTCCACTGATCACCTGACCTCTGTAAGTCTCTACTCTGACAGGCACACCAGAGTGATGTTTTGGGTCTCCTGAAATTAGTGTCAGTTGAGAGTGAGTGTCTAATAACCCCTGAAAAATTTCATTATTTCCTTCTCAGTGTCCAGTTGCCTTGGTACAAGCATAGGTCTCTTTGGCGATGGCTGGTAGAAAGATTAACAGTATACATTTCTGGCAGTGTAGTGGGGTTCTTCTTCAGAATGAAGAAGAGTTCTGGATCATCGGTAAATGGTAAATTGGTAAATGGCTCAAGTCTGGGAATTGATTAAAGGATCATATGACTCGGTTTTCATTATTCAAGTTGGACTTATAGCTACTTGATGTAGAGTTATTTCCCTTATACAAATCAAGTAAGAGTTTTGTTGATTGCCCATCTACTTCACTTGTGGAGACATTATGATCAACTAGCCAATGCTGTAAATCTCTTAATCTATTCTGATTACTGCTTTGATGCTGATGTCTATTACAGTAACCATGCCCACCTTGTCTTTGGCTATTAAAGTGCTGTCTATTGGCCCCGCAACCCTGGGATCCAGTGATCCCCATTGCATTTAGGTTTCCTGACCCAGTAGCAGTAGTTCCTTTTGTAATTTCTGATCTACAAAGAAGAGCAACCACAAAGCTCTTTAAGGATGCTGGGCCTCCCCTCACAAATTTATTTCTCATAGTCGTGGTTGAAAGGTATGGCCCCCTTGGGTGAGTCAGCAAGTCTCACATGGTAAAACTACTTTTAATGTTTCAATCTCCCCTAACCTTTGGATGCCTTCTTCTATAATATAATAGGGCATTTCTGACATTTTAACCCCATTTAGTGTAAGCCACCTTTTGGTCTGTGTTTCAGCCAGTCATCTAAACAGACTGTTGGAGACCCTTTTAACCCCTTGAGCTGCGACAATAAATATAGAATCTGCTTAGTGGGCCCATATCAGTAAATTCAGCTTGATCCAACTTTACCATTCTTTCCACTGTTATCCCATACCTTCATTATCCATTCCCACATGTATTTCCTTGCTTTTTTATCTGTATAAATGGGAAAAATCATGTAGTTCTGGAGTGCAGTGCACCTTCTCATGGGTCACAGTTTGTATCTCACCTTTCAGGGTCTGCCTGAGCTTGAGTTTCTTTATAGGTCTGGTAGCAAAGAGGAGTAGCAGGAGTAGATCCTGAGTAAAATTAGCAGTGTCTTGCAGGGCAGCTAACTCAGGGGAGGTCATTACAGACTGTCTGATCAAAGCCAGGTTAATCTCCTCAAATGAGGTGGAAAGACTGCTTCTGCTGGCAAAGAAGACTCAGAATTTTGGTGTTTAGTATCCCCAGCTTCATCAGGATCTTCCTATATATTTCCATCCCTTCCCAATCAATGCCCTCACTTTAATAGCAGACAAACTTCAAGGTTGGTGATTCAGTTTGTGTTTCAGTTCAGCCACTTGCAGGATGAGAGTGTCATTTGATTTTTAGCAATCTTAGCACTGAAACTGCAGGAGGTAAGGATTTCTTTCAAGGAAGACCTAGAAACTTTCAGATAATTTATACAGTTCTTCAGCTGGGAATTTGAATCCCTAAGGTAATCCATTTCTTTTTTAACTTTTGTCTAATGCAATTAGGAGGATCCAGCCCATGTCATTGTACTTGTTAGCTTGACAAAACCGTTCTAAGGTATTAAATACTTGGTCACCCAGCACTTTGCCTTTTATAAGTATTAATGTTTGATTCGGAGTATCTATAGGTGATATTTTGCATGTCTTGGTTGCCACATTACACAATGGACCATCAGTGTTCTCTTTACTACTGGAAATAGAGTCATTCGTGCCTTTAAATCTAATCAGCTTAGAGAACCAATTCCAGAAATGTAAGAACCAATTCAGAAAACTTATCCTTAAGATTCTGTTGCTCTAAAGCCATTCTTGGTCCCAAAATATGTGTTAGGGTTCTCCAGAGAAACAGAACCAGTAGGATACACAAACACACACTTAATATAGAGAGAAATTTATGTTTAACAATCGGTCAAGTTATTTTGAGGACTGGCAAGTCTGAAATTCTCAGGGCAAGCCAGTAGGCTGGAAACTCCTACAGGATTTCTATCTTACTGTGTTGAGACAGAATTTCTTTTTCTTCTGAAAACTTTAGTCTTTGTCCTTAAGGACTTCAGCTGATTAGATGAGACCTACTCACATTCTAGAGGACAGTCTGCTTTACTTAAAGTCAGCTGATTGTAAATATTAATCACATCCAAAAAAAATAACCTTCACAGCATCTCAGCTTGACCAAACAACTAATCTAGCCACGTTGACACATAAGGTTAATCACAAATGGCATAATATAGTGGTCCCCAACCTTTTTGGCACCAGGGACCGCTTTTGTGGAAGACAGTCTTTCCATGGACTGGTGTGGGGGATGGGCGATGGTTTTGAGATGAAACTGTTCCACCTTAGATAATCAGGCATTAGATTCTCGTAGGAACGTTTCATCCTAGATCCCTCACATGCGCAGTTCACCGTAGGGTTCACGCTTCTGTAGGAATCTAATGCCACCGCTCATGTGACAGGAGGTGGGGCTCCGGAGGTAATGCTTGTTTGTGTATGGCTTGTGTGCTGCTTGCTCACCACTCACCTCCTGCTGTGTGGCTTGCTTCCTAACAGGCTATGGATGGGGAGCAGTACATGGCTCTGGGGTTGGGGACCTCTGCAATAATATATGCTAGGCACAATTATACATTGTGCCACTGAATAAATGTTAATAGCTAGAAAAATGTCTAGTACATGGAAAGGGATTAATGAACAGTAAACTATTGTTATTGATGGTAGTAGCAATAGTATCTGCATCTGTCATGCAGCTTTTTGATTATATGTGTGTTGCCTCCAGTGGACTATGAGTTTTTTAATGGCAGGACTGTATCTCATCAGTCTTTGTATTCCCATCACACCATATAGGCATGCGCTTAATAGGCTCTTACTGATGAAAGTTCTTCATGAAATGAAAACTTTTCTGATTAGGCTTGGCTCTGTTTATTGATTTGATAATTTTAGTTCTAATAGCTGACTGGTTAGGGGAGATTTCCTTTATAGTGTAAGAAACAAATGAAGTCTTTGTTGTAGTAAATTGAAAGTCTTTCTACAGGGAGTAATTTTCACTTCTTTTTTTTTTTTTTTTTTTTTTTTTTTTGGAGACCAAGTCTCGCTCTGCTGCTCAAGCTGCAGTGCAGTGGCACGATCACAGCTTACTGCAGCGTCAGCCTCCTGGGCTCAAGCAATCCTCGCACCTCTCAGCCTCCCAAGTAGCTTGGACTACAGGGTGCATGCCACCGTGCCCTGGCTAGTTTTTGTATTTTTTATTGATGTGGGGTCTCACCATGTTGCCTAGGCTGATCTCAAATTCCTGTGCTCAAGCAGTCTGCCTGCCTTGGCCTCCTGAAGTAGTGGGATTATGGGTGTGTGCCACCATGCCTGGCCTACGTGCATAATTTAATAAAACTGAGTACTATGTAATAGTAGTCTTAAAATGAAAAAGTAAAAGGCCATTTTGGTAGTGATTATGGTGAAAACACGATACAGTTAACTTTTAGAAGTCTTTTATTTTGTATCACTTCAGTTTTCTATTATTAGTGGGAAAATTTTAGGTAGAATTATTAAACAACATGTTATTTAGTAAGGTTTAATTATTTTACCTCCTTTTTTAGTACCTAAAATGTTATAGAATCACTCAAAACAATGTTATAGAAAAATAGGGTAGAAATGAAAACTTATATTTGGACAGGTCTGCACCCTCAAAAAATATGTATTTAGAAATATTAACCTTGTTTGTCCTCTCAAGGATATTTCATTTCTATTCTTTTTTTTTTTTTTCAGACGGAGTTTCGCTTTTGTTGTGCAGGCTGGAGTGCAGTGGCACAGTCTCGGCTCACTGCAACCTCTGCCTCTCAGGTTTAAGCGATTCTCCCACTGCAGCCTCCCGAGTAGCTGGGATTACAGGCGCCCGCCACCATGCCTAGCTCATTTCTGTAGTTTTAGTAGAGACAGGGTTTCACCATGTTGGCCAGGCTGGTCTTGGACTACTCACCTCAGGTGATTTATCCGTCTCAGCCTCCCAAAGTGCTGGGATTATAGGAGTGAGCCACTGCACTTGGCCCTAACTTTTTTTATAAGAATTCTTTTATAATTTTTACTCTCATATATTATACAGCATGTAAACCCATTTTCTATTAGTTTGCTTTTGGAATTCTGTGGAGGGTACTCTTCAGGGCTTCACAATAAAGACCTTAATAATATTTTCCTCCTTAATTAATTTGCCTGTGGAAAATATGTTGTTTCCATTTGTGTTGGTTTATTTATTCTATTAAAAAATGTTATTCCTTGAAACTCATGTCATTGTTAGATTTCTTTTTCAAAATTTTATTTTATGTATGTTTATATTTTTATAGAACAGGGTCTCGGTATGGTGGCCAGGTTGTTCTTGAACTCCTGCCCTCAAGCAGTCCTCCCGCCTTGGCCCCCACAAAGTGCTGGGATTACAGGTGTGAGCCACTGTGGCTGGCCTAGATCCCTTATTTCACTTTTACAACCTGGGAAAAAAATACTCTTTTAAGCAAAATTTTCTAGTATCTTTGGGATATACATTTTATTTTATTTCATTTTTTTATTTATTTTGAGATGGAGTTTCATTCTTGTTGCCCAGGCTGGAGTATAATAGCACAGTCTTGGCTCACTGCAACCTCCACCTCCTGGGTTCAAGTGATTCTCCTGCCTTAGCCTCCTGAGTAGCTGGGATTACAGGTATGCATTACCAAGCCCGGCTAATTTTTGTATTTTTAGTAGAGACGGAGTTTCACCATGTTGGCCAGGCTAGTCTTGAACTCCTGACCTCAGGTGATCCGCCTGCTTCAGCCTCCCAAAGTGTTGGGATTATAGGCCTGAGCCACCACGTCCGGCCTGGTATATTACATTTTAGACTCATTATAAATGTTTGCGGTAGTTTGGACACCTGGATGGATTTATCATAATGATGGCTCTTTTTTTTTTTCTTTTAACTTTTTATTTTTTGTGCCAGAATTCAAAATGGCCCTTAAATACATGTAATAGAGCTAACACAATTATTTCACTTTTTAAAATATCTTTTTTTGAGAGTCTGTACTTGAAGACATTTCCTTGTTATTAGATGAACTGTTGACCCAAGGAGTTAAAAAAGTTACATTAAGCAATATGTTACTGCTATCTTTTCCTTCATTTTCCTTGTTTTTTTTTTTTTTTTTTCTTTCTCCTAGGAGACCTCCGAGCTTGCACATATTGTAGAAAAATAGCCTTAAGTTATGCTCATTCCACAGACAGTAATTCTATTGGGGAAGACTTGAATGCTCTTTCAGATTCTGCTTGCTCTGTGTCTGTACTTGATCCAAGTGAACCCCGAACACCTGTTGGGAGTAGGAAAGCCAGCCGTAACATATTTTTAGAGGATGATTTGGCCTGGCAAAGGTATTGTCCCTTAAATATAATTTTATTTAAAATTGAGAAATACCGATAGTTGTCTGACCTGTGAGTGCTTTCAGTTAACACTTATCTTTGAATTATTTCCTGTCACTTCACTGTGTTCTCCTTTTTCTTTGGCTTGCTTCCATAATGTTTGCAGATGTTTATGGATAGTGATGATATTGGCTAATTAGAATGTAAGCTCCATGAGAGGAGACTTTATACCTTTCTTGTCACTGTTCTACCCCAGGCACCAAGAACAGTGCATGGCATGTATATAATCTTGAGATTATTAATTTCTAATGTAGCCTTCTGTGGGAAGAAGAATGCCCATACAGTATGTATTCATATTTCCAAATGAAATTAGATTTTTTTTCCTTCTGAAGGAATATGTCATGTTTTTCTGTAAGTATACTGCACTGCTACGTCATGTTTTTTCCTAAGTATACTGCATTGCTTGGTAGTAGAGGGTGCTAACTCTTGGAAGTTCCCTGGAATTGTTTGAATTAGAATCTTAGTTTCATCAGTTTCTGATTTTTAAAAATTATTAGTTATTATTTTTGAGACGGCCTTGCTCTGTCACCCAGGCTAGAGTGTAGTGGTGTGATCATAGCTCAGTGCAGCCTTGAATCCCTTCTACCTCAGCCTCCCAAGTAGCTGGGACAACTGCCTCAGCCTCCTGAGTAGCTGGGACAATAGGTGCACACCACTGTGCTTGGCTAATTTTTTTTTTTTTTTTGTTAGAGACGGTGTCTTGCCATGTTGACCAGGCTGATCTTGAACTCCTGGTTTCAAGCGATCCTCTCACCTTAGCTTCCTAAACTGCTGAGGTTACAGGCATGAGCCACTACACCTGGCCTCTGATTATTTTCTTTAGCTGAATTATTTTGTTAAGCATAATACCAAATCTGGTCATTTCAAAGAGCTTATAGTTTTAACTAATATCTCTCTGATAAGTTAATTTCTCAGTTATCCCTTAAGGAATTGAGAAATTAATATGTAATGAATTTAAATAGAAGTAAAAAATGAATTAATTACAGTTACGTTCAATATGTATGAATCTCAGGGACATAAAGTGGAGTAGAAAAGAAAATCATCTAATCATGTAACCAGTAAAATTTAATTTATATAAAATTTAAAAATACGCGCAACTAGTACACTGTCTAGGGACTGAAATGTGGTAAAACTTAAAGAAAAGAAAGACAACGATAGATATGAAAGTTATAACAGTGGTTTCACTGAGGGAAGGGAAGGGATTAGGACTGGGTAGGGGAATTTCACAGTCAGCAGTAGTGTACTTTTTCTTTTTCTTTTCTTTCTTTCTTTCTTTTTTTTTTGAGATGGAGTTTTTTTTTGCTCTTGTTGCCCAGGCTGGAGTCCAATGGCACAATCTTGGCTCACTGCAACCTCCTTTTCCCGCGTTAAAGCGATTCTCCTGCCTCGCCTCCCAAGTAGCTGGGATTACAGGCGCCCGCCACCATGCCCGGCTAATTTTTCTATTTTTAGTAGAGACGGGGTTTCACCATGTTGGCCAGGCTGGTCTTGAACTCCTGACCTCAGGTGATCCACCTGCCTCAGCCTCCCAAAGTGCTGGGATTACAGGTGTGAGCCACTGCGCCTGGCCGAAGTTTCTTTTTCTTACATTAGTTTTTATTTGTTTATTTATTTTGAGATGGAGTCTCGCTGTGTCACCCAGGCTGGAGTGCAGTGGTGTGATCTTGGCTCACTGCAACCTCCACCTCCCAGGTTCAAGTGATTCTTGTGTCTCAGCCTTCCAAATAGCTGGGATTACAGGTGTGTGCCACCATGCCCAGCTAAGTTTTGTATTTTCAGTAGAGATAGGGTTCGCCATGTTGGCCAGGCTGGCCTCGAATTCATAGGCTGCAGTGATTTGCCCGCCTCCCAGAGTACTGGTGTTATAGGCGTGAGCCACCATGCCCAGCCTTTTCTTACATTGCTTGATGAATACTTTGGTGTTTATGGCATTGTGATTTTTTATACCTTACATATATCTTATAAATTTTAAACATTGATTCTATGTTTAATTAAACAATACAAAGTATAGAGATTTTTTAGTTTTTGTTTACTTTAGTTAGTAATGCTTTTTAGTTGTAACTGGCCCTGTCGTAATTGGCAGATGTGATTTAACAAAACAAATCAGGTAAGAAAGCTTCTTGAGAGATGTACAATGGATGTCAAAGGTAGAATGATAGTTAAATTTTAGGTTCTGTGCTAATTCCTTAATGTTCATTCTCTTTTAGTCAGCGTATCTCTGTGGCAGGCACTATTTTCTCCTTTCGATAGATGTGGATGCTGAGGTTTAGTGAGATTAAGTAATGAACCCAAGATCACGCAGCTAGTAAGAGGTAGAGCCTGCACTTGGACCTAGGTTTCTCTGTCTCTATGTTGCTATTCTAGTGGGTTGTGGGGACTGAGAATAAAAAAAATATTTGAACTCAGATTTCCCTCCAAAATCACTTTCATCTTGTATTTATAATGTTAAAAGTTTCGAAAGCATCCATCCAAGTAATTTTATTTACATTCCATATACTTAAAAACTTTTAAAAATTGTCCTTTTGGCATTTTATATTCTTAAAAGCCATGCATTGCAAAAGCTATTACTCATACCGTCTACACCCTAATTAAAGGAAGAACAAAAATGATCCATAATGTCAGTATTGCAGGGAAAAAGATTTAATCTGCTTTTAATGTTAAAGTGCCTCATTGAAATTCCCTTTTACTGTCCTGAATTATTTCAGTATTTTCCTATTTTCTTTATAGTTTGATTCATCCAGATTCCTCAAATACTCCTCTTTCAACAAGACTTGTATCTGTGCAAGAGGATGCTGGGAAATCTCCTGCTCGAAATAGGTAAACTGATGAATGAAAACACTGTGCTGTGATGTTTATTTCTTTTCATGTTAATAAGAACAAATGGATAAAAAGGGTGGGATTGATTGTCGTATACTTTCTTAGCTCTAAAAGCTGAATTAAACTATCATTTTCTTTTTGCTATTCAGCTCTTGTTTCTATTCTCTCAGTGACTCCTCTTTCCAATATTCTCCACTGGCTTCCGGGTTTGGAACCTATACCATCCTTTCTCTTCTAGTTAAATAAGACGTGAAGGATGTGAGGGAATGAGCCATGTGGACATTTTGTGGAGGAGTGTCCCAAGAAAACAGGAATAACAAATTCCTGAGAGGAAATACACCTGGCAAGGAATAACAAGGAATCCTATGGTAATGGAATAGAGTAGTCTTAGAGTTAATTTTAAGGACTTTGTCATTTACTCTGAGTGAGATGGGAAGCTGTTGGAGAGTTTTACATTTTTTGTTGTTAATTTTTAATTGCTTTGAAAAAATGTCAAACATGCAGAGAAGTTGTGAGAATAGAAAAATGTGTCTTCATATATTCTTCATTAAGATTTGCTAATTTATATTTTGTCCCTTTGCTTTCTCATTTTTCTTTCTTTAATTTTTATCTTATTATTGTTATTGTTATTATTATTTTTTGAGACAGAGTCTTGCTCTGTTGCCCAGGCTGGAGTGCAGTGGTGCGATCTCAGCTCACTGCAAGCTCCGCCTCCTGGGTTCATGCTGCTCTCCTGCTTCAGCCTCCCCAGTTGCTGGGACTACAGGTGCCTGCCACCATGCCCACCTAATTCTTTTTTATTTTTAGTAGAGATGGAGTTTTACTATGTTAGCGAGGATAGTCTTGATCTCCTGACCTCGTAATCTGCACGCCTTGGCCTCCCAAAGTGTTGGGATTACAGGCGTGAGCCACTGCGCCCAGTCTATTATTTTTTAATAAAATATAGAGATGGATTTTCACTTTGTTGTCACCAGGATGGTCTTGAACTTCTGACCTCAAGCAATCTTCCCACCTCGGACTCCCAAAGTGCTGGGATTACAGGTGTGAGCCACTGCATCTGGCCATCATTTTTTATATTGTATATGCATATGTGCATATTTTCTGAACCATTTGAGAGTAAGTTACAGACATCATTATCCTTTTTTTTTTGTTAAGTTTTTTTTTTATAGTAGTTTTAAGATTCATAGAAAAAAATGAGCAGAAAGTACAGAGAGTTCCCCTGTAGCCCCTGTCCCCACACATGCGCAGTCTTCATGACTATCAGTGTCCTGCACCAGAGTGGCATATTGTAATCAGTAAACGTACTTTGACACATGATTATCATTTAAAAGTTCATAGTTAACATTAGAATTCACTCTTGGTGTTGAATATTCTATGGATTTGGACAAATGTATAATGACATACGTCTGTCATTGTTGTATCCTACAGAATAGTTCCTCTGCCTGAAAAGTCTACTTACTGGGCTTCTCCTATTTATCCTTTACTCTCCCTAACCCATGACAATCATTAATCTTTTTTATAGTCTCCATAGGTTTACTTTTCCCAGAATGCCATATAGTTGGAATTTCACAGTGTGTAGACTTTTCAGATAGGCTTCTTTTACCTAGTAATATGCATTTAAGTTTTCTCTATGTCTTTGCATAGCTTGATAGCTCATTTCTTTTAGTGATGAATAATATCCCATTGTCTGGATACACTATAGTTTATGTATCTACTCACCTACTGAAGGACATCTTGATTGCTTCTAAGTTTTATCAATTATGAGCAAGGCTGTTATAACATCTGAGTATAGGTTTTTTTGTGGGTGTAATTTTCAATTCATATGGATAAATACCAAGGAGCATGATTGCTGAGTCCTATGGTAAGATTATGTTTCATTTTGTAAGACATTGCTAGACTTTTTTCCAAAGTGGCTTTACCATTTTGCATTCCTACCGGCAATGAATTAGAGTTCCTGCTGTTTCACATCCTCATCACATTTGGTGTTGTCAGTTTTGGATTTTGGCAATTTCAGTGGGTGTGTAGTATTATCTCATGTGATTGACTTTTGTGTATTAATCTTGTATGCTGCCACCTTGCTATAATCACTTATTAATTTCAGGAGTTTGTTCTTTTGGATTTTCTATATAAACAGTCTTGTCGTCTGTAAACAAAGTTTTGTTTCTTCCTTCCCAGTGTACCTTTTATTTCCTTTTCCTGTCTTATTTTGTTAGCTAAGACTTCTAAGTCAATGTTGGAAAGGAGTAGTGAGAGGGGACATCCTTTCCTTGTTCATGATCTTAGTGGGAAAACTTTTGAGTTTCTCACCATTAAGTATGATGTTAGCTGTGTGTTGTTTTTTGTAGATATTTTTTATCATGTTGGGGAAGTTTCCTCTATTCCTGGTTTACTGAGTTTTTATAATGAAGGAGTGTTGGATTTTGTCAAATGCTTTTTCCGTATCAATGATACGATCATGTAGTTATTCTTCTGTAACTTGTTGATGTGATGGGTTATATTAATTGATTTTTGAATGTTGAACCAACCTTGCATACCTGGGATAAATTCCATTTGGTTGTGGTGTATATAGTTTTTTATACATTATTGGATTGGATTTGTTACTGTTTTGTTGAGGATAATAGTTTGTGGTTTCCTTTTCTTGTCATGTCTTTGGTTTTGGTATTAGGGAAATCCTGGCCTCATAGACTGAGTTAGAAAGTATTCCCTCTGATTCTATCTTCAGGAAAATTTTGTGGAGAATTGACATAATTTATTTCTTAAATGTTTGGTGGAATTCACCAGTGAATGCATCTGGGCCTGGTGCTTTCTGTTTTGGAAAGTTACCAGTTATTGATTCAATTTCTTTAAGAGAAATAGGTCTATTTCAATTTTCATTTCTGATATTAGTACTTTGTGTTTTCTCCCTTTTTTTTCTTAGCCTAGCTGGATATTTACTGATTTTATTGATCGTTTCAAAGAACCAGCTTTGGCTTTGTTGATTTTCTCTATTGGCTTCTTCTCTAATCTTTATTATTATTTTTCCTGTGCTTACTTTGCATTTAATATGCTTTTTAACCCCTTTGTTCCCTAAGGTGGAAGCTTAGATGATTGATTTTAGATCTTCTTTTTTTTCTTTTTTTTTTTGAGACGGAGTCTCGCTCTGTTGCCCAGGCTGGAGTGCAGTGGCCGGATCTCAGCTCACTGCAAGCTCCGCCTCCCGGGTTCACGCCATTCTCCTGCCTCAGCCTCCCGAGTAGCTGGGACTACAGGCGCCTGCCACCTCGCCCGGCTAGTTTTTTGTATTTTTTAGTAGAGACGGGGTTTCATCTTGTTAGCCAGGATGGTCTCGATCTCCTGACCTTGTGATCCGCCCGTCTCGGCCTCCCAAAGTGCTGGGATTACAGGCTTGAGCCACCGCGCCCGGCCCTAGATCTTCTTTTTAAATGTATGTACTTTGTGCTATGAATTTCCCGCTAAGCACTGCTTTCATTGCATTCCACAAATTTAGATAAGTTGTATTTTCATTTTCATTTTGTTACAAATATTTAAAAATTTTTCTTGATATTCTTCTTTGACTCATGTATTTTTTTTACAAGTATGTTGTTTCATCTCCAAGGATTTTGGGATTTTGTAGCTGTCCTTCTGTTAATGATTTCTAGTTTGATTTCATTTTGGTTGTTGAAGGCAGATATTGTATGATTTCTACTCTTTTAAATTTGTTATGGTGTGTTTTATGGCCCAGAATGTGGTCTGTTTTGGTGAATGTTCCATGTAACTTGAGAGGAATGTGTATTCTGTTGTTGAATTAAGCAGTCTATAAGATGTTCTTTATATCCACCTGATTAATGGTGTTGTTGAGTTCAGCTATGTTGTTACTGATTTTCTCTTTGCTGTATGTGTCCATCTCTGATAGGGGTGTTAAAGTCTCCAGCTATAATAATGAATTCATCTATTTCTCCTGTAGGTCTATCAGTTTTTGCCTCATACATTTTGGTACTCTGTTAGGAGCGAGCATGCATATTAAGGATTGTTCTGTCTTTTGGAGTATTGATTTATCATTATGTAATTTCCCTTTTTATCTTTGATTGCTCTGAAGTCTGTTCTCTCTGAAAATTAATATAGTTACTCCTGCCCTTTTTTTTTAAATTAGCATTAATGTGGTATATCTTTCTCCATCTGTTACTTTTTTTCATGTATTCTGTTTTGATTTTATTCAAAATTTTAGAAATTAATTTTTAAAATTGACACATAATAATTGTACATATTTGTGGGGTAAATAGTGACATTTTGACCGTTTACTTATTTTTTATTCTGTATGTATCTTTGTATTTAAATTAGGTTTATTGTAGACAATGTATTTTTGGATCTTATTTTTTGATCCATTCTAACCATCTCTGTCTTTTAGTTGGTGTATTTAGACTATTGACATTTAAGGTGATTACTGATATAGTTAGAGTAATATCTGCCGTATTTGTTACTGTTTTCTACTTGTTACTCTTGTTCGTTCTTCCTGTTTTTGTCTTCTGTACCTTTTCCACCTTTATGTATTTAATTATTTTATGTTATTCCATTTTCTCTCCTTTTTAAAAGATAGCAGTTATATTATTTTTACTTTTTTTAGTGATTGCCCTAGAGTTTGCAATGTAACTTACAACTAATCCACATTTACTTTGAAATAATACTATACAACTTCACAGGTAATGCAAATACCTTATAACAAAATACTCCCAATTTTCCCCTCCCATCTGTTGTATCATTGGCATTCATTTCACTTACATATAAGCATGCATATATACATAATTGAATACATTGTTGCTATTATTTTGAAGAAATAGTTATCTGTTATGTCAACTAACAGTAAGAAAAAGAAAAGTTTTTACTTTAACTTATTCCTTCTTTGATGCTTTTCTTTGTGTATTAATAGATCTAAGTTTCTCACCTATATCATATTCCTTCTCTCTGCCTTTTCAGCATTTTTTGCAAGGCAGGTCTACTGGCAAAAATTTCCCTCAGTTTTCGTTTGTCTAAGAAAGGCTTTACTTCTCCTTCACTTGTGAAGGGTATCATCAGTTGCAGAATTCTAGGTTGGCAGCTTTTTTCTCTCAACATCTTAAATATTTCACTTCATTCTTTTTGCTTGCATGGCTTCTGAGGAGAAGTCAGATGTATTTGTTATCTTTGATCCTCTATGGGTAAGATTTCTTTTTTTTCTTTAAATAGAGGTGGGGTCTTGCTGTGTTGCACAGGCTGGTCTCAAACTCCTGGCCTCAAGCAATCTTCTTGCTTTGGCTTCCCAAAGTGCAGGGATTACAGGTGTGAGCCACCACACTTGGTCTTTAAGGTGGTTTTTTCAAGATCTTTTTTCCTTATTTTTGACTTTCTGCCATTTGAATACTCTTAGTTTTGCGTAAGTGTAGTTTTTTGCAATTTATCCACACTGGTGTTCTCTGAGCTTCCTGGACCTGTGGCTTGGCATCTGACATTAATTTGGGGGAAATTCTCAGTGATTATGGCTTCAAATACTGCTTGTGTTCCTTTCTCTCTTTCTTCTTTTTTTTTTTGGTATTCCTATTACATTTATATTATACCTTTTGTAGCTGTCCCACAGTTCTTGGATCTTTTTTCTATTTGCTTTTCAGTTTTGGCAGTTTCCCTTGAGATAGCCTCAAGTTCAGAGATTCTTTCCTTACCGCTGTCTAGTCTGCTAAGAGCGCATCAAAGGCACTCTTTATTGTTATGGTGTTTTTGATCTCTTACATTTCTTTTTTGTTTCTTTCTCAGAATATCCATCTCTCTGCTTACATTATCTATCTGTTCTTGCCTGTTGTCTACTTTTCCCATTAACACCCTTAACATATGAATTATAGTTTAGAAACAATTCCTAGACTGATAATTCCCACATTCATGTTGAACCTGTTTTGGATGCTTGTTCAGTGTCTTTGAACTGTGTTTTTTGGCTTTCATTATGCCTTGTGATTTTTTGTTGAAAGGTGGACATATGTACTGGGTAAAGGGAACTATGGCAAATAGGCCTTTAGTGATGTAGTGATAGGATGTGAGGGGGAGGTGAAGTGGTCTCTAGTTCTGTGAGTCATTCTCACAAGTGAGCCTGTGCCGCTGAACTGTAAACTTTATCAGGGCTTCTTGTTTTTTTTTTTTTTTTTTCTTTTTCTCCCTTTAGGTGAGACAGAATGGCTGGAGGGGGCTGGAGTTGGGGATTTTTCTTCCCCCGTGTGGAAGGCTAGAAGGGGCTGCAGTTGGGGATTTCCTTCTCCCTGGGTAGGTTAAGCTCTGATATAATTCCAGCAGGTTAGTAGACTCTGGTAAAATAGTTTCTCCTCAGGGCGGAATTGTTATGAAGAACAGAATGATCTGACGTATTTTTAAATTGTTTATTCTCTCCCTCTGCTGGAAGCCAGAAGCAGGAGGGAATTTTTCTGACATTCACTGTGAGGACATGGTAGATCTGGAAGTGAAACTCCCAAAAACATCCTCACTACCCCCATGACTGGGTTCACCTAGAATTGGTATCTCTGGTATGTCTACACTGAGCCTTGAGGAATTTGTCAATTTGATTTTAGGTTTTCCTACCCTAGTACTGGTTCCCATGGAAGCTTCTGCTCCAGTGAGTTGTGATCCTCTGTATCTGCTTGTCTGTCTCTGCAGTATTTGGAGCAGGATTTGGCTTGCGACCTCACTTCTCTAATGGACTTAAGAACAGTTGATTATTTTTCTGTTTGTTCAGGTTTTAGTTGTTGAGATGGAGTGAAGATGCTCACATGCTAGACCAGAAGTAGAAAGTCCTGTTTTTTAGTTTTGAATACTTCAGTGTTTTTCCTCACAACAATCATGTTCTCTTACATAACAAATTTAGGAAATTTTAACAGTGGTAAATTTCTATTATGTAATATACTGCAGGTATTCTGATTTTGCCAATTGTCCTAATAATATTTTTTTGTACTGATTTTCCCCCCAATCTGTGATCCAGTTCAGAATCATACATTGAATTTATTTGTCATATGTCTTGGTTTTCTTTACTCTGTAACTGTATCTTAGTCTTTCTTTGTGAAGAGGATAGACCAATTGTTTAGTAAAATGCCCATTAATTTAAGTTTATCAAAAGCTTCCTATGATTAGATTTGGGCTGTGCAGTTTTGGGGCAGAAATACTACATGAGTGCTACATCCTTCTCAGTCTGTTATGTTATAAAGGACACAATACAAGTTTATCCCATTGGTGTTGCTGACTTAATCTCTTGCATGTTGGGTTTCTCCACTGTAAAGTTACTATTTTATCCTTTGTAATTAGTAAGTAATATGTGGGGGAGATACTTTGAAACTGCATGAATACCCTATATCTTACTAATCTTTCAGTCAATAGTTTTAGCATTCATTTATGATACTTGTTGAAATGCAATGTTATTATGTTTGCAAAATGGTGACTTTTCTAAGTCTATCGTTGCTTTTACGTTTATTAGTTGACATTCTACTCTGAAAACCTTTCCCTTGTTGGAGAGTTTTGGGTGGAGTGTGGAAGGATGACGTGACATTTTTTTTTGAGACAGTCTCACTTTGCTGCCCAGGCTGGAGTGCAGTGGCGCAATTTCACCTCACTGCAACCTCCGCTTCCAAGGTTCAAGCGATTCTTGTGCCTCAGCCTCCCGCTAGCCTGGAATTACATGCACCTGCTAGCATGGCTGGCAGATTTTTGTATTTTTAATAGAGACAGGGTCTCACCATGTTGGCCAGGCTGGTCTTAAACTCCTGACCTCAGGTGATCCACCTGCCCCAGCCTCCCAAAGTGCTGGGATTATAGGTGTGAGCCACCATGCCTGGATGAAATAGACAAATTCTAAATGTATTTTGATTGTAGAGCTAATAGGATTTGCTAATCAACTGGATGTGGGCTTCAACAGAAAGACATGAAAGATGACTTAGGTCTTTGGCCTGAGCAGTTGGAGGGGTGGAATTGCCAACTGGGAGAAACAGTTTGGTTTTAGATGTGTGAATCTGCGATATCGTCATCCAAGTGAGATGTCAAATAGTTGGATATATGAATCCAGAATTTAGGGGAGGGCTACAGGGTAGAGATATAAACTTGGATGTTGTCATCATGTGCGTGGTATTTAAAGCTATGAACTTGGATGGAGATCATCAAGAGAATGAGTGTGAGAAGGAAGGAAATAAGGACTAAGGACTGAGATTGGAGAAATCAAGAGAAGCCAGAAAAGGAGACAAGGGGAGAGGCCAGTGAGGTGACAGGGAAACCAGGAGGGTATTTATCTTATTAGTCAAGTGGAGAAAGTTTTTCAAGGAAGGGGAGTTATGCTGCTGATATGTTAAGTAAGATGAAGAGTGAAAACTGACTACTGGATTTAACGACACATTGGTAATCTTGATAGGCAGTCAGTGGGTTTGGGGTTCAAGAGATAATGGAAGAGTTACTGGAGATGGGAGTTTTGCTGTAAAGTAGAGGGAAATGCAGCAAAGGGATGTGGAGTCAAGAGATGGTTTTTAAAAAGATGGGGAAAATTACAGTATTCCTGTTGGCATGTGTAGAAGAGTAGGGCTACCTGTGCTAATTTACAATGTATATGTTTTGAATTAATGCTAAGATTGATGTAAGTCTTTAGGAAAGATGTAATTTAGTCAGTGAGTGCTATCTCTAATATAATTATCTCTAAATATAATTTTAATCAGTATTCTTGCTACTAGCCTACTTAGAGCTTTTGACAGCAACATTGACTAATTTTCTTTTATTATTGCCTCTATATTAGAATATGTGTAGGGATGGTTAGAATGATAGAGAAATAGAATGTATGGATAATGTACCCTTTGGAAAAGAGATTAAATTAAGACGTAATAGCAAGCTTTCACTAAAAGACTATGCCAATAAATAAATAACCAATTATTTAAAAAAATTGCTTATTGACTATTTGATATCAGTGGTTTCCTATTAACTGACACTTTGCTAAACCTGTGAATACTTTCTTAAATTATTTAAAAAATATTTTTATCTTATACTGGGGAAATATGGTTTTTCAATTGCCACCTAATTGTAGGTGGCAGCCCTGATACATATTAGTCGAGCTACTTTAGGCAGATTACTTAATCCCTTATTCTTGATTTCTATATCTGTAAAATAGAGCTAGTAATACATATTCCATAGGATGCTGTGAAGATTAAATGTGGGAAGATACAGATACTGCCCTAATGAATGAGTTTTATATATATATATATAGTCTAACACATCATAGGTGCTTTTGCCTTTTATCCTTTATGTGGAAGCTAAAATTGGGTTTAATTTTTTTCTAGATGGAAGCCAACTAAATTTCTAGTTACCTTTTCTTTTAAATAAATTAAAGTTTCCTTGATACAATTGGTATTCCACTTCGAAGTCATTTGTTTGGTAACTTTACCAAGAGTTAAAATAAAGGATATGTATGAATACTGATATCACGAGAAGAAACAAATTTCTTGTAATTTTTTTTACTGACAAAATAGCATAATGTAATAATACTTGAGGACAATATTTTAAATATAGGTCTACTAGTGAGAAGAAAGGAATTCTTTTTTTGGTAATAACATTTTGCCTATTTGGACATCAAAATTGGTGTTCCCTTCATCAGACTGATTGCATTGCAAATGTTTAACTATAAAACCTTCTTAGTTCATGGGCTATACAAAAACAGGAAGCAGGCTAGATTTGGCCTGTGGGCCATAGTTTCCTGACCCTGATCTGCAAGGTGATTTCTGCATTTAGTTTCAGTCTTTATATTTGTTATTTAAAAAAAAAAAAAATCCACTAACTTACAGCATTTTAACAAGAAGACTTTGTATCTATTCCCTTTGAAATATTACTGATATATGAGCTATATAATTGTTTTCCTGTAGTCTTTCCATAGCTACTTTCTTTTAAACTTATTTCCAAGTAGTTTTAGACACACATAGAATTGCAAAATGTAGACTTACATAGAGTTGCAAATATTGTACAGAGAATTTCTGGGTATCCTTTACCAGATTTCTTCCAATGATAGTATCATGCATAACCATCATAAATACTTTTAAAAGTACCCTTAACATTGGTAAATAATCATTTATTTAAAAATGAATTTTCTCTGTAATTCTATTTATTGAAGAAGAATTTACACCTGTGATTTCACTTTTTGTTTTTATTTCCAGATCAGCCAGCATTACTAACCTGTCACTGGATAGATCTGGTTCTCCTATGGTACCTTCATATGAGACATCTGTCAGTCCCCAGGCTAACCGAACATATGTTAGGACAGAGACCACTGAGGATGAACGCAAAATTCTTCTGGTACTGGTCCAGTATCTTTGACCTATTGCTAGTTTTGAGCATAGAGAATGTTTATGTGACTGAGTCTTTTTTTTTTCTTTTTGAGACAGAGTCTCGGTGTGCCGCCCAGGTTGGGGTGCAGTGGTGTGATCTTGGCTCCCGGCAACCTCCGCCTCCCAGACTCAAGCAATTCTGGTGCCTTAGCCTCCTGAGTAGCTGGGATTACAGGCACGTGCCAGCACACCTGGCTAATTTTTTGTATTTTTAATACAGACCTGGTTTCACCATGTTGGCCAGGCTGGTCTCAAACTCCTGACCTTAAGTGATCTGTCCACCTTGGCTCCCAGAGTGCTGGGATTACAGGTGTGAGCCACTGCACCCAGCCTGTCACTGAGTCTTTTTAAAAAGAAACATATAAATGAAATAGTGTATCAGTTAAACAGAAGTGCTTAGCTTCAGTTTTACTAGGATCACCTGAGCAATGGGTCAAGTATTCTGTACTCATTGCATTAATATTTTCTTATTTTCTTTTCTTTTTTCCTTTTTTTTTTTGAAGATGGAGTCTCGCTCTGTTACCAGGCTGGAGTGCAGTGGCGGGATCTTGGCTCACTGCAGTCTCTCCCTTCCAGGTTTAAGCGATTCTCCTACCACAGCCTCCTGAGTAGCTGGGACTACAGGCACGTGCCACCACACCCAGCTAATTTTTGTATTTTTAGTAGAGACAGGGTTTCACAATGTTGGTCAGGATGGTCTCGATCTCCTGACCTCGTGATCTGCCTGCCTTGGCCTCCCAAAGTGCACTCCCAGGTGTGAGCCACCATGCCTGGCCAGTATTTTTTTTACCCCTTTTGTCTGGTAAAATCAGAATTCAGTTACTTATATAATAAGAGAGCTTAACTCTTAGGTCCCATATTGCTATTTAAGCTTTGAAGCATGTTTGTTATACACATGTAACACTTTTCAGACATTTAATACTATATGTTTATATGAAATAATCAGTTGCTTATTGAATTTATCTGTGCATAAAATACTGTGTTCAATTCTAAGAGTGACTCAGAGAAATGGAAGATATGGCTGTGTCCTCAAGCTTATAATTCAAAAGTAGAAGTAAGAGCCAGGTGTGGTGGCATGCATTTGTAGTCCCAGCTACTTGGGAGGCTAGGGCGAGAGGACTCTTGAGGCCAGGGGTTTGAGGCTGTAGGGTGCTGTGATCATGGCCATGAATAGCCACTGCACTCCAGCCTGGGCAACATAGCAAGACCTTGTCTCTGAGACAACAAACAAACCAACAAACTCACAAAAGGTAGAAATAAGATCAGGGAGAAGATCCTTAATAGTGGAAGTAGTAATACTTTAACAATATCAAATAATATGACTATATGTCATGTAAGAATTCAAAACACAGCTCATTACTAATGAGGGAATCAGAAAAAGGCTTAAACTGAAGGGCTTGAACTGGACCTTGGGAGATGGAATAGTTTTGGATAGGCAGTGAGGAAGGTGAATCTTATTTAAAGGTGTGAAGAAAGATACAGAGATAGGAATAAGCATGATGTTTTCCATGGCCAGAAGTAAGATTTTTTAATTGGAAGAGAGTTTAAATAGGAGTCTGGGGGCAATGAGAAAGGAAAGTTATTTGGGACTACCTGGTGGAAGGCAATGAATTCTGTACTTACAGGTGTAGATTTGAACCTTTAGTTGCCGAGGAACATTCAGAAATTTTTTGAGAAGGGAGTAATTTACTGAAAGTCTTCCTTTAAAAAAACTCATCTGGCAGTTGGGTACATGGTGAATGTGGTGGAGTGAAAGCCTCTAGGAACAGTTACCTTAGGTTAGTGTGATTAACTATTGTCTCCCTCTGCCTTGCCCCATCTCCAAAGAAGAATACATAAATAGGAGATGTGCCATTGACTGAAAAAAGAAGTATTTGAAATAGTTGGTTTTCAAGAGAAAAAGTTATGTTTGGAATTAGATGAGCTGAGTTCAAGCTGTTCCCATGTATATGTCATTTGTATTAAATTGTGTGAGTTAGCTACCATAAAGAAATCCAAATTAGGTTTCCTTTTATGAGTCTCAAAATCACAGGAAAACATCTGAAAAAGTATATAGCATTTTTCTAAAGAGTAACTACTTGCTGTTAATGTGATTGCAGGACAGTGTTCAGTTAAAGGACCTGTGGAAAAAAATCTGCCATCACAGCAGTGGAATGGAGTTTCAGGATCACCGCTACTGGTTGAGAACGCATCCCAACTGCATTGTAGGAAAGGAATTAGTCAACTGGCTAATCCGAAATGGGCACATTGCCACAAGGTATTCTGGTCTTAGAAAGAGGTTTCTATATTTTGAATGAGAAAACATATTTGAAGATAGTAAGAGTTATAGATTTCTTTGTAGAGTTAGGGTACTCTTTGTTTTATCTGATTGATGGTTTAGTGTGCTAATTATTTAACCCTCCTCCAGTCTGAGTTTAAACCAGCAGAGAACAGATGCAAGGAGTACAAGGAGCCAAATGGGATCTTAATTTACCTTATTAAAAGCAGAAGAACTGTCTAGCAAAGCAGGATTAGAGAATGTAGCTGGAACCTAAGGCCAAAGAATTCCTCAGCTACTGTTCACTAATCTAGACAGGTTGTAACCTGTGTTGAGTATTTAGTCTGTGAGCTATGCCTGTCGGGTCCTAGCTTGCCTCATAAATCATTTATAAAAAAGAGTAACAGGTCCTGCTTTTCAAATACACATATACCCTAGCTTTTACTATTTTCTCAGATTAGCTACTCCTCCTCTCACGGGAAGAAAAAGGTACGTAAAGAAGTAAAGAGAGAAATAGCTTTAAGCAGTAAAGCCCTGGTTGCAATTTTGGCTGTATATATTTTTTAGCTTTGTGCTTTTAGTCACATTATTCAATCTCTTTGAGACTTCTTCAATATGAGGAAAATTATGTGGTCCTGTGAATAAATTGTGGGGGATGAAATAATATTGGCTGAAGTGCTTTATGAATTGTGAAATGCCATATAATGTAACGTGTCATTAAGTGTCTATTTCATGTATATATGTATACATATTTTATGCCTGTATCTGTAATGTTTGGTATTGTCTTATTAAAACTAAGCTCCTTGAAGGTAGGAGCTTTTCTCAACATTTTTTAAATCTGTTAAGTACAGGGTTGTTGAATACTCAGTCAATGCTTGCTGTTATTAAAATTAGGTTTTGTTAGGACTGCCTTACCAGTAGTTTCTTGTCCTTTACCATAGTACCTGGAAGAATCTTTTAATATGCTTTAACTCTCTCTTGTTTTGTCCTTTACTTATCCAAGGGCCATATGAAATTCTAACTCTGATTAGAACTGAAAAAAAAATTTAAGGTTGTGTCTTATCTGGTACTTAACTGTTCTGACTGACTTTTAAAACTTTTCATTTTTGTGGGTCTTGATTCAGGGCACAAGCTATAGCGATTGGACAAGCAATGGTTGATGGACGTTGGCTGGATTGTGTTAGTCATCACGACCAGCTTTTCAGAGATGAGTATGCGCTGTATAGACCACTGCAGGTACTTTTCAGTGTTTACTGCCAATTAGAATATAGCAAGCTTATTTTATAGTCTTTCTTCATCAGTGGGAATAAAAAGTAGTTTATTAGAAGATAATTTTTTCTAACATTTTTTCCTGCTGTTTGAGGAAAGTTAAAACATTTTTTTTTACTTGGCAGGCAGCAATAATGAAAAAGCTGCCATTAGAATCAAACATTTTATCGTTTACTTTAAATTTGATCAGACAATAAAAAGGAAAAAAGTAAGAATCAAACACTTTTTTTAGTTGGTGTGGTAGTTCTTAATTTGGCTTTATGGTGTTTATAGTTGCTTATCATTTAACTTTAATGGTTTTTGGTTTTATTCCTATGTTTTTAGAACTGAGAGTATAAATAATACAATGAAAACTTTTATGGAATCTATTGAAATAATTTTGGCTCTAGCACTATTGTATAACAATAGTGATGATGGCCAGGTGCGGTGGCTCACACCTGTAATCCCAGCACTTTTGGAGGCCGAGGCGGGCAGATCATCTGAGGTCAGGAGATGGAGACCATCCTGGCTAACACAGTGAAACCCCGTCTATACTAAAAATACAAAAAAAAATTAGTCAGGTGTGGTGGTGGGTGCCTGTAGTTCCAGCTGCTTGGGAGGCTGAGACAGGAGAATGACATGAACCCAGGAGGTGGAGCTTGCAGTGAGCTGAGATTGCGTCATTGTACTCCAGCCTGGGTGACAGAGCAAGACTCCATCTCAAAACAAACAAACAAAAACAAAGATGAATATATATTTTTTTGCTTTAGGGAAGTGGAAATTATTTAAAAATGTAACTTCAAAAACAGATATATGTTCACTCTTGGTTTATGTAATTTGATACAGTATGTGGGTTATATATGTACACACACATATAAACATATATATACACACACAGGCACACATGTATATATAGCCAACCCTTAAGAGTTAGGGATACTGACCCCCTGAAGAGTTGAAAATTCACCGATGTTTGACTTCCCCAAAACTTAACTACTAATAACTTACTGTTGACTGGAATCTTTATCAATAACAGGCAATTAATACATATTTTGTATGTTGTGTGTATTACATACCATATTCTTACAATAAAGTAAGCTACAGAAACATGAAGAAAATCATAAGGAAGATAAACTTTACTTACTATTCATTAAGTGGAAATGGATCATCACAAAAGTCTTCATCCTCATTGTTTCATGTTGAGTAGGCTGAGGAGGAGGGAGGAAAAGAAGAGATTGCTTTTGCTGTCTGCAGAGGCAGAAAAAAAAATCTACATATAAGTAGACTTGTGCAATTTAAACCCTTGTTCAAGGGTCAGCTGTGTAATGTTTAGTAACACCTTTGTGAACTAAAATTGGAAAGTCAATGGTTAGAAGAGACAAATGACTCCAAATACTGGTGTGGTGTGATTGATTAAAATTTATTTTCCAATATGTGTTCTGGAGAGAGTTTCCCCAGAGCTAAAATAAATTCTAAGCTATCTTCACTCTCAGGATTAAGGCATGAAATGAAACACTCTAAAATCTGTATCAAAAAAATGTTTTGTTCTTAGTATACAACTTAAGTCTTCTAGTTAACAAAAATTATAATTTTAAAGAGTGGAATTGTCAGTATGATTCTGGTTTATAATTTAGTTTTTGTTAATTTGTGTATTTTTATATAAATTCAATTGTTAAGTTCATAGAAATATTGGACTACAATTTATTTGTAGTGTGACAGCCTTAACATTGTTGCCATTGAGGGCCAATTGCTTGGATCCTGTCTTCATCCTTTCAGAGTACAGAATTTTCTGAGACGCCTTCTCCAGACAGTGACTCAGTGAACTCCGTGGAAGGACACTCTGAACCATCCTGGTTTAAAGACATAAAGTTTGATGACAGTGACACAGAACAGATAGCTGAAGAAGGTGACGATAATTTGGCTAGTGAGTTTAACTTTCTAACATTTTAGTTTTGATGGGTCATTACTGTGTATGAATGATAAAATGATTACCTTGTTTGTTGAAATAATTCCACTTTATGATGTATGGCTCCAACTAAATGGAAACATCTGATAGCAGTCTTTGTCTTAGATACAGTATTTTCTTAAACCAGCTTGTTAGGCTGACATTTCTAGATTTTACCATAGTCTATAGTTTGCAGCAGCTTAAAAATAACTGAACTAATAATATGGCAGCAGACAACTTTCTCATCTCTTCACTATGATATCAGACTTTCTCTCTGCAGAACCTCCAATATATTTCTTCATTTTAAAAATTGATTTTACATTTAACTTGTTCAAATTTTATTAAGTCTACACAGAAGTACGTGAAAATACTGTATCCATTTTGGTATTGCACATTGGGCTTGTATATTAAAAAAACATTTTTCTCCTTTCCTCCAATACCCTGATAAAACCCATTTTTACTCCCCTCCTCTCCCTATATTTCTTTCCCCTTCCCAACACTAAAAGATTCTGCCAGTCCTAGCAAGCGCACATCAGTCAGCAGTTTCCAGTCCACAGTGGACAGTGACTCAGCCGCTTCTATCAGCCTGAACGTGGAGCTGGACAACGTGAACTTCCATATCAAGAAGCCCTCCAAGTACCCACATGTGCCCCCTCACCCTGCTGACCAAAAAGGTAGGAGGTAGTCACCATCTGGAATCCAAACACAGGCTGGACAGCTGGGCCATAGGATCTCATGCCAGCCTGTCTTTCTGGCTTCCTCTGTCCGATGTGGCTGAGGGGATTTGGTGTGGGTTTTGTTCTACCCTTTCTCATTTCTCCCACACCTCCTCCCCATACCTTTTTTGGTTGATTCCTTTTATTTCTTGTTTTCTTCCTCAGCACCACCATGCCCAGTTTAAAGCTTGTAGTCTTTTAAAGGAACCACATCTGACTGCTCTTCCCATAATGTGCAACTTCCAAGGTGGCATTTCTTTGCATTTATAACATGGATGTTCTGCTCTATTCTTTTCTCTTTCTTCATTTAACATTTTAAAGCCTGTTTGCCTTTGCCGTTACCCAGTAACATAATACTTCACTAAACTCATTAAGATGCTTGAACCAGATTGGGGGAAAATCATTCACACATTCCGAAATACCTCCACAATAATTCATAATGCTTAGTATGTATATTCTATGTTTATTAAAACAATTTCTTCTCTAATGTAAAATGAATTCATTATTTTTAGCTATCTTATTTGATGCTTTAGTCTACTGGCTCAAAAATAGTAGTGACCATATTCAAAAGACATTTTGTGTAAAAGGAGAAAGAGGTAAACATTACTAAAATCTAACATAGCAGCACATAAGAAATGCCTGTTTTTAAAATGGATGATGAGGCTTATTTTATTGGATATAATTAAAAGCCAATTTAAATTATAGTCCTATCATGGGATTGTGTAGAAGTGAATAAGTAAAAAATACATGAGTAAATAAATAAATGTGGGATTTCATTATGTCGTAATAACTGAAAAATCAATATTATAGAGATGAAGCGCTTTTATTCCATGATTTTACCTGGAGTTTGTATTTTAAACATATAACTGTCTAAAGTAGAATTGTCTCCTTACTTAGATCTGAAATGCTTGCCTAAGTTTTGCGCATTCTATTTTGAGCCTAAAAATAGATCAGAAAACAGAAGCTTTTGAACCAAACATTTATACTAAAATGATTTGATACAAGTTTATATTTCTCCAACAAATTTCTCATAATTGTCAGTATTTGCTATTATCAAAATGTGGTACAATGGTACTTAAGAGTTATAGTAATAAAAAGGAATATGTTATTTAAAAATAAGAAATTTAGAGAGGGTCTGTTAATGAGGAGACTTGACTAGCATTGAACATGAGTAAGGTAGGCATCTTTATGGAAATCCTCAAAACAGAAACTGGAAAAATGATGGAGAATATTTGGGTGAGTATGAAAGGATGGAAAAGCAGGTATGACACTTGTGTGAGAATTAACTATAGATGGTGGTCACATGGGGGATATTATGAAGGTTTTGAGTATAAACTTACAGATGTGGGTCGGGGCACACAGATGATGAACATCTGTTCTCTGGACACATCTGTTGGCAATTGGATTTTGCTGTAAGCAGAATGTGAAGTACACTTTTTTCTTGCTGATGATTTCACCTCTTGGAACGTTAAAGGAGTTCTGAAAATCTTGAAGAGTGACCTGTCATCATAGAATTTGTAATAGCAAAGGATAGACTGCTGAGCACAGTCAGATACTTACTTTTGAAAACCTAACTTGAGAACATGTGGAGTGGAATGGAACAGGAGGCTCCAAAAATGACATTGTTATGGTAACAACCTGAGATTGTGTCTCCAAGGAAATTGACAGGAGAAACACCTGCAGTTAACAAAAATATGACTCCTTTGGAACCTCCCTGATCTCAATCCCTTTTTTTTTTTTTTTTTAAGAGACAACAGGCTGGAGTGCAGTTGTGCGATCTCAGCTCACTGCAACCTCCACCTCTCGGGTTCAAGTGATTATCCCACCTCAGCCTCCTGAGTAGCTGGGATTACCAGTGCACACCACCATGCCTGACTAATTTTTTGTATTTTTAATAAAGATGGGGCTTTACCATGTTGGCCAAGTTGGTCTTGAACTCCTGGCCTCAAGTGATCCACCCACCTTGGCCTCCGTAAGGGCTGGGATTACAGGCATGAGCCATTGTGCCTGGCCCTCAATCTTTTAAACAGATTGTCTATCAAAGTTGTAAGTGGCAACTTACATAGGGGAATAAATCTGAAAGAGGGGACAGCACTTTTAAGAAAAATGACAGTGTAATAGAAGTCCAGCTTGCACTGAAGGTTGGAGAAAATGCCAAGGATATCTGAGAAAGATTTAAAGTTTAGTAGAAAGAAAAACTAGGCTAGTTATTTGGGAAAGTTATGTAATATTGATTGATGACTAAAAGAAGGCTCTTTTTCCTTCCCACTCTTTAGACTAATCTTACCAGGAAAGAATACACGTGGTTAAGAGGAAAGTGAAGTCCAGGGTAATAAAGAGATAGAGAATTAATGGTTTTTTAAATAAGTCTGTTGCCAGGTTTAGGCAAACTATATGCCAGGTTATTGAAAGACTTTGGATCTGGGATCATGGAGCCAGAGTTTGTTATCTTTGAAGAGTTGCAAAGAGTAGGAGAGAGTCTAGATGACTGTAGTGATAGATGCATTGTTTTTTCTTTTTTAAAAGATGGGTTCTTGATGTGACATTGGAAGCTGGAAAAATGTAGAGAAGTGTAGTGAACAGAGTGTTCTGTGGTATTTAGACAAGGAATTGGTGGTAACTGGGTACCAGTGTTGGTTAACCAAAATAAGTCATTCCAAAACAACCCCATTTCCATTTTTTATGGTGATACAAGATTGATAAATCAGAAGACTGTGAGAGATACTATCTTTGTTGATGTTAATAAGACATTTAATGATCTCAATAGCTTTGTAGACAAAGAGGACAATTTCGTACTTGAAATATGTTAAAAGAGGCAAAAGCAATGGTCATATTTATTTGTTTAAAGCACAGGCTTTGGAGTCTGTATGAGCTTTATTTTTTAAATTGTAAATTGACAAATTATAATTGTATGTATTTATGGTATATAAAAAGATGTTACAATATATGTATAAAATATGAATGATTAAGGAACAAGTAAGGATTTGAAATGATGGATATGTTTATTAAACCAAGCTAATGAACATATTCATCATTTTAAATCCTTTTTGTTGGGGCAGGGTGCAGTGACTCATGCCTGTAATTCCAGCACTTTGAGTGGCTGAGGCAGGCGGATTGCTTGAATCTATAACATAACCTAGGAGCTTCCCCTTCCTGTTGACATCAAATTATTAATTATCCTTTCAATATTTTGCACAACAAACTACCAGTTTGGGCAATGTGGCAAACCCCGTCTCTACAAAAAATACAAAAAAATTAGCTGGGTGTGGTGGTATGCACATGTGGTCCCAGCTATTTGGGAGGCTGAGGTGGGAGGATTACTTGAGCTCAGCAGGTTGAGGCTGCACTGAGCCATGATTTTGCCACTGCAGTCCGGCTTGGATGACAGAGTGAGACTTTATCTTAAAAAAAAAAAAAAATCCTTATTATTATTAGTGGTGAGAACCTTTGAAATTTACTCTTAGCAATTTTGAAATATACAATACACTGTTATTAACAATAGTCATCATGCTGTACAATATTTCTCAAAAACTTATTCTTCCCGTCTGAATGAAACTTTTTACACTTTGACCATCATCTCCCCATTCCCTTCACTTCCTCAACCTCTGGTAACCACTATTCTACTTAGTGTGAGCTTTTAATGTGAAAAACACAAAGAGTGTAGTGTGTTTGGTGAATGTAAGCGTTTATGATACCACTACTAGTGGTGTTTTTTTTTTGGGGGGTTTTTTTTTTTTGTTTTTTGTTTTTTTGTTTGTTTGAGACAAAGTTTTGCTCTCGTTGCCCAGGCTGGAGTGCAATGGCCTGGTCTTGGCTCACTGAAAACTCTGCCCTCCGGGTTCAAGCAATTCTCCTGTCTCAGCCTCCCAAGTAGCTGGGATTACAGGCACCAGCCACCATGCCCAGCTAATTTTTGTATTTTTAGTAGAGATGGGGTTTCACCATGTTGGTCCGGCTGATCTCGAACTCCTGACCTCAGGCAGTCCGCCAGCCTCAGCCTCCCAAAGTGCTGGGATTATAGGCATGAGCCACTGCACCTGCCCCACTACTGGTGTTAACACGTGGATTTGTAGCTTGTTGTACAAAATATTGAAAGGATAATTAATAATTTGATGTCAACAGGAGGCAGATGCTCCTAGGTTATGTTATAGGGATTTGACTCTCTGTATTTAGTGTTGTTCACCACTTTTTTTTTGGTCAGCACTTTTAATGTTTTTTAGATCCACAAATAATTAAAATCTGGAAAGAATGACTAGTGTGTTGGATAGCAGAACTGACATTTAAAAATCTTGATTTTCTCAAGCAATACATTGAGACTAACAAGATGATAGTTAACACAGTTAAACATAATATAATAATAAGGCTTAACACATTTACTATTAGTATTTTGGAGAAAGTCACTCTTAATAATTTGTGTGATAAAGATCTAAGTTTTAGTTATTTGCAAATTTAAGAGTGTGATGTATCAACCCCTCTGCACCCCCCAGTGCAATAGTAGATTTCATTAGTGGCCATATAATGTCTAGAGTCAGGATCCAATTTAATGTTTTGTGTTTAGTTCTGATTTATGAATAGAGCGAGGTTGCCAGGATCCTAAGACATCTGAAAACCATGATAAGAGAATCTGGACTATTTGAAATGGAGAAAAGAAGACTTGGTGTTGCCTTTAGGTATCTGAAGAGTACCTGAAAGAGATTATATTTATTTTGCATATGGTTGAAGGAAGAAATAGATTCAGTAGTCAGGAATAGTGAACTTCTGCCACTGTGCATGGGAAGTGTCCAGGTTGTGTCTGAATGTTCACTTGTCATAGTTATTGAGGACAGATGCCCACATTGGGTGATGGGTTACTTAGACTTGGGGACTTCTAAATTTTCTTTTAATTCTAAATCTGTGAAATGAAAAACCTAGATCTAGAATTAAAAAGAAATTATAATCTTTTAGCCTACTCAGTGAGAATATTATAGAGAAGGTTCCAGCGTTAGGAAGAACATAATTATTAAATTGATGTCTTAGGTCATTTGCAACCTTATAATTTGAAGAGTTCATAAATCTCTTAATAAATATAGCTGGCTTTCACAGTTCTCTCTTAGTTAGTTTTTAACATACTAACAAGAGTTATTGGGACTTTTTTTTCTTGTGAAGTTGTAATAGTTTGCTCAGTGTTACAGTCAAGATGAACACTGATTACCAGAAAATAAAGACTTCCAGGGAGACTGGTAGTTATGTGAAAGAATAATAGAATTCTTCTGCCTCTGGTTTTCATTCCCTTTGTATAAAAACAAATGGGAATTTTTTTTATCTTTACATTGAAATTAAAGGTAGTACTTATTAAATATTTTCTTATGGATTGTCCTATATTGTTTAAGGCTGAGGAAAATTGGATTTATGAAATTGGTTGAAATATCTGTACTTTAAAAAATACTACTTATGCTTTCTATCTTAAGTGACAAAACCCTATTTTCAAACTCAATTTTTCATTATTAGTCTTAGGGAATGGTACAATTAAAATATATTTTACTATGTGTTGCAAGCAGGATTCTGAACTATTCTTGGAAAGTTAGCAAGTAGAACCTAGAGAAGAAGGTGAAAACCATGGCTTCTGTAAACCTCTAGATGCAGTTTTCTGTGTACAGGAAAACATGTGATAGAGGAGCAAGTTAAACACACCATGAGAAAACGATTGTACTCAGAATGTGGGACATCCCACAGAACAATAACCTGGGTTCTTTTAAAGTTCATTTTATGAAAAGGAAAAAAGGAGATCTGTTCTAGATTAAAAGAGAATGAAGAGATACAGGAACCAAATGCCATGTGTGAACTTGATTGCATCGAGGCTTGAAAAAAAAACTGTTGATTAGAAAACAGTTTGGGGACAGTTGGATAGACTTGAGTATGGGCTAATTCTGTGCTATTAAGACATTGTTAACTTTCTCAAATATGTAAATAATACTGTGCTGTAGAGAAGAATACCCTTATTTTTATGAGAGTTGTGCTGATGTCTTAGTGGTAAAGTGTCATGATGTGTGTAACTTTGAATAATTGGAGGGAAGAAACATACACATATATGGCAAATCCTTAACAGTTGTTGAACTCAGGTGGATGGTATACAGCATTTTCTATAGGCTTAATTTTTTTCATAACTAAATGGGGAAAATCCACCATTTCTGGAGTCTCATAGATACAATTAAGCTTTAGTGTGAGAAGGCTGGTAAAGAACAGTACATTAATTGAACTGAGAGAATTTGGTGTTAGTCATTTCTGTAAGGGAAGAGTAGAAATAAAGTATAACATCTGTCTTGTCCATATGCTCGATTTTATTGTATTTGGCATAGTGCACTTGAACTTTCTAAATAAAATACTTTCTTTGTTTCCTGGTTGGAAGGATGAGCATATTGGCTTATAAACATAGTAACTTTTAAAGCCCAGTTGTTTATAAATGAACTTGGAGAAAATTTTGTGGAGAACCTTTACCTTAAAGGAGTTAACATGTATCATGTTTTAATTTGCATAGTGGAAAGAACCCCATTTAAGCTATGCTTGGTCACAGACCTAGAGAAAGTTCATGGGGAAGTAAAGAGTAAGTTTCACTAGTAAGAAAACTTTTTTATTTATTAAAAGCCTTCAGAATGTGTTCAGTTAATGTCTAGCAAAAATTCAGCAGTGTTTGGTATAATTTTTGAAAAACAAAAATGCTTATTCGGAACTAGTACAAATACTGATGAGTTTTATCTTTTTTCCTGCCAATGTCAGTTCTGTATTAATTTGTTTTATAGCTTATATTCTGAAATTTTAAAAAAGTTTGTATTGTTTTATCAGGTGGGTTCTCTGTGAACTACTTTGTGCATAGGCAAAGTGATTATTTGTTAAATCATCAAGTTACATGTGAAAAGAACTGTAATGCTTTAAGATGGTCATACAAGTATCTGAAGATCTTAATGTTCATAAACCGGTTGGTTTTGGTAAGAGAAAAACGTTTCTCTATCTGACATTTGAATTAAGGAGAATTGTTTCACGGCTCTATTGCGTTATTAATGTAAGTCTGCTTAAGTTTAGTATGAAGTGCATAGAACAAGTATCAAGAGGCATTTTGACCCAAAACTTTCTTGAATTTGCTGGGCAGTGATGGGTTTAGTATGAGTAATATTTTGTGTGTGGGTGTTTTTGCTATATAATTATGCTGACATATTATAGTCATATGTCTCTCCTTTCCTTCCTCCTCTCTGTTGTCTCCCTGGTATGCAGAGTATTTGATTTCCGACACTGGAGGACAGCAGCTCTCAATAAGTGACGCTTTCATCAAAGGTAATTTTATAAAAAGCTGTATGTGGAATGGTGTCTCTTTTGTTCATGAGGATATACTTAGGGCTTAGCACATTGATTGGCACAGAGAAGGTGCTGAAAATATATTTGATTATGGTAGTATGGGAACACAATTTTTAATATGTATAGTGATTTTGAGAGTGTTGAGAACCAAGAATGTAAACTTGGACTTGGTTTGAAAGGAGGAGGTCTCTGATATGAAAAGTAATTGTTTAAAACTTTTAAGTAGAATTTGAACTTAATTCTTTTAAAGACATAGTTTACACTTAACTATATTGTGAATATAATATTAAGTATTGATATACATCTCATCAAGGATTGTCAAATTTGTCAAAAAGCCCACAGGCAGGTCTCCAGTTAAGGATGCTGCTTGTCCTGTGGAGTGAGGAAGAGAAGTAGGCAGGAGAGGATAAAGAACTAACTATGCTGATAAATTTCTTTTGGACACAAAAGGAGAATAGAAAAGTATTAGCCTTCTCCTATTCCTTCCCCACTTAGCTTAGCTTCCTAGAGTAAAGACATTCTTAATTGGTCCATAGTACTCCACTGGTTAGGCCTCAGATAATGGGAGAAAATTTCCCTTGCTTCTTGGCTCCCAGGGTTTCAAATCAAAGAGAGAAGGCAAGCTGGTACAAGGAGACCACTGCAGCTTATCTGATAGCTTGACAGTGCTTCTAAATTCACCTCCAAGCATCTGGTTCAGCTAGAAGTTTACAGAGTGGCCCTTTATGTAATTGAAATGCGCAGTTCTTGTATTTCACGTGTCATAGACATATACTTTACTGTGTAATCTGCTGGGCTGTTTGGTAGAAGTTTTTTTGTTTGTTTTGCTTTTAAGAGGGGACAGGTTAGAGAATTTTTGTAAGCATTTCCTACTTCTTTTCTTTCCACTTATTTGGTCAGATTATTCAATAGTTATTTAGTGAACATATTTTTTTCGTTAAGCATTTATTATTAATTTTTTGTCTTGATCTGTTTTCATTCATCTTTAAAAAATTTAAAGATTTTACACAAATTCTACATAAATGCTATTTATTATGTTTTAATATTTATGTTTTTGAGTCTGTCTTGCTAAAATTTTGTTAAAAAGCCTCTGTGCCAATATTGAAAGAGAAACACTATTGAGGATTGTCTGAATAGACTTTCTACACTGTCATCTGTTGTTTTAGGATATCTGAGCTGAGCTTCTTTCTTGAAAATTCATCACCCACGCTATCATGTGTTCTGCCAGCATTTAGATTTCTGTTGAATGCACTTTTCAGTTTGTGATTTTTTTTTTCTTTCTATTTTTGAGATGGAGTCTCGCTCTGTCACTCAGGCTGGAGTGCAGTGGCGTGACCTTGGCTCACTGCAATCTCTTCCTCCTAGGTTCAGGTGATTCTCCTGCCTCAGCCTCCCTTGTAGCTGGGATTGCAGGCATGTACCACCACACCCAGCTAATTTTTGTGCTTTTAGTAGAGATGGGGTTTCGCCATGTTGGCCAGACTGGTCTCAAACTCCTGACCTCAGGCCATCTACCCACCTCGGCCTCCCAAAGTGTTGGAATTACAGGCGTGAGCCACCACGCCCGGCCCAGTTTGTGATTTTAAAGGGGATATTAACACCCTCCTTTTTAAAATAAAAAGAGAAGCAGAAGTTTCATTTTATTTGCTTTTCAGAAGCTATGCTTATAATTATTGGCTTGAGAGTCTTAGTTACGTACGTTTGATTTTCACAGTTTCTGATTTTGGTGGTTGCCAATTACTGCTCTTCTTAATTCTTGCGTTTCTGTATTTTTAGCGTATTTTACGTATTTGTATGTATTTTCTTATGCATTTTTTAATGTGTTTATTACATGTTCTTGCCTTTTTACGCCAATAATTTATGTTGGCTAACTTAAAACATTTATAAAGAGAAAGGGCCATTTCTAAATACATGAGTAGGTGTTATAAAACAGGACAATGAAGTAATAACTTCTTATTTTATATTGTACTTAGAATCCTTATTTAATCGTCGAGTAGAGGAAAAATCCAAAGAGCTGCCTTTCACACCTTTGGGCTGGCATCATAACAACCTGGAGCTCCTGAGGGAGGAGAATGGGGAGAAACAAGCCATGGAGAGGTTGCTGTAAGGCAATGAAATTTTAAATTTTAATTTTTCACTTTTATTATCTTCAGTGACTTGATAAGCATATGCATCATCCCTCTTAAAAAGGGAGGTATTTTTCTTTTTCCTTAGAAAGTAAAAAATACTAAGATTACTTAGGAAATAAAGCCTATTTTGACTTGTGATTACATTTCTTATAAAACCAAGAGCCCCAGTTGTGTGCGGCAGCTCATGCCTGTAATCCCAGCACTTTGGGTGGCCGAGGCAGGAGGATCACAAGGTCAGAAGGTCGAGACCAGCCTGGCCAACATGGTAAAACCTCGTCTCTACTAATAATACAAAAATGAGCCAGGCGTGGTGGTGTGGGTCTGTAATCATAACTACTCGGGAAACTGAGATAGTAGGATTGCTTAACCTCAAGAGGTGGAGGTTGCAGTGAGCTGAGATCACGCCACTGTACTCCAGCCTAGGCAACAGAGCAAGACTTTGTCTCAGAGAAAAAAACAGAAAAACCAAGAGCCCCAAACTCTGCTTGTCTGTCCCCATTTTACATGTTAAAATTTCATTTCAGTCAATTGCAGGGAACTTCTTAGTGGAAGATATTCAGATTTCATTTATATGCAAAATCCTTAAGGTACAAATATAATGAAAGAATGATATTGACCTAGAAAATCTTATCTGTGAACCGTAATTGAAATGTTTATTTCTTTGTAGACTGTTTTATCATCAGAATTATTGTCTCTGGCAGTATTAACTATGCAAACTTTTTTCTTATAATATTTTTATAGTTCAGCTAATCATAACCACATGATGGCACTACTCCAGCAGTTGCTCCATAGTGACTCACTGTCATCATCTTGGAGGGACATCATTGTGTCATTGGTCTGCCAGGTTGTTCAGACAGTCCGACCTGATGTCAAGAACCAGGATGATGACATGGATATCCGTCAGTTTGTCCACATCAAAAAAGTGAGCTCTGCTAATGTTTTACTAATACTAGGAAGTGATGAGGCAGGACTGATTATGATTTTTCTCTTAATGGTAATCTAAAAAGAGTCATTACCTTGAGGGTTGCTAGATGAGGAGTAGGAGGTTTTGCTCTCTGCTTTGTTTGTTAGCAGTGCACTTAGGAGTCATGGAAGCCACGCATAGGAAGTGAGAGGTGAATGGAAAGGATGAGTTATATCGGAGATGGGTTGGGAACTCAAACCGATACAGGTTCTTCCTTACTTGCTTCCTCTTCTTGACACGTCAGCTGTGAGAAACCCTATTCTCACAGATTATGATCACTGTTCTGAGGAAAGGCAGTGGGTAATTTGCTTTATTTAGATCAAGCTTGTCCAACTCGTGGCCTGTGGGCTGCATGCTGCCCAAGAGTGCTTTGAATCCGGCCCAACACCCAATTCATAAACTTTCTTAAAACATTATGACATTTTTTGTAATTTTTTTTTTAAGCTCATCCACTGTTGTTAGTGTATTTTATGTGTGGCCCAATACAATTCTTTTTCCAATGAGGCCCAGGGAAGTCAAAAGAGTGGACACCTCTGATTTAGATAGTAATTAAGTCGTGTGTGTGCTTTTTTCCCTGTGATATTTAACTTAAACAGTCGTGTTAACTGCCACATGGCGCTAGTTTATTCAGTCAGTGAGTACTTTAGAGTCCTAGTGTAGTACATTAGAGAACAGGGGATGGGAAAACAGAGTCATGCAGAGATGCCGTTGATCATTGGTTGAAAGGAACAATTATTTCCTGATATTTTTTGTTCTTATTTGATTACACAATAGTTTAAAAAAAAATGGAAAGAAATAATAGCATACATCTGACTAGATTCTAAGCATGTTATTATTGAATTTTATTGTTTTCTTAATTGTTCCATTAGATCCCAGGTGGAAAGAAGTTTGATTCTGTGGTTGTCAATGGCTTTGTTTGTACCAAGAACATTGCACATAAAAAGGTAATGTGATTCAGTTCAGCAGTGAAGTCCAGCAAACCATGGCTGTGTGCTTAGGTAACAAGTTGGGGCACCTTAGTCATAGAAGAAATAGACAATGGACAATGAAAGGCAGCTGTGTCTGCCATAGGGGTGAAATTTGGTAGATTCAGGGAAGATTTCCCAGAGCTGAGGATGAATGGATTGGAATTTGAATAATGGGAATTCACCAGACAGAAGGAGGAAGTGGGGAGGATCAGGCTTCTAGATCAACAGAATGATAAGATACTAGCATTATTTATCTGCTGATCCCATCACATTGTAGGGAGACAGGGTTTCTTTAGTAGGCTGGAGTCCTTCCAGAGGCTTAGCATTCTAAAGCTGATAGCTCTTCTAGTGCTAGGCTACAGAGCTGTCAGTTTTCTTCTGTTATCTTTCTCACCTTATGTCTTTGTAGCACTAGCACAAAGGAGTGGAGTGAGATAACCTGGGGTATTAAGGAGACTCTGAGCTCCTAAGGTGTAATATGGGCAATATAAATGAAGCTAGAGGAAACAGGCAAGGGCTTTATATCTCATTAAAGGTCTTGAACTTTTTTCTGAAGTCTTTTGATTCTCAAAGTGTAGTGTACATACATTGAGATCACATGTGGACCTTTTAAAAATGTCTGTTCCCAGCCTAACCCCTAGAAATTCTCATTCAGTAGGTTAAGGGCAATGGGAGTGTATGGATGTTAGGGAAATGGTGGTACTGTATTTAAAGTAGGCACTAGGCCGAGCGTGTAATCCCAGCACTTTGGCAGGCTGAGGCAGGTGGATCACAAGGTCAGGAGTTTGAGACCAGCCTGGCCAATAGGGTGAAACCCCATCTCTACTAAAAATACAAAAAAATTAGCCAGGCATAGTGGCGTGTGCCTGTAGTCTCAGCTACTTGGGAGGCTGAGGCAGAAGAATCACTTGAACGCGGGAGGTGAAGGTTGCAGTCAGCTGAGATCATGCCACTGCACTCCAGCCTGGGTGACAGAGTGAGACTCTGTCTCCAAAAAAACAAAAAAAAAAAAAGATTCATGAAAATTGTTAGTGACCATAGATAAATAAAAATATGCTTGGCTTCAATTGTTTACTTATTGCATATTTTATTGCAATAATTCCACATTAGTCAGTATTTCTACATAGAGTCTTACTAAAACCACACATTACCCTTTAAAGGAGAACTTTAAACCAAATTAAATGATATTTGTTGAATTAGGAGGTAAATATGTTACGCCTTCTCAGAAAGTGAAGAAAATTTGTATGTAGATGTGGTGGAAACATATGCAAGAATGACTGACTTGTCCCACTGATTAGAGATAGTCTTTGATTTGTAGTTGCTACAAAGTGTCCTGAATTGAGTTTCCCAGCTAGTGAGTCACTGTTTTTGGAACTGTTTGCTGTTTGGGGTCCATAAACTTGGTCAGCCTGAAACCTCAATTGCTATTCTGCCTGTGGCTGTAAGGTTAGGGTATATTATTTGAGTCTCTGCTTCTTGAGATACTTTCACATTTTCTTTTTGAACTTCATGTTACCTATTTTAGCTTGCTGCCTTAATGATTGGAAATGTTTTCTGTTAGAAATATGTTCAGGAGGCATTTTAATTCTTTTCTCCCTCTTCTCCTCTTGAATTTTAGAAAGACTGAAATATGCTTTTAAAGTTGCTTATTTCTTGGAGTTTGTGAAGTAACCCGTTATTAAATACTGCTCCCTCCGTGCACACTCAGGGCATGATGTCTCTTCTTACAACATCAGAAATGAAAAAAAAAAAAGTTAAGAGAATATAAGATCAAAGTAGTATTAAGAAAGCAAAGCCAATTTTTGAAGAATTTTGCGTTGTTCTGAACATATTATTTGCTTTGAAAAAATTTAATACCGTAAAAGAACTAAATGAGAGTATTTTAATACTAATATGAGATATGTTAAGTTAGTAGGAATTATGAACAATATAGATTTAAAGTTATAATTAAAGGAGGGCTGTAAAATGCAAACCTTTAAAAACTTTAACAAACTGTTCTTTTTTTGTAGATGAATTCTTGTATTAAAAACCCCAAAATTCTTCTGTTAAAGTGTTCCATTGAGTATCTCTACAGAGAAGAAACTAAGTTTACTTGCATTGATCCTATTGTGCTTCAGGTAAGAATTTACTACCGAAAATAATAATTTGGAGGGATGTTTGTGTATCATGATGCTTATAAATTCTTAATGATTTTGACTTAATTCTAACTGATTAAATTGGATAGGCAAACTTGATAGCTTACCAAAACCTCTGTCACTCATTATTTTTAAAGTTTCAAAGTGTTAAAGGTAACGTGTAACTCTTCAAGAATATAAGGAAGAAAAGGTGAAAATCCAAATACTGGTTTCCCTTTCCCACTTAATCCAAATACTAGTTTGGATTAAGTATTTAATTCTCATAGTAAATCAGACCGTGAGAATTTCTTGAACTTACCAGATTTTTAATGGAATCTCTGGTTTGTGATACAGTTTATGCTACTCAAACACATTTCTAGAACACCAGTTAGCTTATATGTAGTTGGCAAACAGAATAATGTCAGATGGAAGTTGTGTTGGTTTCTAAGTGGTTTTTCCTAAGCAAGGAGGCCCCGAAGAGCTGCAGTAGGTTATAACCCTCAGCTGGAAAGGAAAACAGTCTCAGCTCAGCTGCTACACAGGCAGAAACCCTTCCAGCTCTATTTTAAGAAAGTAAAAGTGAGCTTTTGCTTGCAGGGCCCTTTCCCCAGGGAGGTACACCCACATCTCTGGTTCTTGGTAGCTTTACTGCTCAGAGCTCCATTTCCAGTTGTAGCATTGCAATAGTTTTTGTGCATTTAATATCACTTGAGGCAGCCTCATGCCATACGAAGCTCTCTGCCTAGGCTCTCCGTGATTCCTCTTAAGGTACCAGTTATTGTTTTTGTTAGTGCTGAAGATATAAAGTTGCATAGGTTTAAAGTTTTCTGCCCCACCTCCTTTTCTGCCATAAATGCTGTTAATTTTGTTTTGTGGTTATTCAAAATGGAAGCTTTTTAGGAATGTGTATATTATATTACAGTGGGAACACTTATATTGGGTTCCAGAAACATTTAGGAAAAGTATTACTTGAAAATTCCTAGGTAAATACATTTTTTCAAGAGTGGTAGGAGCAATCACTTTTGTCCTGATTTCATAGATAACAATAAGAGAAACTGAGTTGTAGTAAAAGGGACAGTGCTTTATAAAAGTCTGCTGTATTACTTAAGAACTCTGTGAGCTGGGGCTGTTTTCTCTTTGGAATTCAGCTGTGCCATCAGTAAAAATGATGGGTTTTGATTAGACATTTTAGTAGAGAACTCTAAAGGAATAAAGGGAAATACAATAATTATGTTAATGGAACCTAAGATAATTTGATGCTGGAGGTTTTGATGATTCCACAGAAGATTGTCAGCAGAAGACTTTCACATGATCAGATCAGAATTGCTTTGACTGAGATGCATCCTGGTTGCAGAGATGTTAAAATTCGTAAAATTGTATGTCTTGGAATTGATGAACTAGGTTAATTGTAATCTACAGGTGTTTGTTTACTTAAAGTTATAGCTAAATTTATTCACATTATTTACTCTATTTTTACAATCAGGTTAATAGGCTAAAGATTTTTTGTTAGAGAGGTATGCTCTGGGGGGTTGTACTTAGGAAACATGGTATAACTCACTAACAAAGCATCTTGTTCATCAAAACTTTCAAACATAGTTTTTATTATACCTTTAACTCCTGCCCTACTTAAACTTCTTAAATTGATAAAAAATATCAGCTGATTTGAGCTTTTTCTGAATTGATAGAAAGTACCAGCTCATTTGAGGTTTTTTATCTGATGTGGAATAACGAATCAGAGAAGAAGCTGAAAAATAGATATTCAGAAAAAGGAGGATGAGAAACAAAGGTCAAGGAGATAATTAGCCTGTGACTTTGTACTTTCTTTACAAGGCCAGGTCTACTAGATCTCTTAGTTCACTACTGCTGTGCTTATGGCCTACTTTCTGATACTCTTCCCTTGCTGAGCTTGGACAAGGCCTCCTTTTTGACATGGTATTTCATGAGTAGTCATGATAGTTGATTAGAATTGGAACTGGAAGGAAAGTTATTTGTACTACCACAGGCAGAAACTTAAAAAAAACAAAACAAAAAAACGGATTCTGATTGTACTTTATTAGAGCTGCACAAATAAAATTATTTTAAATACTGTTAAACTACAAGTTAGTAAGTAGAGTAGGAAATTAACACATTTTAGGAAAAAAAATCCATTTTGTTAATAATGGGAGAATTTGAAATAAATAGTATCAGTAAAACAAAGGCAAGAAGCAATATACTTCATAATAGGGCAAGTTTACTGCAGTGAGTAGGCTCATCCATTGTGGGTGGTAAGGGACGTGAATACAGTCTTGCTCAGAAAACTCTTTGGGCACATGGAGTAGGAGTGGCGAACATGCTCATCTTTAGTTGTCTCCCATCTGGAGCCCAGAAGTATTATGAAGCAATTAGTGAGTTGTATTGTTTTAACTCTGGTTGTTATTTACAATATTCATTTATTTCTTATTTTTTCTTTTTTTTGAAATGAAGTCTTGCTCTTGTCCTCTAGGCTGGAGTGCAATGCCACAATCTTGATCACTGAAACCTCCGCCTCCCGGGTTCAAGCTATTTTCCTGCCTCAGCCTCCCAAGTAGCTGGGATTACAGGTGCCTGTCACCACGCCCGGCTGATTTTTGTATTTTTTAGTAGAGACGGGGTTTCATTGTGTTGGCCAGGCTGGTCTTGAACTCCAGACGTCAGGTGATCCGCCTGCCTCGGCCTCCCAAAGTGCTGGGATTATGGGCATGAGCCACCATACCCAGCCACAATATTCATTTCTTTTGAAATTAAACCTTTGTGATAAAATTATATTAGCATTATGTTTGAGATCTTTAACTGTGGCTGTTCTAGGTATTATATGATCTGTTGGGAAATTGGAATTAGGAAGTTGCTGAAGTAGCATCTGTTAAAGAGTTATTTATTCAGTTATCCAGAAAAAGAGATAACTCATTTTGGTTTCAGAATGTAGAGGAGAGAATTCATAACCATATTAAAACCACTTAGGGCTGGGCACAGTGGCTGACACTTGTCATTACACTTTTGGAGCTAAAGGCAGGAGGATTGCTTGAGGCCAGGAGTTCAAGACCAGCCTGGGTAACATAGTGAGACCCTGTCTCTACAAAAAAAATAGAAAATATTAGCCAGGCATTGTGATGTGTGCCTGTAGTCCTAGAAGAGTGAAGCAGGAGGATTGCTTGAGCCCAGGACTTTGAGGTCACAGTAAGCTATGATGGCACCTCTGCACTCCAGCCTGGGTGACAGAATGAGACCCCATCTCTTAAAAAAAAAAAAAAAAAAAAAACAAACTTAGAAATGGCTTTTATTTTGGGAGTTTTGAGGTTAGGTTTTTTTGTTGTTCTTGCTTTTTTAACCTCTGAACTAGCTAATTGCATTCTTGGCTTTTAAATTAAGAATTGAAAAACTTTCAAGGAAAATTAGTTGGAGAATGGAATTTCTTCTGAAACTCTTGTCAGCATAATCAAGTTTAGAATGACGAATGAGATTCTTACGTTGTTTGAATTAATTTGCTTACAGACTTACTTGTGGATGAAGAAAATTTAGGCTGAGATTGATAATAATAGTGAAGCTATCTCGATATTTTAATATGCCCAGATATTGCGTTTTACCAGGTGTGATATTTCTGATTTATCTTGCTTAGGAAAGAGAATTCTTGAAGAATTATGTTCAGCGAATAGTTGATGTTCGACCCACCTTGGTTCTAGTTGAGAAAACAGTGTCTCGGATTGCCCAGGACATGTTATTGGAACATGGTATTACTTTGGTCATTAATGTAAAATCGGTGAGTGTTTTTATTTTTCTATTTATTTTAAAAAATTGCAGCTTTTAAATTTATATGTTCATATGGTAGGTATACAAGAATCTTAGTCTTTGCTGTTCCATACGTATTGAAAGTGGGACAGAAGATACGGCACCTATTTCATTAAGATTAAGAATCTCAGACTGGAAGAAAGTGTAATTGATTATGTAATGCTTATTATTGATGTCTACAAGACCAGAAGGGAAATGGACATTAGTTAAATCACTAGGTATTTGTTGATCCTTCGTTTTCGTTGGAGAATTGCTCAAGCAGAAAATGTTCTCTCCCTTCAAAAGTTTACCCTCTGCAGAATAGGGGCCAATTCTAGGAAGTTGTTTTTTCTCCTCACAGCATCTTGTGGTAATCCATGATGCTTAAATGCATTTTGATAATGTTATTAATATGAGTAAGGTTTCAGTGGGCACATATTGATTACTAAGCAACTAAATGTAGAAGAATCCGGAATAAAAAAATTCATCATATATTTATTAAAAAGGAAATTTATTGTGAATGTTATTTTTTAATTTTTCCATCACTTTTCCAGATTAAATTTACAAAGATTTTTATTCTTCTCTAGTTTTGTAATATAATGTTTTTGTGTTTTGTAGCAAGTTTTGGAACGAATCAGTCGAATGACCCAAGGTGATTTAGTGATGTCGATGGACCAGCTGCTTACGAAACCACACCTGGGCACTTGTCACAAATTTTATATGCAGATATTTCAGTTACCTAATGGTGAGTGATCTTTAGCACAGGTTGACCTGAGGAAAAGAGTTAACTTATCACTACTACAATGTTTACTTACTAGGAAATATCTATTAATAGTAGGTGAAGATAGGCAACTGTGGTCTTATTCATGTAAGAGTTTTTCTTTTACAGATGTTAAGAGAGTGAATTAATTCTATTTGGACTTCTGGATTGCCACCTCCACCATCCTAACTTTTTGTTTGTTTTTATTTGTAGAGCAAACCAAGACGCTGATGTTTTTTGAAGGTTGTCCACAGCACCTAGGCTGTACAATCAAGCTGAGAGGAGGCTCTGATTATGAGCTGGCTCGAGTTAAGGAGATCCTAATATTTATGATCTGTGTTGCTTATCATTCTCAACTAGAAATCTCCTTTCTCATGGATGAATTTGCTATGCCTCCCACGTTAATGCAAAACCCTTCATTCCATTCCCTGATTGAGGGACGAGGGCATGAGGGGGCTGTCCAAGAGCAGTACGGCGGAGGTTCCCTGCCCTGGGATCCTGACATCCCTCCTGAGTCTCTGCCCTGTGATGATAGCAGTTTGCTGGAATCGAGGATTGTGTTTGAGAAGGGTGAGCAGGAAAATAAAAATGTTCCACAGGCTGTTGCCTCTGTGAAGCATCAGGAACATAGCACAACAGCTTGCCCAGCGGGTCTCGCTTGTGCTTTCTTTCCACCTGTACCGGAATCGTTGTTGCCACTCCCTGTGGATGACCAACAAGATGCTTTAGGCAGCGAGCAGCCAGAGAGTTCGCAGCAAACAGTTGTGCTGCAGGATCCCAAAAGCCAGATAAGAGCCTTTAGAGACCCTCTACAGGATGACACTGGATTATATGTTACTGAGGAAGTCACCTCCTCTGAAGATAAACGAAAGACTTATTCTTTGGCCTTTAAGCAAGAATTGAAAGATGTGATCCTCTGTATCTCCCCAGTAATCACATTCCGAGAACCCTTTCTTTTAACTGAAAAGGGGATGAGATGCTCTACCCGAGATTATTTTGCAGAGCAGGTTTACTGGTCTCCTCTCCTCAATAAAGAATTCAAAGAAATGGAGAACAGGAGGAAGAAACAGCTGCTCAGGGATCTCTCTGGACTTCAGGGCATGAACGGAAGTATTCAGGCCAAGTGTATTCAAGTCTTACCCTCACATGAGCTAGTGAGCACTAGAATTGCTGAGCATCTGGGCGATAGCCAGAGCTTGAGTAGAATGCTGGCCGATTATCGAGCCAGAGGAGGAAGAATTCAGCCCAAAAATTCAGACCCTTTTGCTCATTCAAAGGATGCATCAAGTACTTCAAGTGGCAAATCAGGAAGCAAAAATGAGGGTGATGAAGAGAGAGGGCTTATTCCGAGTGATGCTGTGTGGTCAACAAAGGTAAGCCAGAGCACTTTTTGATGCTCCTGTACATTAGGATGTGTTGAATGACTCCTCTAAGGCAGGCTAAAAAATCAGTTTGGCAGACTGCATGCAGATTTGTGAAGTATTTCTTCTCCTATGCTATTTTTGTTTTTGTCTTGAGTCTGCCGGCTTATGTGTTACTTTAATACGTATGAAGCAGAATTGTAATGAAACTGGGTTTCAGGGTTTTAAGATGAGCTTATAGTAAGCTAGGCAGATCCTTGAAGTAAAGGGAAATGTGGTGGAGCTCCTTAAAATTTCTGACAACATGACTTGGATGTAGTATGATAATCCTGGATCCTAGTGTCAGGGAGTGAGAGATGGAAACTTATTGTAGGAAACAGATGTGTTTTTTTAAAAAAAGTTAGCAGGAAATAGATTTGTTTTCTAAAAAAAGTTAGCTCTATTTTTTTTCTTTAACATAAAACATTTTATCTTGTTATTTAACTATGACAGTGACCTTTTTCTTTCTAGGCATAAATTGACAGCAAATTAAGGAAGGTTTATAGATCTATTATTGATAATAGTAGCAGTAAAACTAATTAATAAATCCATTGCTAGATGAGGAAATGCAATTGTTTAATAAAACGAAAAGATGTCCAATTTCACCAGTAGTCGAGGAAGTGCTAAATAATAGTGGTGCTAAATAATTTTTTATTTGTGAGACTGGCAAAAAGCAAAGTGATAAAAGACCCATGGTTAATGATGGCATGGAAAAACACCTTTCATAAATTTTATGTAAGCTTATACAAATGTATGTGTATGTACATTTGTGTAAATTTATACAAATTTATAGAAAGTGATAGGAAAGTCTCTTATTAATTTACACATACATGTATATGCCTTTGACCCAGGACTCCAACTTTTTATAATCTGTCCTGCAGAAATAATTAAGTGTGCTTATATAAGGGTGCTTTCATTTTGTAAGAATATATGTACAAAGATGTTTATTGAAACAGTTTAATGATGAGCAAGATCTCAAGTCATTTAATGACTTGGATAAAGCCCATAATATATTTGAAATGTTAAAAAGCAAGTTATATTTTAATATGTTTTGCATTATTCCATATTTATAAAAACAAAACCCCCTGTGTGTACTTAGGTAGGAAGTGATGTGTGTATGTGGGACAGGTGTGTAAACTAGCAAAAAGAATAGACATTTTAAAACCACAGAGTCAAACTGCTCAGCTTCAGTGGTAGAGGAGTATCATAGGAGGAGAGGTTTTGTGTGTTTTATGAACTTCTTCATATGCTCCTATACTATTTCAATTTTAACAGAGAGCTGGTTTTCCCTTTGTAATGATCAAAAACAGGCATAAGCATAGATAAATATACACCTTAGAATTTAGATTTCTGGGTGTCTCAGATTGATGTTATTATATCCCATCAGTTCAGATTGTTAAACATGAATATGTTTAATTTTTTTTCTAAAATAATTTAGTGCAGTTTTGTAAATTAAAGAGTAAGTTAAGAAAACAAGCTATCTAGACATCATTTTGTGCTTTTAAGTTTAACTTAAACTTTTTGGATTGTCTTTTCTCAAAAACCAACTGCCCTTCTTCCTTTTATTTAGTTTCCTATAGTTGTAAGTCTTGACCAGAGCCCCTACAGTGATAATTGGAGGCTTTACAAATAGAGTGGAGTGTATTTGGTGCAGTGGGATTGAATGTGGTTGCAGTCGCTTGCTCATCCATTCATTACTTCTTTTAAATTTAGGTGGACTGTCTGAATCCCATTAACCACCAGAGACTTTGTGTGCTTTTCAGCAGCTCTTCTGCCCAGTCCAGCAATGCTCCTAGTGCCTGTGTCAGTCCTTGGTAGGATTTTTTTCACCTTACACTATTCCACTTAAAAACAGAATTCCAGCAATTAAAAAAAAAAAACAAAAACAAAACAGTCATTAGGACCTGTATTTAAGTACATGGTCATATGTGAATTGATAGAACTTTTAAACTTGTGAAGTAAATGTGAAAATACATGTTTGTTCATGAGTAGAAGTAAATGAGAGTACATTAAGAGTGAAAAAAATGTGAGGGATAGAAGAGAAATTTGTATTGGTTGACTTTCCCTTATCTGAAATACTTGGGACCAGAAGTGTTTTGGATTTAATATTTTTTCAAATTTGGAAATATTTGCATATACTTAATGCGATATCTTGGGGATGGGACCCAAGTCTAAACATGAAATTCATTTATGTTTCATACACACCTTGTACACATAGCCTGAAGTTAATTTTATACAAGATTTGTAATAATTTTATGTATAAAACAAAAGTTTGTATACATTGAACCATCAGAAAACAAAGGTTTCAGTTGTGGAATTTCCCACTTGTGGTGTCATGTCAGGGCTCAAAAAGTTTCAGATTTTGGAGCATTTTGGATTTTGGATTTTCAGATTAGAGATGCCCAACCTGTACTTAAAAAGGCGAGAAAGTTGACACACAAAAGTTTGTTTAGAAGCATTTTGATGATAGTATGTACAATTTAGGCAGGTTTCCTTCAGGCATAATTTTTATAAAAGCAGTCAACCTTTTGCATTATTAATGGGTTTTAGTCTAAAACTTAATTTTAAGTAGATTGATAAAAACTGAAGTATATTTTATGTTTTAAATTATTTGTTTCAGATTCCTGTCATGAAAACCTCACACAGATGTACACAGCCTTACATTACGTAGTTCACCTTTAGTTTTAAAAGTACTGTGGAACATAACTGCCTTTTTGGGGGCACTGTTTCCATGTCAAAACATATTCTGTGTTTTAATTTTGTATACCTGAAACACTTATTTCCAACAGTGAGCTCATGTTTTCTTCCAGTAGTATAGCTTCAGCAGGCAGACTTGGGGCTGGCAGAGCCCATAGGAATTTTCTCTGGGAGTTTATAGGTCAAGGCTTGAATAAGATGTGGATTTCAGCAATTATATAGCCAGACCGTCTTGTGAGCATTTATAGGTTAGATAAAAAGGAACTGGCACTTTAGCAAGAACTGCTGTTTTCTATGCTCAGTAAAGGCATGGTCAAGAGAGGAGACAGGAGTCCCGCCTTGTGTTGACAGGGCTTAAGCCTTTGTAAGGAAACCTTTACCTCTTCTTAACTCAAATCAGTTTTACTCAATTAATATTATAATTTATGCATCCTCATTAGTTTCATAAGATACTAGTGGATTGGGAGTGAAAAAATTGCTATAGTGTGGCAAGTCTAAACTTGTTTTATTGGATGAGCTAAAACCTGTTTCATAACAACAAAGAACATTACCTGCTTTAATACTTCATTGAAAGTATCATACATTTAATAGGTAATTATAATTTGTGGTCTCATGAAATGTCTTTGGTGCATGGTAATTCTTATGTTTCTAAGAGGTGGTTTCTTCTTTTAGGATTGTAACAATGGAATTTTATGGAAAGAATGATCTTACATTAGGAATATTTTTAGAGAGATACTGTTTCAGGTAAGAACATATTTCTTCCTTCTGTTTCATTACACATTTTTGACGCTGAAAATTTCAACCTAAAACGTAAACGTGAGTTGGATGTCAGGTGACTGTTACATGATCCTCACTTTCTTAGTGCATATCAGAGTATATAATTCAAAGAAGTAATCTATTTCATATTTAAACTGAGATCTCTTATCCAGAACATTCCTCATATCTCTGCCCATCTAATTACCCTACCCTCGACATTTTTCAGATACCTGTTTTTTACAGTGATTCAAATGAGAGGTAAAATGTTGGAATCATCTAGACCTCAGTTTAAGTCTTAGCATCATTACTCGCCACTTACATGACAAAGCCTTTTACTAGTCCCCTTTATAGCGAATAACAATCCCCAGAATTGTCAGAAGGTAAAAGGAAATGTTTTAAAATTGTTTGGCAAATAGAAGGTGCTTAACAAGTGGAAACCGTCACCATGCTATAGCTGAAGACAGAATGTTCAGCTGCAGGCTCAGAATAGCATGAGTACCTTGTGCAGATTGCCCACTAGTCATGCTGCACTTTGACAGTGGTTCTGATTTCTGTTTCATGCTTAATGTGAGAAGGGCTCTTTTGTTTGTCAAAGGCCTTCTTATCAGTGTCCAAGCATGTTCTGTGATACCCCCATGGTACATCATATTCGGCGCTTTGTTCATGGCCAAGGCTGTGTGCAGATAATCCTGAAGGAGTTGGATTCTCCAGTACCTGGATATCAACATACAATTCTTACATATTCCTGGTGTAGAATCTGCAAACAGGTAAATAGACCCTATTACTATATTTTATTTGCCATTTATTTCTTTATTTCTATAGTTTTTTTTGAGGGCAAGGTTTCCTGTATTATATTGGATTCGTCATTTGTCATTGAGCTCTATTTGTCATTGTTATTTTACCTTCCATTGCTGTATGTTCAATCTAGTATTTGTGTTTTGAAGATCTCTTCTTAGGAATGTTATCAGTCATTAAATAAAATACAAGTACCTTGTACAGTAAAGTATCTTGAGGTTGTATCTTGACAGTTCTCAATTATGTTTGTTCATTCAACAAACATTTAGCACCATTTATGTGCCAGATACTGTGCTAGGCCCTAGGAAAAAAAAAAAAGAATACGGATTCACTTCTGTTCTCTAGGGAAGGAGACAGATTTGTACAGCAATAACTGCAGTATATTAGGATATTTGTATAACAGATTTGAGCCTTTATCAACATTTCTGTCCACATACAGATGAGACCATGTTGAAATTGATCTCTACTGGTTTTTATGTATATTATTGAGAAAAGGACACGTGTTTTATTTTTTCTTTGTGCCTTTCTTTTCTAACTCTGGGGCAAATATTTGGTGCCAATATTGTTTTTTTTTTTTTTTTTTAATATATGATTTTTATCCAGACTGCTTGCAATCTGGATAAAATGTTCCAAATTTAACTCATTGCCTTAATTGGGTTATTTCTTTCTTTCTTTTTTTTTTTTTTTGAAACGGGGTCTTGCTCTATCGCCCAGTCTGGAGTACAGTCATGTGATCTCAGCTCACTGTAACCTCTGTCTCCAGGTTCAAGCTCTTCTCCTGCCTCAGCCTCTGGAGTAGCCGGGACTACAGGTGTGCGCCACTACGCCCAGTTAATTTTTGTATTTTTAGTAGAGACAAGGTTTCACTATGTTGGCCAGGCTGATCTCAAACTCCTGACCTCGGGTGATCCGCCCGCCTCAGCCTCCCAAAGTGTTGGGATTACAGGCGTGAGCCATGGCGCCTGGCCTTAATTGGGTTATTTTGAAGTGTGCTTTTGGACAGCACATGTGGGAATTACATATAAAATAGCATGACCTACATTAATCAGTGGTAGAGAAGGGCAAAATCAAAGTTGCACCTGCATCAGCAAACATACAGACAAAATTATTTCTAGCAATTCTCAGTCTTAGTTTCATACTTGTTCTTACAGACTTTAGTTCCTATTAGATAGCTGATAATAGTTTGTTGTAGAATATGTTAACTGGGTAGACTGACCATCATTGTAAATGAATAACTTAAATTTGATCTTTATGACTTACATGCTTTGCTATATGCACTTTATTTTAAAACAAAAACTTGTGTTTTTTTATGCTAGAAAGGGAAAGGTAAGTTTTGTTACACTAAAATGGAAAACTTCCAGTGTCAAGGAAAAATACAACATATATGACTAAACATAAATATATGTAATATCAAATTTCTATAAGCCATGTTAATAGAAAAATGGGCAGAGGACATGATGACAATGCAATTTAATGCAAATAGTTACTAAACATGTACAAATAAATGTTATTCATTAGTAGTCAAATAAGCACAAATAAAACCAGTAAAATCTCTTTAAGGATTTTTCTTTATGGGATTACATTTCAAAAATTTCAATTCTAATTCCTAGGATTGGGTGAGAAAGTGGGGGATATTGTTATTCTTAAATACTGTTGGAGACTGTATACACTTGTGCACTTGTTTTGGAAGATAATGTGGCAAAAATTATCAAAGACCATGTAAATGTTTATGCCCTTGGACCTACAATTCCCACCTTTATTAATTTGTCCCAAGGGAATAATTGTGGATATTTGTAAATATGTATATACAAGGATGTTCATCAGAACATCATCTCAGTATGGAGAAACTTGTAATGTCTTAAAGGCACATCAATAAGGATTGGTTAAATACATGTCCATTTAATAGGATTCTCTGCGGCCATTTGAAAAGTTGTGCAAGAATATTTTATGTGGGCACATATTCACGATATATTGCTAAGTAAAAGATTATGAAACTATAGGAGTTTTTATTTGCAAATATACTGGCTGTGTGCATGTCCATGTGTGTATGTATATATGTATATGTATATGTGTGTGTGTTATATATGTATAGTAAAATCCATCGAAAGTGAACATATACTAGTATATTGATGTTGTTGGTGGGTTTATTGGTGATGCTGCTTTCCTCCACCACCCCCAACTCCACCCACCTTTGAACTGTTCATTCTTCTCAATTTTCTGCAGTCAGTATATGTTACATTTGTATTAGAAAAGAAAATGTTGGCCGGGTACGGTGGCTCACACCTGTAATCTCAGCACTTTGGGAGGCTGAGGCGGGTGGATCATGAGGTCAGGAGATCAAGCCCATCCTGGCTAACATGGTGAAACCCCATCTCTACTAAAAAATACAAAAAATTAGCTGGGCGTGGTGGCAGGTGCCTATGGTCCCAGCTACTCAGGAGGCTGAGGCAGGAGAATGGTGTGAACCTGGGAGGCAGAGCTTGCAGTGAACTGAGATCCGGCCACTGCACTCCAGCCTGGGTGACAGGCGAGACTCCGTCTCAAAAAAAAAAAAAAAAAGGAAAAAAACAAGAAAAGAAAATGTTAATTTTTTAAAAAGAGATTCTCAATATGTGATTAGGTAAACTATTTTTGCTGAATTTCAGGTAACACCAGTTGTTGCTCTTTCCAGTGAGTCCTGGTCTATGTCATTTGCAAAATACCTTGAACTTAGGTTTTATGGGCACCAGTATACTCGCAGAGCCAACGCTGAGCCCTGTGGTCACTCCATCCATCATGATTATCACCAGTATTTCTCCTATAACCAGATGGTGGCGTCTTTCAGGTAAGAAATCCTAGGAATCTTGTACATGATCTCAGATCTCATAATCCCTTAAGAATTTTTTAACATTTTTCACTTGTTACTAGATTGAATTAATTTGTGGGATTCCCCATTTCTACACTTATAAATGCAGAGGACCAGACTGTATTAAGAACTTTCAGTATTATTTTATTTACTTTTTACCCTACGAAATAGTTATTATCCTCACTTACAGAGTTTACGATCTGAACACTTACAGAGCTTTCAAGTGATGGAGTCATGATTTGAACCCTGGTCAATCTACTACCAGCCTCACTCTTTTTTAAAAAAAATTTTTAATATAAAAATTTTAGAAAATTATGAGACAGGATCTCATTGTTACCTAGGCTGGTCTTGAATTGTGCTCAGGTGATCATCTCGCCACGGCCTTTCGAAGTGTGGAAATTAGAAGTGTTAGTCACCACGTCTGGCCTTGGCTTAACTCTTAACCATTGTTTTGTCATCTGATGGCATCTGAAAGTCTGTCAGAATGTTTGCCAAGACATTAACCATCAGAAAGATAATCACATATTTCTAGAACTAACAGTCTGTGTTCAAAGAATTGATAGTTGCCATTGTGGTATTAAATAATTTGAGAAAACCTTCAGGTTCTGCCTTCAAAATATATCCAGAGTCTGAGCACTTTTTACCACCTCTACCACTACCACTTTGGGCTGAGCCTCTGTTATCTTTCACCTGGATTATTGTAGTAGCCTTAGCCAGTCTCCCTTTGGCCTTAGCCTCTTCTCAACACAGCAGTCAGAGTGGTTCTTTTAAGGGGCGGTCAGCTAAGGCCACTCCTCTGCTCTAGACACTCCAAAGGGTGTCTTTTTCACCTGGAGTAAAAGCCAAAGTCCATTTACTGGCCTTCAGTCTACCTGCTCTGGCTGCCTAGGACCTCTCTGCTCTTATCTCCCACTACTCTCTCTTCACTCATCCTGCTGCTGCCCCACTGGCCTCCTGACTGGGCCTCAGGTATGTTAAGTAGGTTCCTGCCTGGGAGCCTTGTGCTTGTTCTCCCTCTTTGAATTGCTCATTCCCAGATATCTGCTTGTTGCTTCCTTGCCTCTTACAAGTCTTTGCTCACATTTCACCTGCCCTGACACTCTCCCATCCTAGCACTCTGCTTCTCTTTCTTGCTGTATTTTTCTCCATAGTACTGAACCTCTGATATGTTTTGTTACTTGAATTTATTTTATTTGTTACCTGAATCTTGTTTTTCCTGAATTATGAGAACAGGAATTGTTAATGTTATATCCTCAGCACCTAAAACAGTGTCTGGCACATAATTGACCCTCAGGAGATATTTGCTAATTAGAGCTTATTTCCTCTTTTAAGCAAGAGCTTTTAACCGTGCATGTAGGGCCTTGCCGGGGAGTGAGTTTGTAGCATTTGTTGGTCAATATAAACCCTCAGGTGGAAAGGAAACAAAAGACTCATGAAAAATCTTCAGGCGCTGGAGAGGTACTGAATACCTACAATTAGATGTAGGTATTTTAGTTTCCTTATTAATAGGGATGGTTTATAGCCATCATTTTTGGTTTTACAGCAGATAAGGATAACTTCAAGGGATAAATGATGGTACTACAGTGTAATGAAAGATAAAACAAAATCCCTCCAGAATTGGGGAGAATATTTATTGTAAGAGCTAAAAATTATCTTTAATATCTTTGTGATTGTTTTAAAATGCCATTTTATAGAAACTTTTTCTCTTATGCCTCATAGGATTTAGTTGAACATCATGATACAGCTCTATTCAAGATATTAAACTATTTTTCATTTTCTATTGGTCCTTGTATTTTTTTCTGTCAGTTATTCTCCCATTCGGCTTCTTGAAGTATGTGTTCCACTCCCCAAAATATTCATTAAGCGTCAGGCCCCATTAAAAGTGTCCCTTCTTCAGGATCTGAAGGACTTCTTTCAAAAGTAAGTTCAGTTTCTTTTATCATTTTTGTTTGTTTGTTTATTTACAGCTATTTTAAAGTATCAGGTTTGTTCATTTTACTTTCTTTGAAAATGTAGGCCAGGCGCGGTGGCTCAAGCCTGTAATCCCAGCACTTTGGGAGGCCAAGACGGGCGGATCACGAGGTCAGGAGATCGAGACCATCCTGGCTAACACGGTGAAACCCCGTCTCTACTAAAAAAATACAAAAAACTAGCCGGGCGAAGTGGCGGGCACCTGTAGTCCCAGCTACTCGGCAGGCTGAGGCAGGAGAAGGGCGTAAACCCGGGAGGCGGAGCTTGCAGTGAGCTGAGATCCGGCCACTGCACTCCAGCCTGGGCGACAGAGCGAGACTCCGTCTCAAAAAAAAAAAAAAAAAAAGAAAATGTAAATAGCTTTTCTAATTGTCTGCTATGCTTGGTGTACAAAAAGAAAATTGTAGACTTTATGGGAAAATGATAAAAAAGAAGCCAAACTCTCTTAGACATAACAACTTAAAATTTTGAAGTACATTCTTTTAGGTCTTATTTGCTCTGCAAAACTGAATGTAATTCTTAATTAGGTAAAACATTATTTTAATTACGTTTTGCATGTAACTTTTTTTTCTATTTATGTGAAATAGAAAATTTGATTCACCCTTTCTAAAGTGTTTAATGTTCTCTCTATTGTTAGAGTTTCACAGGTGTATCTTGCCATTGATGAAAGACTTGCATCTTTGAAAACTGATACATTTAGTAAAACAAGAGAGGAAAAAATGGAAGATATCTTTGCACAGAAAGAGGTAATTTCTTTCTTTGGTAGAAAATTCAAAAGTTAATTATTAACTTAATAGAAGTTTATTTTGGGGTATGTCTGTATAGGTCTCTGTCTCCAGAAATTGTTTCTGTTCCTTGTAGATGGAAGAAGGCGAGTTCAAGAACTGGATTGAGAAGATGCAAGCGAGGCTCATGTCTTCCTCTGTAGATACCCCTCAGCAACTACAGTCGGTCTTTGAGTCACTCATTGCCAAGAAACAAAGTCTCTGTGAAGTGCTGCAAGCTTGGAATAACAGGTGTGATTTTGCAGTCTGGTTTTCTTTAATATTATTGCTGCATTTGTTCTAATATGATATCTTACAACTTAAAAATCTTTAATTATGGATGTTTCATTTTGTGCTCTAGTTAAAGAAGCTTTTGTTTTCCATCACCCTCCTTTCCTCTTTATATTTTAAAATATATGTGCTATATTTTAGGTAGTTTGTGAAGATGTAAAAACCAAAGAGGAGAACAGCCTTTGATGCTGTTTCTAATATAATTTGAAACAGTGTTGTTCAGATGTGTGTGCTGTTGAATTGTTTTTAACTGAAGTAGTATGCCATGAGTCACTGTTGGTTTTTGGCCAGCAATTTCAAATATATTGGTATGTTTATCTTATGCCTTTATTTCAATATTTATTTTTTAGAAGTATTTTTCTTTATAATAATTTGATATTCTTTGTTTTACAACTATAGTCGATAGGAATGGTCGATAACAAATGCTCCTGGTTAATTAGATACGGCAAAAACTTACTCTTATTTATATATAACTTTAAAGACTATGGTTAATTCAAACAGGAAAACTTTGTGATTTCAAAGTTGTAAAGAGAAAATTTATAAACAGCACTCAAGGTGCAGAAACAAACCATATATATATATTATAATAAATATATAATATTTAAATATATATATAATATATAAAAATATATTATAATAAATATATATAATATATGTAAATATATTATATATTATATATATATATATATATATATATATATATATATATATTTGCTTTTGGCCACAGGTTGCAGGACCTTTTCCAACAGGAAAAGGGTAGAAAGAGACCTTCAGTTCCTCCAAGTCCTGGAAGACTGAGACAAGGGGAAGAAAGCAAGGTGTGAAGTGTAATCTTATCTTTGGTCCTTAATCGATAGAAATATAGTTAGTTCCATTTATAATACTTAGCAGGGATAGTTTAATACATACTTTAGTAATGACATCCAGCAGGGTTTTCCATTTTGAATTTGTGAGGTTTCAAGGAACTATGACCTGGATTACTTTTATGTTATAACCTGAAATAAAATGATCGGTTATAATTTATTTATTTGAAATGTTTTTAAAAGCTACAGTTTGCTGGCATCACCGGGGGTGGCATCATGGTGACAGCAAGTGCTACAAAGGAAAGTCGTGGATACTCTGAGTATATCATAGGGTCCTCATTTATTTTATACTCTACAGTTTTGGGTGTTTTTAAAATCTCTCTGCTTAAATAAGAGGTTTTTCTTAAGGTATTTGAACTGTGTCAGTTCTTTTTCAACTGTATTAGTTTTCTCTTGCTCTGTGATAGATCATCCAAAACATTGGGCAAAACCACAAATTTATTATTTCACGGTTTCTGTGGGTCAGAAGACTGGCAAGCATGACTAGGTTCTCTGCTCAGAATCTGACACAGCTGAACTCAAGGTTTTGGCTGGGGCTTCTGTTTTGTCTGAGACTCAGGGTCTCCTACTCATTCAGGTTGCTGGCAGAATTTAGTTTCTATTAGTTGTAGGATTGATGTCCTCGTTTTCTTGCTGGCTGTCCACCGGAGGCCATTCTTAACCCCTAGAGGCTGCCTACATTTCTTACCATTCAGTACTCTCCATCTTCAAAACCTGCAGCAATGTGTCAAACCTTTCTTTTGCTTTGAATCACTTACTTTCTCTGTCTTTGATCTATAGACACAGATTTAAGGACTCATGTGGTTATATCAGGTGCATCTGGATAATTTTCCTATTTTGAGGTCATCTGATTTGGGCCCTTAATTACATCTGCAAAATTACAGAAGTACCTAAATTAGTCCAGATGCTTCTCAACTTCTGAGAGGTTGATGTTCTGATAAACTCATCATAAGTTGAAAACATCCAAAAGTATGTTTTTGACTTAAATATTTTCAATTTATGATGAGTTTATGTGGATGTAACCCCATCATAAGTTGAGGAGCATACCAGATGCATAGTGGTTTTGTGACATTGTAAAGTTGGAAAATCTTAAGTCAGACCATCATAAGTCAGGGAACGTGTATGTGATTAATGGAGAAGAGATATGTATACACCAAGGGCTGGGAATCTTGGAGCCATATTAGAATTCTGCCTATGACACCACATTTCACATGAATTAATGTCAGCTTATTATAAGGGCTTCATGTTCTGATATCATGAGGACTTTGAGGGAGTATTTTCTTTTTGTACAGTGTGTAGTATTTGTAGAATATTTTCATGGAATGATGGATCCAGGTACTTAAGATATTTTTGTTATTTAGTAATATATAGTGAATTCTTCCTTTTTGTCTCATAAACAACTGTGTAGAAACACACAGATGTTTATGAGACAAAAAGGAAGTTTAGGTGAGAGTAAGAATTAAGGCTACTGAAGATGATCTTTGTGTTAGTATTTGCTGACTAGTGTGGAGCTGTTAATGACTAGCACAGACTTTTGGTGGCCTTTCCATTTGCTCACTGAAGAAACTGCAAAGCTAGTAGTGTAAGCATGTAGATAGATACAGAATTGAAAATACAAAATTATTGAACAGATGATCATCTTTTTTTGAAAGATTGAAAGTTGATTTGAAATTCTGTAGCACTGTCCTTATTTACAGTGGATGGTCCCCCGTTATCCAAGGAGGGTATGTTCTAAGACACCTCAGTGGAAACATGGAACAGCAGATAGTACTAAACCATATATGTACTGTTTTTTTCCTATGTATGTGTACCTATGGTAAAGTTTAATTTACAAATCAGGCCCAGTAAGAGATTAACAATAGTAATAATAAAAGAGAACAATTATAATAGTATGCCAGCATCACTGCGTTTGCGCTTTGGGACCATTAAAATAAGGGTTACTTGAAAACAAGCACTGCTGTACTATGGTGGTTGATCTGATAACCAAGACAGCTACTAAGTGACTAAAGGATAGATAGTGTGTACAGTATGTTACATGTTTAAATATGTTACTTATATTAATGAGTTTATTTATAAGTAAGTTAATGCAGATTTAATAACTTTCTCTGTTTTAATTTCTAATAAGGTAAAAATTTCTAAGGTAAACAAAAGCTAATTAAAAATATTAAGGGGGTTTTTAGTAATTTCTAAGGGTGTAAAGGGGTCCTGAGACCAAAAAGTTTAAGATTCACTGATTAAAAATTTTTTTGAATGTGATTTTCATGTTTTCCATAAGAATAAAGTATTTACGTCTCTACAGGTAAGTGCGATGGATGCATCTCCACGGAATATTTCTCCAGGACTTCAGAATGGAGAAAAAGGTTGGTCCTGAGTCTGGTGATCACTTGCCATTGGATTTAAAGAAATTTCTTATTGTATAAGTTGTTTTAAACTGTTTGAGCAGTTTTTCTGATTCTGTTGTTCATAGACTTTCTTTACTTCCTGTAGAGCACTTGTAATCCTATCAGATTATCATACAGTTTATTGCAATAAGATAAATCAGATTATAGAAATACATGAAATATAATGAAGGCTGCTATTAGGGGAAGAAAAAGCAGAAAAAAGTAAATTGAATTTGTTTTGCTTATTACAAAGTCAGTCCTCAGGTTTCCTTGCAAAAATCTTGTAAAGTTTAATTTACGGTTTTAATGTCACTAAAATATTGTCTAGACTTAAGATGTCTTTCACAGTATTTCATTGAATAACTTGGTGTCATCATAGAAACTTTGTGGGGACACTTACATGGACTGTAGAATCAGGAGCTCAACTTTTAATTCTTGGCATTTTTCTATTGTAATTGTTTTTTCTCTCCCAGAATAAGCGTGAAGCCTTTCTCACAGTGTCCTAATTTCATTCTCTATTAAACTAAAAAACTAATATTTAGGTAGGCATTGTGGTATAGTGTGTGGTATAGATAGTGTGTTGGATAGGAGTCAGTCTTGGTTGACAGTTGCAGTACTGCTACCAGGATTTGATTGTAGTCAAGTCATATATAATTTTTCTGGATTTTTGTGTCCATTTCTATGACATGAGCTACATGATTTTTGTAGCTAGATGATTTTTAAAAAGTGAAAATTTTACCTTTTAGGAAGTAGGAATATGAATGAGCATTTAAAAAATATTAGGTAGACATGGACTTAATATGTATGTAAATGACTCATTTAAGATTGTGTTTTTCTTTAGAAGATCGCTTCTTAACAACTTTGTCCAGCCAGAGCTCCACTAGTTCTACTCATCTCCAGTTGCCTACACCACCTGAAGTCATGTCTGAGCAGTCAGTAGGAGGGCCCCCTGAGCTAGATGCGGCCAGCAGTTCTGAAGGTAGAGGATAAGTCACTTTTAACATATTTCACTGAATCTAAGACTAAAAGATGTATCATTGATTTACATGTGTCACCAAGAAGGAAAAACTGCTGATTCTTTGACGTAAGACTCTTATCCCGTAGAATTTTTGTTTACACTTACCAAAAGTGTTTTTTAGATTTAGCTGATTATCATATTGTTACTTCATTTAGTTACATTAATTGACATGTAAATATCTTAGTATAAAAATGTCACTTACCCTCATCTACCTTCTGGGGATCTTCCTTTCTTAGGTTTCATAAGGCACATGATTACTGCTTTGTACGAAAATAAGAGAATTACAACCATTTCTCTAAGGACAGATATTTGCTTCATGATAACAGATTCATGCCTTGCTTTCTGTTTAGGCGGTGACTACTAAATTATAGCATAAACTTTGAACTTAACTTTAAAATTGCTATTTAACTCAGGTATAATAGCCACAGTGCTTCGGAGATGTTTAAAAAAACAGGTGTCCCTTGGAATCAATGCTGTGTATGCGTCACTGTTGTTACCTGTTTTATCCCATAGTGGTCTTTTCCCTTGATCAGAAATTTAAAACTGTTATTGGTATAGTATACATATGTCCATATTCCAGAAAGGAAAAGAACCAAAGTCAGCAGCTTATATTTTTTATTCTCCCTGAATATTAATATATACGTAAACTATTTTTCATTTTAGATGTGTTTGATGGGCATTTGCTGGGATCCACAGACAGCCAAGTGAAGGAAAAGTCAACCATGAAAGCCATCTTTGCAAATTTGCTTCCAGGAAATAGCTATAATCCTATTCCATTTCCCTTGTAAGTATTATTAAAACCAGTGGCTCTTAGCAGGGGGGTTATTTTTCCTTAATTACTTGCTGCATATTTTAATATATTTATCTGATGCATGATTTTTCAATCCTAATTTTATTTCATCATAGTAAAAGAGATGTCTTTTGATACAATGTAATTGGTACAACACATAATCATTATAAAACAGTAGATGAATGGATAAAGAAAGCACTAGCCAATGTTACTTATAAATGTTTGAATTACTTGTTCTGGAAACACTTGTTTGTATATCTTTTTTCAAAGATACATGGCTGTGTCTACTGATGTAATAATTATGAAAACATATTGCTGGTAATATATGAGGTTGGTATTACTCGTCTAATGATTTGCTGGGACATGGCATTGTCCTAGCACTGATGATGAACTACAGTGACTTGTCCGAGTTTTCATGTCATCTTTTTTGTATGGGGCTCCCTCAAATTTGACTGCCTGTGAAAGTTTATTTTTCTTCCACTGGTTGACCGATGTGGCTCTCAAATGCTGCCCTTGTTATGGAACAAATATATCCAAAAAGTGGACATTTTTGTAATAAGGACTTCTGCTTTTTTATTAACTGACTGATGCATTTATTCAGTCAGTATTTAAACTTTTATTTAGTGCCTATTTTAGTGCCCTATGATGTAGAATAAGATTTGTAAGGAACAGTCATTGCTCTTAGGAGCTCATAATCTTTGAGAAGATACAGTTAGGACTCACAGTACAGTATGTGATATGTTACATGATAGTAAAATATAAAAGTTCCCTTTTTTCTCTACTTTAGACCTGAATATATGAGTTTCTTGATTGGGCTGGGATCCCTGTTATGTTATGGTCTTTGTTCATGCTCTCACATTTATTTTTATTTTTTAAATTTTTATTATTTTTGAGACAGAGTCTTACTCTGTCACCCAGGCTGGAATGTAGTGGTGTGATCTTGGCTCATTGCAACCTCTGCCTCCTAGATTCAAGTGATTCAAGTGATTCTCCTGCCTCAGCCTCCCAGGTAGCTGGGGGTGTACGCCACCATACCTGGCTAATTTTCATATTTTTAGTAGAGATGAGGTTTCACCATCTTGGCCAGGCTGCTCTCGAACTCCTGACCTCAGGTGATCTGCACACCTCAGTCTCCCAAAGTACTGAGCTACTGGACTGGGCCCTTTTTAATTTTTTTTAATATAGTTTTTTTTCTTTTTATTTGTTTCTCTTCTCTCTAAACTGCTGTTTGTGAAACACATTCTTTATTAATCATTCAGTCCTGTTCTTTCTAAGAAGAATGTACTAGACCCTTCCCTTACCTCCTGCTCCAGTCATAGTAGGTTTCTATTATATGCTCTTATGATTCCTGTCTTGGTCCGTTCATGCTGCTATGATGAATTACCATAGACTGAGTTGCTTATAGACAACAGAAATTTATTTCTTATTGTCCTGGAGGCTAGAAGTCTGAGATGAGGGTGCCAGCATGATTGGGTTTTGGCAAGGGTCCTCTTTTGGGTTGTAGATTGCTATTGTCTCTTTGTGTTCTCATGTGGTGGAAGGAGGCTGAGAGAGCTGTTTCCGATCTTTTTTATGAGGACACTAATCCCATTCATGAACACTCCACCCTTATGACCTAAATTACCTCCTAAAGGCCCTACTTCCTTATACCATAACATTGGGGGTTAAGATTTTAACATAGGAATTTTGTGGGGGCTGGGGGGATAAACATTCATTCTATAGCAATTCTCTCATAGCACTTACCACAGAGATTATATTTATTTATTTATAGGATTGTCTGTTTCTTTGCCCCCACTACACTATAAACCCTATGGTGCCAATTTTTTTTTTCATCATTATATTGTTAACATCTCACACATGTAAGATCCTTAAAAATAGTTTTTCTTCATATTGTATCCTTGGCATGTTTGTAGTTCAGTAAATAGCACCTAAATAAAAATTGTGCCTAACAGTGCCTAGGTGAGTTAGGGTCGGAGTCAGGGGAGCAAAATTTAAGTGGAAATGGAGCTACACTGGGTTTTTTGTATGATAATGGTAGAGTGGCTGTGTTGCATTGTTTATTATTGAACTAGTAGTGTGTCTTCTCCACAATTTCTGGAAGACTTTTTCTCTCTAGCTTATAATGGAACAAAATATCTTAGACTTCTGCTGTTGATTGTAGATTTTTTTTGAGGTTAGTATGGCCAGAGTCTTGGCAGTATGGAAAGGTTTGTTTGGAGTGACTATTGCAGAACCCTCTGATTTGAAACCTGATTAATTCTGATAATTTTCTAATTGCCTTCAAAAACTTTCTCGTGATATCTTTTTCTTTCTTAATGATTCAAGTTATATCTGCATACATTTTGGCTTTCTTAATTATATTCTTAACTCTACAGTACTTAGTTAACTTACGTATTTTAAAAATTTTCATAGTGATCCAGATAAACACTATTTAATGTATGAACATGAACGAGTGCCCATTGCAGTCTGCGAGAAGGAACCCAGCTCCATCATTGCTTTTGCTCTCAGGTATTATTCATGGGACTTTGACTTATGATGATATCTATGTATTTTATGTATGTCTGTTAATCCCTTATTTTTGGAATCTTTCACATAAAGCAGAATGATTAAATATAAGTAAAAATATATGCTCTTTAGTCATGATAGCTTGTTCTTTTTTTGAGACAGAGTGTCACTCTGTTGCCCAGGCTGGAGTGCAGTGGTGCAATCTTGGCTTACTGCAACCTGTGCCTCCTGGATTCAGGCAATTCTCCTGCCTCAGCCTCTCAAGTTGCTGGGACTACAGGCACATACCACCATGCCCGGCTAATTTTTGTATTTTTAGTAGAGAAGGGGTTTCACCATATTGGTCAGGTGGGTCTTGAACTCCTGACCTCAAGTGATCCACCCGCCTCGGCCTTCCCTTCCAAAGTGTCGGAATTACAGGTGTGAGCCACCGCGCCTGGCAGCTTGTTCTTTTTATCCATAAAAATCTTCTCTGTACCCAAATAATGGAGTAAAGGATGATTCCAAAGTAAGCTCCTAATAACTAAATTGACCTGGCAAGTTATTTACAGAGCCTTGAATCCTCTATCCATTCTGTTAAAATATGTTTTCCCTTGTATCCCTTCCCTGAGTTTACTTATTGACATAGTACTTGGAACATCCTGCCTTGTACAGTCTGAATATCTTTTTTGTACCATTCACTCATTTTCTACATATGAGGTAAAATTTTTCTACTTAGAAAACAGCAGTCACCTCTTATCCATGGAGGGTATGTTCTAAGAACCCCCATGGATGTCTGAACCTACAGATAGTATCGAACCCTGTAAATACTATGTTTTTTCCTATACATACATACCTATGATAAAGTTTAATTATAAATTAGCCTAGCCACAATAAGAGATGAACAACAGCAATAGCAAGATAGAACAGTTTTATAACAATAAACTATAACAAAAGTTACTTGAATGTGTTCTCTCTCTTTCTAAATATCTTAATGTTTTTGGACTGCTGTTGACTCTGGGTAATTGAAACCATGGAAAGTGAAACTATGGATGAGGAGGTACTACTGTAATGCTGTTCTTATGCCTTACTCTGTAGACATTTCTGACTTTTTAGTTTATACAGTTATGTATCTTAAAGATATATCCACTTAAAAATATATATAGTATATCTAAAAGGGCAAAGCTTTTAAATTTTAAGAATATCTTGGTGGTAGCTGAACTTAGTTTAAGTAGAATCTAAGACGTTTAAAGCAATTTTTTCCCACTGGAAGGCATTACAATGTTTAATTTTTCTTTTTAGATAGTGGTTACAAGGAGTCCATTTATTCAACAAATATTTGAATGTTTACAAAATGTTATATGCTAGGTATTAGATGTATAGGAGTAAATAAGATAGATTTACATGCCTCGGCCTTTATGGAGTTTAGAGTTTACTATGTAGATAATGAGGAATTTTTTCCTGTATAAGATTCCATATGATACCTTTTTAACCTTTGCCTTTGGCCTTTGTGAACATAGTATAAGCTTCTCACTTTATTAGTCGTAATATATTAATAGGTAAGAAAGGTAGGAGAGTCAGCCAAATCAAAAATATTTTTTATACCATTAGGAAGTAAGGATCCTAGTTGAGATCATCTTTTTTCAATGTCTTAGAAAAATAATACATCCTAACATGGCTCTCTTGTTGCATGACATTTATCTAAAGCAGGGCTCCCAGACTGCTAGTCTAAGAGTCAGGTTTTTTTGTTTTTGTTTTTTTCTTTTTGGTTAATAGAACATTAAACATTTTTTTCCCTTAAAGTTTAGTACTTTAGTAGAAAAGCACTCTCGAATTATTTTTTTCTCTATTGTACTAAACACTGAGGCTTCAACTTTTAAGTTACCTGTTCAGTCCCTGAAGTCATTTGATGTAAATATTAGTAAATAGGCTTTTAAAATCTTTGTTGAGGATATTGATACTGGTTGATGAGTCAGTGGGTCATATTTTGTATTACCTTCTATGAGGACATTGACCTTCCTCATGAAGCTTCTACTTGATTGCTTTTGTTAATTAACCAAAATTATTTAATTATGGAAAGTTATAATGATTGTGCTTCTATAATGCAAAACTTACTGTAAACCATATGATTTACTTTTAAAGACTAAGTTAATGTTTAACATTTTTCAACCTATTTTTACCCTAAGTTGTAAAGAATACCGAAATGCCTTAGAGGAATTGTCCAAAGCGACTCAGTGGAACGGTGCTGAAGAAGGGCTTCCAACAAATAGGTGATTCAGATTGAGTAGAAACTATTTTAATTTAGTTATCATTTTCTATATGCTTGTACTTCAGTTTTATTATAGCATTTTATCAGCATAAAAATTTCTAGGATTCAGATAATGGTACTCATTCAGCCAATAATTGAGACAACAAGCTCAAATAGAGCAAAAGATCTTAAACAGTCCCTTAGAATGCAGTTTTATGATAATTGCAATAACAGTTAAATGTATATGCAGATTTAATGACATTTTTGAAAAAAATGAAAAAGTTTTTATTTAAAAACTAAATTGGTATTTTTTTTATTTTTATAAAATTGTAAAATTGGTAAGCTACTGCTTGACTTGGCAATTTAAAGTACCTGTGAATTGTTTATAATAAGTAAAGGTCCTAATACTTCAAAAACCAAATCCAAACCAGTTCTTTTGGCATATTCAGTATTTTAGACTTTTAGACAGAAATTGTCACATGCTTATTATTATGATTCTTACTGAAATAGAGCTTCCAACTCTACTAACATGATAAAATTTTATCTGAATTATCATTGTGAAAACTAGTGTGAGAGAAAAGTATTGATATTTTCTGTAATTGTTTGATTTATGGGTGCTGATATAGTGTTAATGGACTTGGGAAACATAATTTATTCCTCCATATATTTTTATGGTTACAGCATTTCGCTTTCAGTCTAGTAGATATTAGATATTTCAGACTTTTTTTTCTGTGTTCTAGCCTGTGTTTATGTAAATTATGAATCAGACTTTTGATATTGTAGGTAGGGTTAGGTAGGAAGTAAATCAGTATACAACGTAGTTAGTGTAGAGTACCTACTATTTTCTGTTTGACTTGTATAAAACTAATTTTTCCTTTTTTTTTTTTTCCCTCATTTTAGTACTTTAGATAGCAGACCAAAGAGTAGCAGCCCTATCAGATTACCTGAAGTGAGTGGAGGACAGACAAACCGTACAGCAGAAACAGAACCACAACCAAGTAAGATTACACATGGAGGAATATTTATAATTAGATTTACCTATAATTATGGTTTGAAAAAGAAAATACATAAAAACCAATTAGTACCGTCTGGCAATGATTTACTACTTCTGATCTCTGAAATATAAATTTAGATATTTTTGTATGTCCTCTTTATAGGTGTTTTGCTTTTCTTCATTGATTCTTATCTCAAATGTAAGTTCAAGGTATTGGATTGGAGACTTTTAGAAGCTCTTTGGTCTATGCAAAAAGGAGGATCTGCTTCCTAGAAGAGCTTTCAGTTTAAAATATACAACCTAAGATGCAAGATACATTTTTTTCATTTTTAGTTTTACAATATTACTGGCACTACGAAAATAAATTTTCGTGCATTCCCTCCTTTAATCCCCCTAATAACCACGTAAGAATTATTTGACATATCCTTATTTTTCAGAAAGGAAGTTAAAATTTAGATTTAGTAACTTGCTTAAGATTAGACAGTGGTGGAGCTAGGTGTTTCTCTGACTTTGTCGGGAATACATTCAGCTACAAGTAACAAAAAATTCAACTGTAAGGATTTAAACAAATGACAGCTTATTTTTCTAACATAACCAAACCTGGAGGTTGGCAGTTGCTGGCATTTGTTTAGCTGCTCAGCATTGTTACACCGTTAGGAGAATAGTTTCTCTATGATTCCTTTAAGTTTTCCTCATGTTAAAAGTGTTCCATTTTTGTTTGAATTTGAGGCAGAAACCAGGGTGTTGCAAGCTGCAGCTGTTTTCTTTCATTAGGAACGTAGAGGCTCTTCCTTTAGTCTCATTGGTCAGAACTGGGGCTCATGGCCACTCCTGACTGAAAGAGACAGAGAAAGTAGGGAGCAGCATTGTCCCAGTTGGGTTATACAAATCATGATCCTTTCCTGGTGCTGTACACATAGTCACACACCCCACCCCGCTCCCCTCTTCCCCTAAGTTGGCATCTGTTAGTAGGGAACCAGGTAGGAGTGGATATTAAGGAGGCAATACTAGTTAGTGTCTGTTACCCAAGTAAGCACATTTATGATTGACATTTTCTGTGAATTTTGTAAATGGTAAATTTGCAAGAATTAGAATCATATTAATAATATGATGAATGAAGCTCAAAACTAGGAGTAAAAGTATAGAGCAAGCTTTAGTAAATTATTGGCTGTTTGATGGCCTTTTTTATTTTTTGAAAGATGCTAAAAAGGAAATCTTATCTTTTCCTGTGTTGGACTGTAGGAACACAAATGACAAAAAGATGTTACCTTTAACTGAATTTTTGTAGCTTGTGAAATTGTTTTGTGTTCGTTTAATTAACTATATTGCAATACTGTAAGAACTCAGCCCTAATTTAATCCTGTTGCTTAAGCTGTGACTGCCTTTGAAAAATATTTTTGAAAGGCTTTCTAGATAATTCCCCATATTTTTATATTCATCGAGCTGAGTGTTAACCCTCCATCTTTTTTTATGTTTTTATTAATAGTGGTTTTTGTTAAAAAGGGTGCCTGATTATGCAAAAACAACATGTGGAACAATAAGTAACAACATGTGGGACATTGTGCAAACAAAAGTATCTGCATTACTCAGATTGATTAACTTCATATAGTGGTTACTGCTAATAAAGAAATAAGTTGAAAATTTTTATTTTCCATCTGCAGTGACCTGTACTTCAAATTAATATGTAACTTCTTATTTTTAGCCAAAAAGGCTTCTGGAATGTTGTCCTTCTTCAGAGGGACAGCAGGGAAAAGCCCCGATCTCTCTTCCCAGAAGAGAGAGACCTTACGTGGAGCAGATAGTGCTTACTACCAGGTTGGGCAGACGGGCAAGGAGGGGACCGAGAATCAAGGCGTTGAGCCTCAAGGTGTGTTAAAGAAGAATAAATATGCTTATTCTAGGCTTTGATTTTTTTTATTTTAGTTGCATATATTTCTTACAGCCTTAAATAGATAATTCTTAGTGCTGAAACTGAGGCATTCCTTCTGTTCTCACTTGTCAGTGTGTTAGAGTGGAAAAAGCATGGCACTGGGAGAATCCAACTAGTTTCAGATTTCACTGCCATCATGTACTGTGTGGTAGAATCAGAAATCTTTAGTTTCCATAACCTGTAAAGTGGCAAAAACAGTGTCTTCCAAGGTGGATGTGACATTCCACATGTAAAAACATCTGTCTCAATATGTAACTCATATTATATACTCAAATGTTTTCTTTCTTTTCAAGTCCCTGTAAAGTTGCAGCTATTTATGTTGCCCTTCATTTTGACATTTAAAAATTGTGTCTAGTGCTGGGTGAGATAGGCCCATGTCTATCATCCCATCACTTTGGGAGGCTGAGACATCAGGATCACTTGAAGCCAGGAGTTTGAGACCAGCCTGGGCAATAAAGTGAGACCTCTGTCTCTACCGAAAAAAAAAAAAAAAAATGTGTGTGTGTGCCGTGTGTGTATCTACCTCATTGTGTTTGGGTATAGGTTTAGATCAGGAGTAGGCATACTGTGATGACCTCTTTTTGTAAATTAATGTTTATTGGGAAAACACCCATTCATTTACTTATCATCTGGTTACTTTCACTTTATATTGGCAAGTTGAGTAGTTGGAACTTTTTCAGAGTGAAATATTTACTCTGTCTCTATACAGAAATAGTTTGGTGTCCTATGAATTAGTAGTTTAAAAATAGCAACTGCTGGGCCCAGTATGGTAATCCCAGCACTTTGGGAGGCTGAGGCAGGTGGATCACTTGAGACCAGGAGTTGGAGATGAGCCTGGCCAACATAAAGAAACCCCATCTCTACTGAAAATAAAAAAATTAGCCAGGCCTGGTGGCGCATGCCTGTAATCTCAACTACTTGGGGGGCTGAGGCACGAGAATCACATGAACCCAGGAGGTGTAGGTTGCAGTGAGTGGAGATTGCGCCATTGCACTCCAGCCTGGGTGACAGCAAGACTCTATCTCAAAAAAACAGACAAAAAAAACAACTGCTATAATAAACTTTGACTAGTAATTAAGATATCTGTTTTGTATTCTATAGGCTGCTTGCTATTGGGCTGTAGCTGTTTATAATGGCATCCTTGGAAGGCCTAGATGCTTCAAAAATTATTTTGAAATGTGAAACTTAGGGGACTATTTGTTCTTCTAGCTATTAAGATGTATTTCAAATCTCTAATAATTAAACAGAAAGTAGTAGGCTTGCAATGCAAGTCAGTCACATATTAAAAAAAAGCTCTGACATAGATTCTAGTATATTTTATGTATAAAAATATATTTTAAGTATATTAATATATAATTGTATTATATGTTATTATGTTGTATAATTATATATGTTATATGCTAATAATAGTTATATATTATATAACTGGTATATAATTTTGTTTTAAAATCATATTTTATAAAATATTTTATATATATTTTATATCGCTTAATACATGATAAAGCAATGCAAACGATTGGGGAAACATTATTCTACACACATGGGGAAAATAGTTATAATACAGAAGCCATGGAATTTCTTGGTGTAAGAACTGAGTTACTATATTGCCATTGTAGGAATCATTCAGTTGTAAGAAAAAGTATTCAACGTAAATTCGCTATTTCTCTAATTTAAAAACTGAAATTCCAGAAAAACTTAACATTTTTATTGTAATCATTTAAGACAGTTTTATTGTATATCTTATGCTTGCTTGATAGTGACTTGAGTAGGATATTTTTGCTTTTAATTTGCTAAGTTTTTTTGTTACATCAAGGAAAAAGGAAAGGACAAAATGAACTGATAATTACTCAAAACCTTGGCTTTACTAATGATATTAAACCTTTTAGATGAAGTAGATGGAGGAGATACACAAAAGAAACAACTCGTAAATCCTCATGTGGAACTTCGTAAGTATGAGATATTATATCATTGGTTTGGGGAGAGGGACTACAGTTGAGCCAGCTCTATTATTTGAGAATTCTAGCTTCATACTGAATAAATGTCCCAGTTCTTGAAATGAATATTAAGTCTGTGTGCTGATGTGAGATATATTTAATCTATAGTTTATAAAGTATACATTTAATGTATAAAGAAATTTTATCAAAAGCATAATTTATTTGTAAATTATAAAGAGCCACAGCATTTTGACAATTGGATTTAGAATTGTGTATATGGGTGCCAGAAATGTATTATCCAGAATAATATGTACATTACATTTTAAGATATTTATTAAGCATTGCTATAAAAGTACAATGATGTTAATATGGTAGGTAACAAGGGTAAAATTAGAACTCAGTCATATTTTTTGTGTGTGATTTTCATTTTTTTCTCTTTTTTTTGGAAAATATGTAAGGATGGTCATATGATGTTCTTTAATTCCCCCTGAAGATCACTTTAACAAAATTGTGATAAATAGGGATTTGGGTCTAACATGCAAAATGCCATCATGGAGAAACTTAAATGGTTGTATTTGGCCAGGGCAGGGGATGAGGGAGTGGAGGAGGAAAGATATTTTCTGAGTCGTAAAGCTTTTTTAAAAAACTTCTGTTGTTTATAGAATTTTCTGATGCTAATGCCAAGTTTTACTGTCGGCTCTACTATGCGGGAGAGTTTCATAAGATGCGTGAAGTGATTCTGGACAGCAGTGAGGAAGATTTCATTCGTTCCCTCTCCCACTCATCCCCCTGGCAGGCCCGGGGAGGCAAATCAGGAGCTGCCTTCTATGCAACTGAAGGTGAGCCTTTCTCATTGTTTATTGATTGGTTCAGTAGTCTCCATCTCTTTCCCTCAGAAAATGCAGCAGGAAGGATATTGCTTAATAAGAACTTTCATAACTATGACCTACTAGGTTTAACAGAGGTGTTTATAAAGTTTTGTTTGGTAGTTTTAAAAAGTAGATCTTCTAGAACTGAACTTAGATGTGTTATTGACAAAATAGAGGGTCTTTGACTACATAAATCCACAGGATCCCTTCAGTTCATTGAGAATTGTGTTCTGATCAAAATTTTCACTGACATAAGAAAATTTCCCTTAAAATCATAAAACAACCCAATCATTTAGGATCTTTGGAATGATGTATTATAGATTACAGTATGTATCGTGATTGAGTAAACACATGAAATTTCTGCCTTTTAGATGATAGATTTATTTTGAAGCAAATGCCTCGTCTGGAAGTCCAGTCTTTCCTCGACTTTGCACCACATTACTTCAATTATATTACAAATGCTGTTCAACAAAAGGTAGAAATCTAAAACCATGGTCTGTAATCAAAGTTTGGTGGCTTTTTTTTCCACATCCTGAGTCTTTCTGTTAGTCGGTTCTTGTGTTGCTATAAAGAAATACCTGAGGCAGGGTAATTTGTAAAGAAAAGATGTTTATTTGGCTCATGGTTCTGCAAGCTGTGTATACAAAGCATAATTCTGGTAGCGTCTGTTTCTGGTGAGGGCCTCAGGAAGCTTACAGTCATGGTGGAGGGCAAGGGGAGCCAGCATGTCACATGGTGAGAGATGGAGCAAGAGAGTGGGGTTGGGGGTGGGGGGAAGTGCTGCATTCTTTTAACTAACCAGATCTTGCGTGAACTCAGAGCAAGAACTTGTTACTGCAAGGAGGACACCAAGCCATTCATGAGGGTTCCACTCCCATGACCCAAATACCTCTCACCAGGCCGCACCTCCAACATTGCAGATAACATTTCAACATGAGATTTGCAGGGGCAAACATCCAAACTGTAACAGTCCTAATGGCAGTTTTCTCTGTGGTAAGATATATGCAGGACATGAATTGATCTCTGTTATGCTATTGAGGTACTATAGGACTCAGAGATCTTAAACTCTGTATTTCCTGCGTTTGTTAGTGAGGAACCAAATGATCTTGAGCAAGTTGCCTTTAACTAGTTTATATAAAAAATCACTTAAGACATTAAGACTGGATGAAATTAGGTGCACATTCAGTAGTTGGTAATTTTGCTGAGACTGAAATTTGAAACGTGTATTGAGAAACAAGGGGATACTTCCTTTAGCTAGAAAGAGAGGCAGCCGGTGGCCCAGGTTTGCTCACTTGTCATTGAGCAGCCACCAGTGCCCCCCACCCCAACCCAACTGTAATCTTAGAATCATGAAAGAGTTACATAGTTTTGGGGTTTTTTTTGAAGTTATCATGGTTTATTGCATAGTATTGGGGGAAATTACATGTCATAATGAAGTTTTTGAATTTGATCAACTGAAAGATTATTCCTTGGGAGAATGTTAAGGATCTAATATTTTTATTGGCATTGCTGGTATACTCACTTCTGAGATTCAAGAGTTTGAGTTTTTTTCAAAGTCCTTTGGTCATATTAATAGAAAATTATGTTCAGTTATTACTTGGATAATCCTTACATTGGTATTAAATTATAAATAACCCTTTTTGATAAGAATTTATTTTGACCTTCTCTTGATTAGAGGCCCACGGCATTGGCCAAAATTCTTGGAGTTTACAGAATTGGTTATAAGAACTCTCAGAACAACACTGAGAAGAAGTTAGATCTCCTTGTCATGGAAAATCTTTTCTATGGGAGAAAGATGGCACAGGTAAGGGTATTGGACTCTGTGAAGCATTTAGCTACTGGAACCTTTTGTACCTTTGGTTCTTAAATACAGTGAATCAGAGAGTAATATCCTATTTTATAGTAAATATTTAACTTTGGTTACTAGCCCATATTTAACTTTTGACTTGCTCAGCCTTGGAGAAAGAACGAAGAGGAATTATTCTTGTGGGGCAGTCTTAAAATACACGTCCAATATTCTAGAATCACAGAATTGGTAGAATAAGAAGGCAGATCTACTTCCCACATCTTTTTTAAAGATTAAGAAGCTGACGCCTACAGAAATTAAGTACTTAATCAAAATCACTCAGTTATTCCAAGACTCAGGTTAGTCTAGTTTCTAAAACAGTACTCTTCAAAGAGCTAGTCCTTGAACTGTTTCTAGTCTGTGATGAGATAAGGAATGTGTGTGCTAGAATGTAATTCAGTGCACTGCTTTCTTCATTGAGAACACCTTCTATGAGAAAAATGTCAGCTGAACTAAACAATATACTTAATAATGTAATTGATTTATATTCTGGCACTAGTTCTCTAATGTCGTAGTGAGCCAGGAGCAACTGACCAGCATTGGTCTGTAGAATATACTACAGGTTGTACTGGTCGTGGTACTCAAGTCCCCTGTCCTTTGAGTGCATTGCTTTTCCTACCACCCAGATATTCCTACTTATGCTCTTCTACATTGCTGTAAGTAAGTGTCCAGAGTTTGGTATCAAAACTTTGTTTCTTAAGACTATATGCATCTCTCTCTGTCTCTCTCTCTCTTTCTTTAAACACTGTTTTGTGATCCAATGATATATTTCTGGAGTTACTTGTTAATGTATCTTAAAGTTGATTAAATTGGCCAGTGTATTTTGGAAATGTTTCAGTAATTGAGTACCCAGGTGTTAATTTTAAATGATAGAATTATATTACTGTGTATTTTATGTACTGTACAATGATATCACCATGCATTTAAAAACTTATGATTCAATTTTCAGTTAAACTTTGGAGTGTATGTAATGGTATTGACTATAAGGAGTCTTTCTGCCTTTTTGATTTACTTACATTAACTACTCATTTGTGGCAACCCATACATAAGTGACAAAGCATTTTCTTTCTGCTAGGTTTTTGATTTGAAGGGCTCTCTTAGGAATCGGAATGTAAAAACTGACACTGGAAAAGAGAGTTGTGATGTGGTCCTGCTAGATGAAAATCTCCTAAAGATGGTTCGAGACAACCCTTTATACATTCGTTCTCATTCCAAAGCTGTGCTGAGAACCTCGATCCATAGTGACTCCCATTTCCTTTCTAGCCACCTCATTATAGATTATTCTTTGCTGGTTGGGCGAGATGATACTAGCAATGAGCTAGTAGTTGGAATTATAGGTAAGTCAATGAGTATCCTACTTATATTTCATGATTGAAGTCAGAGTCAAATTTTAAATATTCTGTTGAACTTGGTCTAATAATAGCTTATTGAATATTTTCACAAACTTTCATTTGAAATTTCACAAATAACAGTTTTTTATTCTAGTCTCTTCTACTCAGTTCCCTCATTTTCATTATCTTTACCAAAAATATGTGAATTCAAAAAGTCACTTATAAATGAGGCCCTTTGTGATTGTTGTGAGGATTAAACAAGTTAGTGTGGAGAAAACCCTGAGAACAGCGCTTGGCACATTGTTAGCACTCAGTAAAAGTTAACTGTCATAGAAGTAGTAGTAATAGTCATTGCTATTGTCATTTGATTATATTTATTAACATAGCTTTATTGCTAATTTCACTCCTTCTACCCCCAGATTATATTCGAACATTTACATGGGACAAAAAGCTTGAGATGGTTGTGAAATCAACAGGAATTTTAGGCGGACAAGGTGAGCAGAATTTTTGTTCTGTTTAAATTGTTCACATGTATTTCTTATCAGTTAAAATTTTAAAAGTGGATACTGATTCTTTTTTTTAGTTGTAAAAAATAAGTGATTATCATTGATTTCATTGTCATTTCTAAAGTGACCAAACAATAATGAGAATTGTATAGGTGGGGAAATACTGGGTGTAAATTTGAGTTAAAATGTCAGAGGTTCTCAAAAAGATTTCTTAAAAAGCCAGATGTTCTGAATAAGAGATTGTCTTTAATTAACACTTGAGACTTCCAAGTTCTCTAAGCACTGTTAGCCTCATTTGTGCTTTTAGACATCTCTCATCTCTAGACAGGAGCTAGTCTTTTTAAACAGAAACTCCTACCAGGTAAGACCTTGTCCCATGACATGTGGCATAGCAGATAACCTTTCCTGCTCACTTAGACTGCTTCTGCATGTGTATCTTTAAGGCAGTTTATATGAAAGAACATGGTCAGTTGACTTCAGTTGCCCAATCAATTATTTAACAGCTTTCCCCCCCTTTTCTCTTTCATAATCTTAGGTAAAATGCCAACAGTGGTGTCTCCGGAGTTGTACAGGACTAGGTTTTGCGAGGCAATGGACAAGTATTTCCTAATGGTACCAGACCACTGGACAGGCTTGGGTGTGAATTGCTGAAATCAAGCACATATTTTGAAATGGACTGTGAAGGAAAAGGGGACAGGAACAAAGGACCAAAAATAAGCTACATGTTTTATTTCTTCATCGTGTTCACCACTGTATAAAAAGGCTTTTCAGTTCTGTGGCTCTTTAGACTGTCCGTAATGGAATGGTAAAAACTCCATGAATTTGCACTTTGATTTTTGATACCTGTGGATTAGCTGTCTATAGGTTGGGAAGTGGCTTGAAAATTTTCTTAAGCTAAAATACAGACATGTTTCAAAGGGCTAAAGTTGGAGATGAGTAGATAGGGTAAAAAAATGGGTTAAATTTGCTAGTTTATTGTTTTAAGAAGAAAACAATGTCTCATAAATTGACTGTCCTGGCATCACATTTAACACATTCTCTGCTTAGAAAGCATTTGTAGAGCTGCTGAATTTGTTTTGTGTTTTTCTGTAATAATTTAATGTTACTTATTAGAATTTCTGAAACCTTCACAAAAATTCTGATTTATTCCATTAATGGCCAGTTAAACACGTGGGCATTTATTGTTTTATTGAGGAATTTGACTTAAACTGAGAATCCTGTCATGTTCTTGATCTTTCCAGCTTGCCTGTTTTTGAGTATGTGTGATGTTTTTAAAATTTTGTTTTCTCTGTAGATGACAGGAGGCTACAGCCATTAACTTTCAGCCTTCTTTTTGCGATATTTTTACAACTTGTTTAAAACTTTTGTGCAATTGATATATTAAACTGCATTTACTTGCATATGCTCATATTCTAGGGTTTTTTCTCTATTTTCAGGGTATCATAGTACATCATTAGTAAATGAGTCTGTAGTTACTAAACTCTAATGAAGTAATTATTAAAGAAGGATTTTTAAAATATAAAATAAATTAGGCCCAATCCAAGAAATTGAGTGAGAGGGAAACACTTGTTTTTTTCACAGAGGCAAAGTGTCTTTTCAATATAACCAGCAATTTATTAGTGGCATCTAGAAAATAAAAAAATTTCCACTTGGACATCCCCTTTCCAACTTTCTACATAATGGCTAGTTCTGACTGCTAAGAAGTGTTAAGAAATAGGCCGGGTGCGATGGCTCATGCCTATAATAATCCTAGCACTTTGGGAGGCCGAGGCGGGCAGATCACCTGAGGTCAGGAGTTCAAGACCTGCCTGGCCAACATGACGAAACCCCGTCTCTACTAAAAAGACAAAAAATTAGCCAGGCGTGGTGGCATATACCTGTAACCCCAACTACTTGGGTGGCTGAGGCAGGAGAATTGTTTGAACCTGGGAGGCAGAGGCTGTGGTGAGCTGGGATTATACCATTGCATTCTAGCCTGGGCAACAGAGCAAGACTCTGTCTCAAAAAAAACAAAATGAAACAAAACAAAAAAAAAAAGTTGTTCTTAGTAAGGAACTTCTTGTTAAATAGCATTTTTGTTTAAAAAGTGATCAGAAGTAGTAAACTTATCTTTGAGGAAATACTGTTACCCCAGAATATTTCCTCTTGACTTCTTTTTGTAACAAGGATAATTTGGGGATTTACAAAGTTCTAAGGATTTCACTGTTTTTGGACTGCCTATAATAATAGCACATTAGCCTTCACATAATAAGAAATCTGGACAAGTTCAGTTACACAGTATGATGAATACTTGAGTAGGAACATTATAGAAAATTTGCTTTAGAGAATGAAGGCGGTAGGTTGGTATTTGGTGCTTATTAAAAATGTGGTTTGTTTTGAACTGGAAGCAAGTTGACCAAGGACTTATGACTAATGTGATGCTAAGTTCCGCTTGACCCCTTTTAAAAATGTGTATGTGCCTTTTAAAGATACACAAAACACTGAGAATTTTAGTTTCGAAATCAAAGACTAGTAAAGGAGCTGTACAGAAGTAAAAAAATAAATGTGGAACATTATTCACTTATTTTGTGTCCAGGAACAATGGATTTTGTATCTGATTTAAAATGCCAACACTGTCTTGTCTCTGTTCATTTTTTCTGTGAGGATACTTAGTGTTATTTATCCTGTCCATTTCCTGTAGTCATGAACACTTGAAGTATAAGGTGTCTCCCAGTAGGTGCAATCAGGTTGTTTCTTTGTTTTTAGTTTCAATTCTATGTGCATAGCAGGAATGCTCAATAGGAATGGCTTCTGACAATAATGTGTCCTGTTGATTTTGTTTTCCTTGCCCATGGCTTGAACAACTATGTTTTAAAGTACTTTTGTCTAGTAGGTAACTTTGTGGCAAAAATTTTCAATATAATACACTCTGAAACAGTAGTTGCTGCCTTGCAAAGGTAATCTCTCCTTTTAAAATTGGACAGTATTAATGAAGGGGAAATGTAAAATTTAACTGTTTCTGTTGAGTGGTAGAACTGTATGTCTGGTCCCTTGCTGCTCTTGTTTAGGCCACTATCATAGATATGAGATATTTCAAATACTGTACTACTCAGTGTTAAGTATTAAATGGCTGTTTTCCTCTCCTTCAAGGCCTAGAGTATATTAATTCTGAAAATTTAGGAATGAGGAAGAAATCTTAATACTTCCTTCCTTAACATACAATATGAGTCCCAAGAATAATTGATAGTAGCAAGAGAAAACTATGTCAGTAACATGTTGCTTTGTACAAAAATCTTATTTATAAATGTGAAGCTTTTTGATGCCATCAAAACTTAATAAAAAATAGGAAGGATTTACTTTTTTCTAATTCTGACATAAGAAAAATAATGGGAACAAGCTGTTGCAAGCTCTTTTGTAGTCTATCGAATACTTTATATTCAAAATTTCTTACAAACTATAATTTTTTCCATGATTTAGCAGTGAGTGGTTTTCTAGCTTTGGCTCTTATTAGGTATTGTAAATACTAGGGTTATATTGACATCAGCTTTTGTGATGGCTTTGTGGTCATCAGCTTCATGACATTTTACCCATTTGCAGTGACCCTGTGTAAAACTGCCAAGGGAAGTAATTACCTGTAGGAGTTTGCTGAGCTTGAAGAGTGAAAAGTGTTGTGAATGAGCCTGGTCATAAAACGAATCAAGCCATTCATTATTCCTCAAGTATTAATATACTGACTTATGCAGTATTTAAACCATCTAGTGCAATCCCTTTTTGTTTGTTTTTGTAACACAGGTGCAGTGTATTATAGAAAAAATAAAAATTACAATCATTAGCAGTTTTAATAACTGCTGTCAGTTTTGTAAAAAATGTACATTATGTCTTTTGACATGTTGAATTTTAAACTAGAGAAATGACATTGTAAATCATAGTAGCCTCTTTTAATTTAATATGAAAAATGCCACTATATTGAAAGTACTTAATGTATTATATTGTATATATTTCTCTACTTTGGTTCTAGCTATTTTATATGATTGATATGTTATTTAAAAGATAACTGCCTTGAACTTTTGGAGACTTGTAAATAAAGAAATCTTAACAAACTGAGAATCTACTTACTCAACTTAGTTTTGAATCCGCTTGAAGAAATTGACAACAAAAGGAAATGGAGTTTGTCGTGAAAGCCTGGTCTCTGTGTTACCGATGGAGGGTGTCCAGGTTCTTGGCGTTTTGAACAAAGAATTGGACAAAACACACAAAGCAAGGAAAGAATGAAGCAACAAAAGCAGAGATTTATTGAAAACAAAAGTACATTCCACAGGGTTGGAGCACTGGGGCACAAGAGCTCCCGTTACAGAACTTTCTGGGGTTTAAATACTGTTTATCCTGTCCATTTGTGGCTTCAGGATTGATTAGCCACTCCAACTACAGCAGGCACTTGGCTGAATACCTTACACTTCTGCACTAATCCTGTGAACTGGGGCTCACAGAGGTCAAGCCACTTTCCCAAGGTCACACAACCAGAAAGTGGGATTTCCCATTGGTTACTTGGTGTACACCCTGTGTGAATGAATTAGTGACCTGCAATCAGGCCGATGGGTTGCAGACAGCAACCCATCAGGCTGAAGTGAAGTTACAAAGGTTAAACCCTATGCAAGAGTCTGATTATGGAAAACAACCAATCAGAGGCTCAAGTTACAAAGGTTAGAGCCTATGCAAGCATCTGATTGGTTGTGGAAAGCAACCAATCAGAGGCTGAAGTGAAGGTACAAAGTTACACTCCTATGCCAATGTCTGGTTGCAAAAAGCAACCAATCAGAGATACTTTAACTTTTCAGTCTGCCATGCAGAAAAGGGAGGAGGGTGCTTGCAAAGGGAGTATTCCAGTCCTTTTGTTACTTCGGTGTGGAAAGCTGGGGATTTCCTTTTGATTTAGTTCTAGAGAGCCAGTGTGAATCGGCCTTAGGCTCCCTGCCTCCAGACTATTCTGTTTAATCTGGCCTGGCAGTGTCGCTTTCTGTTCTGTTCATTCTCTTCCTGGTTAACCACTGGAGAATCCGTAACTTAGGTAAACCCACAGTTCATTTCAGCCAATAATGGGCAAGCAGCATTGCCCTTCTTTCTTCCGATAGGGCACTAAAGGAAGAAGTCCCGCCCTCTTCCATTTGCGATTGGCTGAGTTTGTGGGTGGGCAGGGGTCTCCTCTGCCAGTGCCTCCATGCTCCAGGGGAACACAGGTCCTCTACGTGAGGGGAGGCTTCCCTCTCACAGGAACTCACACCTGTGGGCACGAAGCTGGGAGGCCCACCCCCTGCCTGGGTTATGCAGGGGAAGGCGAGGTGACTGGGTAGAGCGTGCCCTGAGAGGTGGCTGGGCTGGTGGCCAGCTGTGCAGAGAGACCGGGAGGTGGCAGATCTGCGGGGCGTCCAGTCGCTGCCTCCATGTTCTCGTGCTGGGCGGGAGGAGCGGATGTGGCTCGGGAGGCAGCCCGCGCTCCAGTCCCCATCCACCCACAGGTTTCTTGGAGAGAAATCTGATAAAATTCCTGGGTTAATATTGTTAAAAATGGAGAGTTTTTTAAAATGCTTTTTCCCTTGAAAATGACCTTTTATACTTCGAAGCAGTTTGTCCACCAGCCTAGTGCTTTTTCTTTTCTCTTCTTTTTCTACGGTAAACGAAAGCATTTCTTCAAGAAGAAGGCACAGGTTCCTTGAACAGGTAAGAAGAGCTCCCCACTTGTCCTCCCGCCTTCCTCGGAAGCAGCCCCCACGGGGTCTCCTACTGGTCCCTAGGAACTTTCGTGTCACACCCGGAGCTGCGGCCTCCCCGAGCCCCTCAGGGCCCCTTCCCTGGCAGCTGGGATGAGGGCAGAGTGCTCCTCGCAGGTCACTTGGTCCTGAGGTCCTCGCTCAGGCGCTGGGCATGCCTGGGGTGCAGGACCGCGGTTCTGGGCCAGACCTGTCTGAGACTGTGCTTGTGCGGCAAGTGGAGGCCGCTCCCGGGGCCCTGCCGCCCTCCCGCTTGCTTGAGGCTCTGGAGTCTGGCGGGTGGCAAGCCACGCTACGAGCTCTACCTGGCCTCGTCCATCCAGCCACCCACCAGGTGCCAGGGTAAAACAGCACCTGGAAGCAGTTGTGGCCTGCTGTCACCAGGCTGCCTTCTGTGATGAAGCTGGGGACCGGGGTTGCAAGGCCCTCCTCTTGTTGGCATCAGCCAGGCACGCAGTACTGTCGTGGCTGACCCAGGCCTTGTGGCACCCGCTGACTGAGAAGCCAACCTGAGCACCCAGCCGCATCTACCGCTGGCCTCAGACATCAGCACCCCAAAGGGTATGTTGGAGTCCCATGGTGGAGGTGCCCGCCGCTCCTCCATGCACTTGATGTATACTGAGGATCCTGTGCTTGACGTCGGGAGGCATCAGCCAGGAGCACGTTGCTGGGATGCCAGTCCAGGCTGAGGACGGTGGAGCCAATGGGCTTCTTGATGTACTTGCACACCCACCAGTTATTCTCCCGCTGGAAATAACAGATGGCGATAGCACACAACTGCCGCCCACAGCAAACTTGTCCTGTGGGCCCAATACACACAGCAGGCAGTGGGTGTGGGCTTACCCGCCCAGTCCGTCAGCGTCCACACAGAGGCCTTGTGGCCTGTGCCACAGATCATGATGAGGCCCAGTTGATGCCTGTTACCTGCCCGTTGTGCTCCTTGAGCTCGGGCACCTTGGCCCACTTGGCCCCACTCTTACAGCTGTGCACTTCGTGGTTCTTGAGGCAGATAGATGGTGGCCATCTGGGTGCGGCCCTTGCTCCAGGCTTCGCAGCGATGGGTTCCTGCAGTCAGCTGTGGGAGGTTGTAGTTGCTCTCCTTTTCAGAGTACTCCAGCTGCAGACTCTGGGCAGGACGTACCCAACCAGTGCTCTGGTTTTTTGAAGTAAAAAATGCATAATGCAATTTTACCATCTTAGCCATTATTTAATTGTAAAATCCGATAGTGTTAAGTGTAACTGTGTCGTTGTGAAACAGATCTCCACAACTTTTTCATCTTGCAAAACTAAGTAACTCCTCTTTGCCCCTACTCCCAAGCTCCAGGTAACTACTGTTTCTGTTTCTATGAATTTGACTACTTACATTACCTCATATAAATGGGTTCATAAGTATTTGTTTTTTCTTGCCTGGTTACATCACTTAGCATAATTTCTTAAGGTTCATTCAAGTTGTAGCGCATCAGGATTTCCTTTTTTTTTTCTTTTTTTTTAAAGGATGAAGACTATTCCTTTGTATGTATATACCACATTTTGTTTATCCATTCATTTTTCTTCAGATGTTTGGGTTGTGTGATGTTTAATTATGTGTCAACTTGACTGGGCAAAGGGCTGCCCAGATAGCTGGTGAAACATTATTTCCAGAAGAGACTAGCATTTGAATTGGCAGGCTGAATAAAGATCTGCCCTCATCAATGTGGATGGGTCAGAACAAAACAAAAAGGTGGAGAAAGGACCAATTCTCTCCCCACCACCCCCATGCCCTTGAGCTGGGACATCCATCTTCTGCCATCAGACATCAGAACTTCTGGTTCTCGGGCCTTCAGACCCCAGAAGTTATACCAGTGGTTTCCCTGGTTCTTAGGCTTTCGGACTCAGACTGTGGTTTCACTGTATGTTTCCCTGATTCTCAGGTCTTTGGACTTGAACTGAATTACAGCATGAACTTTCCTAGTTCTCTAGATTCCGTATGGCATATTGTGGGACTTCTTGACCTCCATAATCATGTGAGCTAATACCCATATTAAATTTCCTCTATGTATCTATTTCATATAGATATGATATCTATATATCAATCCCATAGATAAATAGATGTCTCATATATATGATATCAATGTCTCTCTACATAGATGTCTCACATATGGCATTTATGTATCTATTTCATCTCTATATATCTAATCTATATATAGATGTCTCATATCTATATAGATATATCTATATCATAGATGCATAGGTATCATATATATGTCTGTTTCTTTGGAGAATTCTGACACAGGTTGCTTCCACCTTTTGGCTATCATGAGTAATGCTGCTGTAACCATGGGTATGCAAATACTTCTTTGAGACTCTGCTTTGAGTTATTTTGGGTAAATACCGAGAAGTGGATTGCTGGATGATTTGGTGGTTCTACTTTTAATGTTTCGAGGAAATTCCATATTGTTTTCCATAGTGGTTGCATCATTTTATAATCTCACCAAGCGTGCACAGGGTTTCAATTTCTCTACATCCTTACCAACACTTGTTTGTGTGTGTTTAATGGATGTCCTAATTGGTGTGAGGTGACATTTCACTGTGGTTCTGATTTGTACATCTCTGATGATTGGTGGTGTTGAGCATCCTTCCATATGCTTGTTGGTCATTTATATATCATCTTTGGAAAAAATGTCTATTCAAGTCTTTTGCCTATTGTTTTTCCTTACAACTTTTATTTTAGGTTTGGGGGTACATGTGCAGGTTTGTTACATGGATAAATTGTGTGTCATGGGGGTTTGTTGTACAGATTATTTTGTCGCCTAGGTAAATGAGCATAGTACCTGATAGGTAGTTTTTTGACCCTCCCCCTTCTCCCACCCTCCACCCTGAAGTAGGCCCCAGTGTTTATTGTTCCCTTCTTAGTGTCCGTGTGTACTCAATGTTTAGCTCCCACTTATAAGTGAGAAAATGTGATATTTGGTTTTCTGTTCTCGCATTAACTTGCTTAGAATGATGGCCTCCAGCAGCATCTATGTTGCTACAAAGGACATGATTTCGTTCTTCTTTATCGCTGCATAGTATTCTGTGGTGTATATGTACCACATTTTCTTTATCCAGTCCACTGCTGATGGGCATCTAGGTTGATTCCATGTCTTTGATATTGTGAATATTGCTATGATGAACATATGTGTGCATGTGTCTTTGTGGCAGAACAATTTACATTTGTTTGGGTATATACCCAGTAATGGAGTTGCTGGGTCGAATGATAATTCACTTTTAAGTTCTTTAAGAAATTCTAAACCTCTTTCCCCAGTGGCTGAACTAACTTACATTTCCATCAGCAATGTCTAAGTGTTCCATTTTCTCCACAACCTCACTAACATCTGTTATTTTTGACTTTTTAATGATAGCCATTTTGACTTATATGAGATCGTATCTCTCTGTGGTTTTGACTTGCATTTCTCTGATGATTAGTGATGTAGAGCATTTTTTCAAATGCTTGTTGGCTGCATGTGTCTTCTTTTGAGAAGTGTCTGCTCACGTCCTTTGCCCACTTTTTAATGGGCTTGTTTGTTTTTTGCTTGTTAAGTTTCATGTAGATTCTGGATATTAGACCTTTGTCAGATGCATAGCTTGTGAATATTTTCTACCATTCCATAGGTTGTTTACTCTGTTGATAGTTTCTTTTGCTGTGCAGAAGCTCTTTAGTTTAGTTAGGTACTACTTGTCAATTTTTGTTTTTGTTGCTTTGTCCATTTTTAAAAATAGAGTAATTTGATTGTTTTATTGTTGCATTGTAGGAGTTCTTTATATATTATGCATGCTATCGTCTTATCAGATATATGATTTACAAATATTTTCCCTTATTCTGTAGGTTGCCTTTTCACTATTGTGTCCTTTGATGAACAAAAGCTTTTTTTTTTTTAATTTTCTGTTATACTTTAAGTTCTAGGGTACATGTGCACAACAGCAGGTTTGTTACATATGTATACATGTGCCATGTTGGTGTGCTGCACCCATTAACTCATCATTTACATTAGGTATATCTCCTAATGCTGTCTCTCCCCCAGCCTCCCCACCCCACGACAGGCCCTGGTATGTGATGTTCCCCTTCCTGTGTCCAAGTGTTCTCATTGTTCGATTCCCACCTATGAGTGAGAGCATGCGGTATTTGGTTTTCTGTTCTTGCAATAGTTTGCTGAGAATGATGGTTTCCAGCTGCATCCATGTCCCTACAAAGGACATGAACCCATCGTTTTTATGGCTGCATAGTATTCCATGGTGTATATGTGCCACGTTTTCTTAATCCAGTCTGTCACTGATGGACATTTGGGTTGGTTCCAAGTCTTTGCTATTGGGAATAGTGCTGCAATAAACATATGTGTGCTTGTGTCTTTATAGCGGCATGATTTATAATCCTTTGGGTATATACCCAGTAATGGGATCGCAGGGTCAAATGGTATTTCTAGTTCTAGATCCTTGAGGAATCGCCACACTGTCTTCCACAATGGTTGAACTAGTTTACAGTCCCACCAACAGTGTAAAAGTGTTCCTATTTCTCCACATCCTCTCCAGCATCTGTTGTTTCCTGACTTTTTAATGATTGCTATTCTAACTGGTGTGAGATGGTATCTCATTGTGGTTTTGATTTGCAATTCTCTGATGGCCAGTGATGATGAGCAATTTTTCATGTGTCTGTTGGCTGCATAAATGTCTTCTTCTGAGAAGTGTCTGTTGATATCCTTTGCCCACTTTTTGATGGGGTTGTTTGTTTTTTTTCTTGTAAATTTGTGTGAGTTCTTTGATTAGCCTTTTATCAGATGGGTAGATTGCAAAAATTTTCTCCCATTCTGTAGGTTGCCTGTACACTCTGATGGTAGTTTCTTTTGCTGAGAAGTTCATTAGTTTAATTAGATCCCATTTGTCAATTTTGGCTTTTGTTGCCGTTGCTTTTGGTGTTTTAGACATGAACTCCTTGCCCATGCCTATGTCCTGAATGGTATTGCCTAGGTTTTCTTCTAGGGTTTTTATGGGTTTAGGTCTAACATTTAAGTCTCTAATCCATCTTGAATTAATTTTTCTATAAGGTGTAAGGAAGGGATCCAGTTTCAGCTTTCTACATATGACTAGCCAGTTTTCTCAGCACCATTTATTAAATAGGGAATCCTTTCCCCATTTCTTGTTTTTGTCAGGTTTGTCAAAGATCAGATGGTTGTAGATGTGTGGTATTATTTCTGAGGGCTCTGTTCTATTCCATTGATCTATATCTCTGTTTTGGTACCAATACCATGCTGTTTTGGTTACTGTACCCTTGTAGTATAGTTTGAAGTCAGGTAGCGTGATGTCTCCAACTTTGTTCTTTTGGCTTAGGATTGTCTTGGCAATGTGGGCTCTTTTTTGGTTCCATATGAACTTTAAAGTAGTTTTTTCCAATTCTGTGAAGAAAGTCATTGGTAGCTTGATAGGGATGGCATTGAATCTATAAATTACCTTGGGCAGTATGGCCATTTTCACGATATTGTTTCTTCCTATCCATGAGCATGGACTGTTCTTCCAATTGTTTGTGTCCTCTTTTATTTCATTGAGCAGTGCTTTGTAGTTCTCCTTGAAGAGGTCCTTGACATCCCTTGTAAGTTGGATTCCTAGGTATTTTATTCTCTTTGAAGCAATTGTGAATGGGAGTTCACTCATGATTTGGCTCTCTGTCCGTTACTGGTGTATAAGAATGCTTGTGATTTTTGCACATTGATTTTGTATCCTGAGACTTTGCTGAAGTTGCTTATCAGCTTAAGGAGATTTTGGGCTGAGACAGTGGGGTTTTCTAAATATACAATCATGTCATCTGCAAACAGGGAGAATTTGACTTCCTCTTTTCCTAATTGAATACCCTTTATTTCTTTCTGCTGCCTGATTGCCCTGGTCAGAACTTCCAACACTATGTTGAATAGGAGTGGTGAGAGAGGGCATCCCTGTCTTGTGACAGTTTTCAAAGGGAATGCTTCCAGTTTTTGCCCATTCAGTATGATATTGCCTGTGGGTTTGTCATAAATAGCTCTTATTATTTTGAGATACGTTCCATCAATACCGAATTTATTGAGAGTTTTTTAGCATGAAGGGCTGTTGAATTTTGTCAAAGGCCTTTTCTGCATCTATTGAGATAGTCATGTGGTTTTTGTTTTTGGTTTTGTTTATATGCTGGATTACGTTTATTGATTTGCATATGTTGAACCAGCCCTGCATCCCAGGGATGCAGCCCACTTGATCATGGTGGATAAGCTTTTTGATGTGCTGCTGGATTTGGTTTGCCAGCATTTTAATGAGGATTTTTGCATCAATGTTCATCAGGGATATTGGTCTAAAATTCTCCTTTTTTGTTGTGTCTCTGCCAGGCTTTGGTATCGGGATGATGCTGGCCTCATAAAATGAGTTAGGGAGGATTCCCTCTTTTTCTATTGATTGGAATAGTTTCAGAAAGAATGGTACCAACTCCTCCTCGTACCTCTGGTAGAATTTGGCTGTGAATCCGTCTGGTCCTGGACTTTTTTTGGTTGGTAGGCTATTAATTATTGCCTCAATTTCGGAGCCTGTTATTGGCCTATTCAGGGATTCAGCTTCATCCTGGTTTAGTCCTGGGAGAGTATATGTGTCCAGGAATTTATCCATTTCTTCTAGTTTTTCTAGTTTTTGTAGAGGTGTTTATAGTATTCTCTGATGGTAGTTTTTATTTCTGTGGGGTCGGTGGTGATATGTCCCTTATCATTTTTTATTGCGTCTATTTGATTCTTCTCTCTTTTCTTCTTTATTAGTCTTGCTAGCAGTGTATCGATTTTGTTGATCTTTTCAAAAACCAGCTCCTGGATTCATTGATTTTTTTGAAGGGTTTTTTGTGTCTCTATCTCCTTCAGTTCTGCTCTGATCTTAGTTATTTCTTGCCTTCTGCTAGCTTTTGAATGTGTTTGCTCTTGCTTCTCTAGTTCTTTTAATTGTGATGTTAGGGTGTCAATTTTAGATCTTTCCTGCTTTCTCTTGTGGGCATTTAGTGCTATAAATTTCCCTCTACACACTGCTTTAAATGTGTCCCAGAGATTCTGGTATGTTGTATCTTTGTTTTCATTGGTTTCAAAGAACATCTTTATTTCTGCCTTCATTTCGTTATGCACCCAGTAGTCATTCAAGAGCAGGTTGTTCAGTTTCCATGTAGTTGAACAGTTTTGAGTGAGTTTCTTATTCCGGAGTTCTAGTTTGATTGCACTGTGGTCTGAGAGACAGTTTGTTATAATTTCTGTTCTTGTACATTTGCTGAGGAGTGCTTTACTTCCAACTATGTGGTCAATTTTGGAATAAGTGCTATGTGGTGCTGAGAAGAATGTATATTCTGTTGATTTGGGATGGAGAGTTCTGTAGATGTCTATTAGGCCCGCTTGGTGCAGAACTGAGTTCAATTCCTGAATATCCTTGTTAACTTTCTGTCTCATTGTTCTGTCTAATGTTGACAGTGGGGTGTTAAAGTCTCCCATTATTATTGTATGGGAGTCTAAGTCTCTTTGTAAGTCTCTAAGGACTTGCTTTTTGAATCTGGATGCTCCTGTATTGGGTGCGTATATATTTAGGATAGTTAGCTCTTCTTGTTGAATTGATCCCTTTACCATTATGTAATGGTCTTCTTTGTCTCTTTTGATCTTTGATGGTTTGAAGTCTGTTTTATCAGAGACTAGGATTGCAACACTTGCCTTTTTTTGTTTTCTATTTGCTTGGTAGATCTTCCTCCATCCCTTTGTTTTGAGCTTATGTGTGTCTCTGCACATTAGATGGGTCTCCTGAATACAGCACACTGATGGGTTTTGACTGTTTATCCAGTTTGCCAGTCTGTGTCTTTTAATGTTCTAGTCCTGGGCTTTTCTTTGTTGGGAAGTTTTTAATTACCAGCTCAATTTCCTTTCTAGTTATTGGTCTGTTTATATTTTCTATTTCTTCATGATTCAGTCTTTGCAGGTTTGGTGTTTCTAGAAATTTATCCATTTCTTATAGCTCATCCCGTTTGTTGGTATAGTTCATAGTCTTCCCTTATAATCATTTCTTATCTGTAGCTCAGTACCTCCTATCTGGAGATGTAGAATTAGGAATTGAACCTATAATGGGCCCCTCTTTTATAATGGGGTGTCCTTATTTTTACCTTCTCACCTTGCAATACCCTTGGCTTGCTAGTAAAGAAAGAAGGGAAATTTGATTCAGGAGGTAATCATATTTTTCAATTTGTACAAGATCTAATAGCCATAAACTCCTTCATCATTCCTCACCATCCCATAATTCTTAGGCCAGCCATCATCCTTACCTCAATCCCTGCTGGTGCAGCCTGGTTTATAATAGTTGACTTCTGCTCAGCTTTCTTCTTGATACCATTGTACCTTGATTCACACTTCCTCTTGTTAAATAAAGTTTAGCCTAAAGCTGCTTTCTTACATATTTTAAGTTCAACCTAAAGGTTTTTCTGTACATTGTGAACTGTAACAAGTGGAGATATAACCAGACTGTAGCTTACACTTGTGCCATTTACCAAGTTTTGGTCAATCAAATGTAGCCAACTATTCGAACCGTATTCAAATAAGGCAAACGCTCAGCTGTAACCAAGCCAACTGTTTCTGTACCTCACTTCTGTTTTCTGTATGTCACTTTCCTTTTTCTGTCCATAAATCGTCTTCCACGGTGTGGCTGTGCTGGAGTCTCAGAGCCTATTCTGGCTCGGGAGGCTACCTGATTTGTGAATCATTCGTTGCTCAATTAAACTTCTTTAATTTTTTTTTTTTTTTTTTTTTTTTTTTTTTGAGATGGAGTTTTGCCCTTGTTGCCCAGGTTGGAGTGCAATGGTGCAATCTTGGCTCACTGCAACCTCTGCCTCTTGGGTTCAAGTGATTCTCCTGCCTCAGCCTCCTGCGTAGCTGAGATTACAGGTGTGTGCCACAATGCCCAACTAATTTTTGTATTTTTAGTAGAGACAGGGTTTCGCCATGTTGACCAGGCTGGTCTCGAACTCCTGACCTCAGCCTCTCAAAGTGCTGAGATTAGAGGTGTGAGCCACCACACCTGGCCTCACTCCTTTAAATTTCATTCAGCTAAAATTTTTCTTTTTTTCTTTCTTTTTTTTTTTTTTTTTTTTTTTTGAGACAGAGTCTCACTGTCACCCAGGCTGAAGTGCAGTGTCACAGTCTCGGCTCATTGCAACCTCCGCCTCCCAGATTCAAGTGATTTCTGGCTAATTTTTGTGTTTTTAGTAGAGACGGGGTTTCATCATATTGGCCAGGCTGGTCTTGAACTCCTGACATCAGGTGATCTGCCTGCCTTGGCCTCCCAAAGTGCTAGGATTACAGGCATGAGCCACTGTGCTCAGTCTCAAATTTAAGAAGAAACAGTTAACATGGACTTGCATACCTCCAGGATATTGTGAATACCTCTCAATATTTTTCTAAGTTCTCAAAGTCAAATTAGACTCTATGACAATTACTCAAGGTTCTCTTTGTTTCCAGTATGTTGATGACCTACTACTTTGCAACCAGAGCAAACAGGGTGCTCTTCTGGACTCCCTTACTCACCTGAAGGCACTGACTGACTAAGGTTATAAATCTTCCAGGTCCAAATGCCAATGGGTACAAAAGATTGTTACCTACTTAGGCCATAAAATATTTTAGGGTACTCAAAAACTCGTCCTAAAATGCCTTGAATCAATTTTATTCATTATCTGTCAAAGATAAACAATTACGTGAACTTTTAGGAGCGACTGGCTATTGCCAATCGATTCCCAATTTTGCTGCCCATATCTAACCTTTATATGGTGTCTTAGATACAACCACAGAGCACTTTACCTGGTACTCTGAGGCACCAGCCTCCTTGGAAACATTGTCCACACCTCAGCCCTTGGACTACCCAACTTTGACAATCCTTTTTACCTATATTACTGTGAAAACGATGGGATTGTTGTGGGTATCTTAGGACAATCTTTTTGTCCCATAACATATTTCTCATGTCAACCCAGATATGTCCCACAGTACTTTTCTCATGTTAATTAGCATCAGGCATGCCTCCAGGCTTATATGCAATAGACTTAGCTGCCGTCCTAACTGACAAAGCAAGTATTCTTATACTGCCCCACCATTCACCTCTCTGTTTTCCATGCCGTTTCTCTACACTGGTATCCCTTTCAAAGTGGATCTTCCTCAACTAAACCTTAACTTTTTTTTTTTTTTTTTGACAATTCTGGCACTACCTCAGCACCTGCTTGTTCCAATCTTTCAAACCCTGGCCACCTTAAATAGTCAATCTGGTTACTGGTTAGGTGAACGTCTACATAGCGCAGACGAGTTTTTGTTCCTACCAATGCAAATATACCTGGTGAACCCGTTCTGGACAGTGGATATATAAAAGCCTATGGTATCCATAAACAGGAAGACAAAGTCACTCTGTCTCCTCCTCTGGTAGATTAATTTGGCACTGGGAAGCCTCCATGGAAGCTCAAGGTCAGTGCTTTACCCAGGTAAGACTATCGGAAGGAAATCTCTCTACATTGAAAATAAATAGAGTACTGGACCTTTTCTGGGTAACATTTCAAAAATGTATTGCTAGCAAATTCTGTGGTTTGGCTTCACAGATGGCACTAAACAACCCTGCACTGTCATTGTTACTTGGATTATAACTAAGTATTTCAATGTGAGTGAATATCAGATTACAGGATAATATTACTGGTTTGTAGGAAAAAATAGTGGGATATGGAATAGCTCAAGTGTTCCCCTAGTTGGCTTGACCAACACCCGTGACTACAGTTGGATGGATGTACCTTAACTTGGTCAATAAATAAAATACATTTCTATAGTTACCAAGTCTAAATTAAAGGGTTTCTCTGTCAGGTGTTTCACAACCTGTTTTACCCTCATAGCCTAACAGAAGCACACTGAAAGTGAGGATGTGCAGATGCCAACATGATTGATGATAAGGGTCGTGAAAGACACAGAATTCCAACTTGGTTGTTCACAGGTTCCACTGTGACCTTGTCTAAACCAACACTGGTCTCTCTCTCTCTCTTCTTCTTTTTTTTTTTTGAGACGGAATCTCTCTCTGTTACTCTCGGCTCACTGCAGCCTCCAACTCCTGGGTTCAAGCAATTCTCCTGCCTCAGCCTCCTGAGTAGTTGGGAGTACAGATGCCCATCACCATGGCCAGCTTATTTTTGTAGTTTTAGTAGAGACAGGATTTCCCCATGTTGGCCAGGCTGGTCTCAAACTCTTGACCTCAAGTGATCCGCCAGCCTCGGCCTCCCAAAGTGCTGGGATTACAGGCGTGAGCCACTGTGCCTGGCCTGGTCTCATTTTTATGTGGCAATAAGATATATAAAAGATTCCTACCTAAGTGGTCAGAGAAATGTGAACTTGGATATCTGGTGCCTTCCCTTACCAGATACCCCACTTTGAATACTAGCCACATTACAACTGGGGCTCTTTTATATATGAATTAATGCCATGTAGATAAACCTAATGAAACATCATAGACAACCCGCTTGTGTATTGCAACCCTAAGTTCTAAGTAATGAAAAGGCTTTTCCAAAGCCTGGCAATGTATGATGTAGAAAGAACAATCCTAAGCATTCCAAAGTAATGAACAAGCATCTGGTGCCACTATACAGACTGGGAAGCATGCCATTTACCAGTTAGCAGTGTAGCCTCTGTTGTACTCCAAAATTGTGTCCTAGATATGCTGACTGCCCAACAGAAGGGAGCTTGTACAATCACTGGCAACAATGCTACTTCTATATAAATTAGAAAGGAAAAATTGTGTCTAATCTATATCATTTAAAAAGAAGGGTTGGCCGGGCATGGTGGCTCACGTCTGCAATCATAGCACTTTGGGAGGCCGGGGCGGGTGGATCATGAGGTCAGGAGATTGAGACCGTCCTGGCTAACACGGTGAAATCCTGTCTCTACTAAAAATACAAAAAATTGGCCAGGCATGGTGGCGGGCACCTGTAGTCCCAGCTACTTGGGAGGCTGAGGCAGGAGAATGGCGTGAACCTGGGAGGCGGAGCTTGCAGTGAGCAGAGATTGCACCACTGCACTCCAGCCTGGGTGACAGAGCGAGACTCTGTCTCAAAAAAAAAAAAAAAAAAAAAAAGAAAGGTCAACATTCTACATTAGGTAAATAAGGCATAGTCCAATTAACTGATGAACCGACCTATTCCCACAACTGGGAGACTGGTTCAACAGAGTATGGACCAATGTGTTCAGATTTTTCTCTGTTGTAATCTATGTTCTTTCATTTTGCAGATCTGTTACCTCCCAACTCCTAATATGAGTCTTTTCTACACAGGAAATTATCCAATCTTTGTGAAACTTCATGTGAAGTTTCAAATGGGGGAAATGAAGGAATGAACAACCCATCTCCTATCCCCAATTTATACCCACCTGTGATAGCTCATTTGTATTGCTATGAAAAGATACCTGGAGGCTGGGAAATTTATAACGGAAAGAGGCTTAATTGTCTCACAGTTCTGCAGAATGTATACGCATGGCACCAGCATGTGCTCAGCTTCTGGTGAGGGCTTCAGGGAGCTTACAATCATAGCTGAAGGTGAAGGGGGAGCATGCATCTTACATGGTGAGAGAGGGAGCAGGAGAGAGGGTCGGGGGGTGCCAGGCTCTTTAAACAACCAGCTCTCATGTGAAGTAACCAGAGGCAGAACTCACTCATCACCATGGGGATGGCACCAAACCATTCATGAGGGATCTGCCCCTTCACTCAAACACTTCCCCCTAGGCCCCACCTCCAACTTGGGGATCGTATTTCCACATGAGATTTGGAGGCGACCAATATCCAAACCATATCACCACCAGAAAGGCATAAAGATTCCTTTAAACTGAAAACATTTGGACAAACAATCGCGGAAAGAAGCCTTATCTGACCGAAAGCAGAGCTGTCCAAGAGTTCTGTTATCATAAACTCCTTGTGAGGGAGTTTCCAGACAGTGAGGTGACAGATGTTTGCAAATGTGACCTTAAAAAATAAAGTTGTGTAAATGAATCTTATCAGAACCTTTTATACTTTTTCACTGAAGCCTCAGCTGGTATATAAACCCTTACCACTGGCTCTTTGGGAAGTGACTCCTTATAGAGCGCTCCCTCAGGCATGGAGAATAAACTTTTCTCCTGTTAATGTATTTTCCACTAATTCACAGGCCCTAGACTGCTCAGATCTTAGTTAACAGATGAAATGTTTTCCTCCCAACATGACCAAGCTTATAGTGCTTTTATGGTATATCTGTAGAGATTGCAGTCAGGCATAATATTGTTTGTTAGGGTTGCAGTAACTTTCAGGAAATGCTCAAAGTTTAATTGATTTACTGGTCTTGCACTGGATGAGATGACTCTGAGTCATCATAGGTAGCAAAGTATTAGGTTTTTGCCACTCACTGTGTGTTGTGATATGACATACTCATAATGGGGTAGGACAAGATGTCAGTTTTGCTTCTAAACTTTCCTTACTTGTTTCCTTTTTAGTTCACCACTAATGTTGAAGAAATGCAAGATGGAAAATCTCAATAGTTGACATTGATTGATTGATTGATTGATTGAGACGGAGTCTCACTCTGTCGGCCGGCCTGTAGTGCAGTGGTGCGATCTTGGCTCACTGCAGTCTCCGCCTCCTGTGTTCAAGTGATTATCCTGCCTCAGCCTCCTGTGTAGCTGGGATTACAGGTGCCCGCCACTACTCCCAGCTAATTTTTTGTATTTTTAGTAGACACGGGGTTTCACCATTTGGCCAGACTAGTCTCAAACTCCTAACCTTGTGATTCACCCGCGTCGGCCCCATAAGGTGCTGGGATTACAGGCATGAGTAGTTGACATTTATTAAGTGTTTATATGTGATAAGCACTGTTAGATTATCCCATGTAATACATCACTTGATTGATTTAAGAGATTGTCATTTGAAAGACTAAAGAATATTTTCCAGAAAGGATGCTTGGTCAAGCCTCATCATCCTGAGCTGGATGAAACCTTGGTTTTGGGCAAGTTTATTACAGTTTAAATCCATTCTAGGCCATGGAAGTGTGTGTTAGGACATGTAAGTAGTTTTCTTGTCCAGAATACTTTGTAACAATATACCCTAAGCTTGATTAGCTTTTTGGCATTCACTTAATTAAAATGTTCACAAGTAGGTACATTTTTAGAATTGTTAAGTAATATACTATTTGTAATAGCAAAACACTACAAACGAATACCTAATATAAGAGGGAGTGGATGTATAAACTAGGGCATGTCAACTAAAAAAGATATTTGAAATGCAGGGAAAATGTTTACTCTAGGCAATAGTTACAACTTTTGTCTATTATAGGTGCATAAAGGAAAAGAGTACACGAAGAATTACATTAATGATAAAATTAGGAACAATGTTCCCATCCCCAATTTATACCCCAAAGAAAACATGTTCTGGCTGGGCGTGGTGGCTCATGCCTGTAATCCCAGCACTTTGGGAGGCTGAGGCAGGTGGATTGCCTGAGCTCAGGAGGTCGAAATCAGCCTAGGCAACATGACAAAACCCTGTCTCCACCAAAAATACAAAAAATTAGCTAGGTGTGGTGGCACATGCCTGTAGGTCCAGGTACTTGGGAGGCTGAGGTGGGAGGATCGCTTGAACTCGGGATGTAGAGGCTGCACTGAGCCAAGCTCACACCACTGCACTGCAGCATGGGTGATAGAGTGAGACCCTGTCTCAAATAAATAAATAAATAAATAAATAAATAAATAAATAAATAAATAAATACTTATGTTCTAGAACATGTATTCTGATGTCTTTGGCTAAAACAAAAGAGAAGAAAAATAAGTAGAGAGCCAAGTGAAGTGTCTTGAAAGAGATAAGCCATAAAGTGAGTTATATGAGTAAATCAGTAGCTGCTGGCCTAGGAATTGTTTCTGATGTTTTCACCTATTGAAAGAATTTTTTTCTTTTTGTAAATTGTTTTTTTTTTTTTGGTTTGTTAAACTGAAAAATAAAAGCTATGGAGAGATATTAGATAATATTGCTGTAGTAATGTCCCTTAGCACATCCTGTGAGTTAGTTGTCTTGAATTTGGCCTGCCCTGATTGTTATTTGATGCTTGTTGCATTGAAAAAATTTCAGATTTACCAAAATATGTGTGCCAGGGTGGATGAAATTTTTAACTTGATTAATTCTCACCTTTAGGACATTGTCTGCTCTTATATGGCACTTAGCAAGGTGCTGTAACAATTGTCCCTGCTCATGTGGTTGGAGGAAGAGGGTATTTGCCGGGTCATTGCTGGAGTCAAGATGGATCAAAATTAAATTGTAGTGGTGAGCAGTGGCCACTAGAGGGCTGTGAAGTACTTAACTCTAAAATTTCCACGTTTTAATCTGGAGCAGAGGAAACTCTGGAAGGACCACTGGGACTAAGGGAGCTCAATCCCAAACATCTTTATTTGAACCCTAAATGTCTTCTATGTTATTCTTTGACAATACTTTGTTACATCTCAGAATTTATAGTTTTGAGGTGGAGGCTTAAGTTAGAAATAGTTTAATATATTATATTTCAGAATATAATTCGCTTTTTTCCAAATGAAAGTAGCACTAAAAGCTTTTCATTTGAAAGCAATTACACTTCATATACTTTATGTATTTTTGTCCCTATATCATTGAGATAGTAGATTCAAGGTTGTTTGTAAAAATAAGTGATTATACTGCATATAGGAATAGCCCCACCTTAAAGACTTTGATTTTAATGACATTGAGAGGGTCTTTTTTGCCCTTTTTTTTTTTTGACTATCAAAATGCTTTCACATTTCTCCATATCAAAGAACCAACTGTTCTAAATTTAAAGACAGACAAGTGAAAAGAGAATATACTGCCATTTCTGATGGTTCTTTTTCACTCTTGATCCATCACTCTCCTGTCTTTGGCTGACTCTTTCTCCAAAAAGTACCCCTTATTTTTCCTATGCCTTTGACTTCTGTTTTAGTTACTCTATTACAGAACTTTGAGAAGTTGTACACCACTCACTGCTACCTCACACTAACTCTGCTTACTCCTTGCAGTCTGCCTTCTACACCTCAATGATTGTTCCTGTGATGGTCATCTTTGGTTTAGCACTTGTTTGAAATCTAATAGCCTAAATGCACGTCGATTACTGTTTAGAATTCAAATGACATTTATTTATTTATTTTGAGATGGAGTTTCATTCTTGTTGCTCAGCTGGAGTACAATGGCATGATCTCGGCTCACTGCAACCTCCACCTCCCAGGTTCAAGCAATTCTCTTGCCTCAGCTTCCCAAGTAGCTGGGATTACAGGCACCCTCAACCACGCCTGGCTAAGTTTTGTATTTTTTAGTAGAGATGGGGTTTCGCCATCTTGGCCAGGGTGGTCTCGAACTCCTGACCTCAGGTGATCTGCCCACCTCAGCCCCACAAAGTGCTGGGATTACAAGCGTGAGCCACCATGCCCAGCCCAAATGACATTCACTTTTAAAAGCAACTAAATCCAGGAAAGACCTTCACTCATTCAATCAAAAAACATGCATTGAACATGTATTCTTGGCTAGAACCAGTGCTGCAGAGATGAAAGATGCCACTCCTAGCCTCAAGGAGCTTGCAGTTTAATGGTGGCACTGGGTGTAAAATAATCATTAAGAGGTGAGGTGAATACTGATGATGTCTATTTTGTTGACAGAGGTAAACATTCTCAGAATATTTAATTAGCAACATGACAAAAATTAGTTGATTTGTTTGAAGGATATTTAAGTGAATTTAGAGATGAGATTTGTTTTTACTTTTTTAGTTTGAGAGTTATGTTGGTTGCAAAAGTCTTTGGTTTCTAGTATCTATTTTATAAGCCATCTGAGACCAAGATGTTTTCTTTTTAACATGTAAACTTGATGCAATCTCTTTGTAAAATAATGCATCCCCTGTGAACCTCATGGAGAAGAAGAAAGTTTAACTTGAACACTTAATTTCAAGTTCCCTGAGAAGGGAACATGCTGTATGGCTCAGGAAAGAAGACTCTATTAGCTAAGGTAGAAGGACAGTGTAAAACTCCTGTGAAGACACCCAAATGTCATTCCACTCAAAGTCCATTATTAATAATTTGAAACTGTCTGCTCTGTGAAGGCAGCAACCTATCTTTACTCATTTTTGACTCTCCTAACATTTCTTTATATAGTTGAACTAGAGGCAAGGCAAGGAACTTGACATGGTTGTTTTCCCTTTAGAATAAAGTGGCCAGAAGCAGTTTCTTCTGTGTGATCCAACACTTTCTTATCCCCAAAGCAACTCTGCATAGTCTAGATGTACCAGAGCCCAGCAGCCTGTGAGGTGATGTGATTTGAAAACTCTGTTCAACAGAAAGGCTCCATGTTGGATGATGCCTATGAATTCAGTCACATTCTCTTTCTTGGTCATTTTGATTTCCAGAGAAGGCAGTAGAAGCAGGTTCTGTGTGTGTAACCAGAGACTAGAGGGAGGAACTGACAGGGAAGCTGGGTCATGAGAGTGGGGTGCTCAGCAGAGTAGGGAGTAAGAGAGAGCAGGCTCCAGAGGAGACGACAAAATGCCCATGTCTCCAGCACTTCTTTAACACTCTGAGTTCCCATCCTCTCATGAATAGGGAAGAGTTTTCTAGCTCTCCATAAAGTCCAAATAGGTTTCAGACTTTCTTTTCTTTCCCCCCACCACACAATAAATGCCCATCAGGTAACCGGGGCATGGCCTTTTATTTAAGCACTAACCATTCTAAAAGGGATGAATAAATTCTTCGCTGCCATTTCACACAGTGTAACAGCATGCCAATTTACCGTACCATTAACATTTAGCTTCATGTTATTTCTGTGTTTTTTCAGTCAGTAATGAAAGCATTTTTGCCAAGATCATATAGTGTTAAACTGTATTGGTTGAAATCCTAGGCTTTTTAAAAATGTAAACTAGCACTTTACAAAGTATTACAAAGGAAACGAACCAGGAAAACTTGAGAAGGAACTTTCTTATCCATATTGTTATAGGTTATAAAATAGTTCCTATTTAAATTAAAACACCTACCATTGCACTTTTATGTGTATTTTAATATATAAATAACATCTGGGTTGGCAAATGTGTGATTTTCATCAAACAGACTTTGATTGAAGGTGAAATATTTTTGTAAAACTAGTCCTTTTTTAAAGTTAAAATTTTATGTTACCACATGAATTGGTCAGCAGAAGTTTATTCATGTTACATAAATTGATTTTTAAGAGTACCCAATTTTAGCTATTATTTTTGGACTTGCTTCCTAGCCCACACAATTAAGTAATAAGAGTAAGAAAAAAGAAAGCACATATCCAAATCATCTTTCAAAACCCAGCTTCTACCCAATGACATATCATTTTATTTCTTGATCTTGTAATGTTGAGCACATGCCTTGGACATATTCCTATATATGGGCTCTATTCTCCGCAGCACATCATTCCCTCTTTTATCTGCCCCTATTATGTGCTCCTACTCCTACCCTCTTCAATTAAAAATGCCTCCTTCAAGTATGTAAGGTAAGATTGATAGATGATTGCCTTCAGTAGTTCCCCCCAAAATTCGTAGGTTGAAATCTTAGCCCTCAGTGTGACAGTATTAGGAAGTATGGAGCCTTTGGGAGATAATTAGTTCGGGAGGGTGGAGCCCTCCTGAGTAAATTTAATGTCCTTATAAACAAGACCCCAGAGAGCTCTTTCAACCCTTTTCTACCATATGAGGACACAGCAAGAAGACAGCTCTCTGTGAACGAGGAAGCAGGCCCTCATCACATACCAAATCTACAAGCAACTTGATCTCAGACTTCCCAGTCTCCTGAACTCCTGAACAAACAAATATTTGTTGTTTAAGTCACCCAGTCTAAGGTATTTTTGTTATAGCAGCCTGAATGGACTCAGGCGGTAGGCAAGAGGAGGACAGTGCACCTGAGTTATACATTGGGCAAGTCATTTACCGTCATGAAGCCTTGGTTTACTCGTGTTAGATATGGGGATAATGATAGCTACACTGCAAGGTGGTTGTGAAGATTAGAGAAAGTGTATACCACAGCGTGTGATACATCAGTACATGGTGTTAACTGAAGATACAGTTGAAAACTGAAGATAGCTAGTGAAACACATGTTCTCTGCACATCACACAGTTTCTTGGGCAGTTTTCAAAGTGTGACTCTGCAGTTCATACCACCATTATCACTTAGTCTGTAACAAATAGCTGACCCCCATCTGCTACATCATTGTGTATATGTCTTCATTAGTTCTGCATATTGGTGAGAAAACATATGCTCCAATTCCTCTTGAACCCCAAGAGAATGAAGGTCAAAAAGTTGAGGAACTAATGCAAGTTTTCTTAGTATACCCAAATCTTTAGACATAGAGTCCTGGACTCTTGAGATATATCACACAATCTGTTTGTCTCATTTTCACATATGTTATATAGTTTAAAACTTTTATTTTTGGGGCCACCACTTACTGGCTCTGTGATTTTAGGAAAGCTTTTCAGCCCTTCAGAGCCCCAGTCTCTTCATCTCTAAAGTGATAAAATATATTTAAAGAACCTATTTCAGCATATGAATTCTGTTTTCCTTTTTCCTCTAAATGTATTATATCCAGTTAAAAAAAATCTACTTGAAGTTTGCAGGTATCTTCACAGTGTTTATTATTTCTCATTTTTAACATTTATTAGAAATTAGCATATTGTCACAATTGATAGTAATATAATATGTACACTCTTTCATTAAACTTATCTTTTAAAAATACAAAATATTCTTTACTTACATTTTTATTTCTAGACACAGGGTCCTGCTCTGTCACCCATGCTGGAGTGCAGTGGCACAATCATAGCTCACTGCAGCCTCAAACTCCTGGGCTTAAGTGATTCTCCTGCCTCACACTCTGGAGTAGCTGGGATTATAGACTTGAGCCAAGGTGTCCAGCATGCACTTAAATTTTGAATAAGTTGCACTTACTAATTACACTTACACTGCTGCATCTGAAAGAGTAATACAACAATAGAAGCCTTTTATAGTAATTATTTGTGGCAGAGAGACTCCTAAAATGACTCCCAAATGACCCACACCCTTCTACAGTCAATACCCTCCCCCTTGAGTGACAGTGAATTGCTCTAATCAGTTGACTTTCAGTTAGTCAAAAGAGAGATTATCGTGGGCTGAACTAAATTAATCCCAGCAAGATAACAGGTACTTCAGTCTTGCAAACAGATGTCATATAAAGGGAATTATATCTGCACATTTGATTCTTGAACTGTGGGCAGGAATTTGTTAAAGAGCGTGGATGTGGATAAAGGTGGGAAATAAAGGTGTATCTGGTGTCTCTGCTCAAAAGCTCACATGTAGCTATAAGGCAAAGATTTAGGGGAGTGGTATCCACAGTCAAGAAGAATTAATACATAGCGTTTGAGTCTGGCTTCTTCCAATTAGCATAATGCTTTTGAGGTTCATCCATATTGTTGCATTATCAGTAGTTTTTATTTATTTATTTTATCAGTAGTTTCTAAATTGTTGAGTAGTATATTACATTGTATAACTATACACAGTGTGTTTACCATACATATTTATGGATACTTGGGAGTTCCTAATTTTTAGCTATTCTATGAGCATTCACATACACGTCTTTGTGTGGAAATAGGTTTTCATTTCTCTTGGCTAAATATACGGGAGTGGAATTGCTAGACCATATGGTAAATACTCTGTATACTTAAAATGAAGAGAAACTGTCAAACTGTTTTCCAAAATGGTTCTACATACTTGATGTTTTAGAAGAGAAGAAAAACACTAGCAATTTTGATGCTATATGTCTACAACCTAAGAGAATCTAATACTAGTGTCGTGGTCTGTCAGTGTAGGAATTGCCTGGGTAATACATGGAAGGTGTGTGTGGAAGGAGCAGGTACACAGAAAACGTGCATCAGAAAGTTTTGCTTTTCCTATCCCACCTCATTTCTGAGTCTGATCCTCCCTACTCCTCACAAATAAATTGGTAGATTCACCTGCTTTTGGGCCCTTTTCTGCTCTAGTTACTGAACTATCAGAGACTTCAGGAAGAACTTAAGCTGTTCCAGGGAAGTTTTGGTGTTACTCTACTTATGGACTCCTGTGTGGCTGTACCTGTCACCCCAGCTGCCAACTCAACTTAGAGTTTATTAGCCTGGCATTGACCAGCACACTGTGATATTCTCTGAGGCACACTGCATGCTGCTAGTGTGCCCTGTTTCATAAAGCTGAGCCTCCAGCATTGATCCCACTCCAAGTTCCTTGCTCTGTCATCCCATAGCTGTCCCCTTGGGGGATGTGGGGGGTCTAACAACATTTGCATTATTTGTCTATTCCAAGAAATGCGCTAACCAGTTCACTTTTTCTGTCTTAGTGGGCAGATCTAGCCATAGCCCAATCCCTCAATTTCTATACTAAGTCTTTTATATTAGTAAAACTTATGTTATCTAGAAATTCATCAGTGGGAAAGCTACTTGAAGGGAGGGAGGTAGAGGCTGTAAGGTGCTAAATATTTTTCTTTCTTTCTTTTTAAATGTAACTTGGATCTAAAGTAAGGACGATTTTCCTTTTATTATTTGTTCAGAATATACCTGTTTGTCCTGTGGGCAGAAATTTGTTAAGGGGCCTGGATGTGAAATAACAGTGTATCTCCTGTCTCTGCTCAACAGCTCACATGTAGCTACAAGGCAGAGCTTTAGGGGAGTGGCATATACGGGCAATTGAGAAATAACAATATTGTCAGGGGCTCCAAGGCACTTTGGAAGATGTAAAGAATTCCTTAAATTTTCTGGTAGAATTTGCAAAAGGCAGACACGCTTAAATGTTTAAATAAACTTCTTGAAAATTCATGGAACATTCAATCACAACTCTAACAGTTCTCCAAAATTTGATATATTCTGGCCATATTATGCAGCAAAGAAACACTTGTCTATTTATCTAAATCTCTTCTGTCTTGTAGATGATCCTAGAAAATAATCTAGAAATACATTTTATTAAAGTAATGCATGAGGTACATATCGATTACCAGCCAACAGTTGAACTTAAACATAATGCATGAGTGTGAGGGCTAGCATTGATGATTCACAATGAACACAGTTGAATATCACTTCCCTGCTGAGACTCGGGTATAATCCCAATACCACAATGATCATCAGTGAGGATCTGCATGCTCTGGTCAAGACAGATCTCTATGCTGAGTGTCTGTTTGCCGTGAAGAGAACCGTCAACAGGAGTGTTTGCCATGATGAAGAGAACAGTCCGGGAGGAGTGAATGGAGCATGGGGGCATGAGGAAAGATGAGGCTTTCTCTAGTTACGACCCTTTGTGTAGAAGTTAGGAATAGGGGATAAATGTTTCTGCCTAATATTTAACTTGGAAGAGATGTCCGTGTGAAAAATTGCTAAATACTCAAACAAGAGAGCAAGTGACTAAGCAATGGCATGTGTGGCACAGAAAACAAGTGCAATAGCAGTTTAGCAAAGTGAGTTCAGTGTAGGCTGAAGTGGTTAGAGCAGGTTTCTGGGTGAAGGTGAGGATTGGTGAGGGTTTGGATTGGTGGAAAGAGACGGGGAGGACATCTCACATCAAGAAGTTATGCCAGCGGATTTCAGAAGAATTGTGTTTGTGTCTGAAAAGCCTGTAGGAATAGGACATGATAGTGTGGAGGAATGCATGCAAGTATGAAGGATCATGATATCCAGTTTGAGAAGTGCTAACCCGAGGCTCTGAAGATTTGAGAAGAAACATAATGAAAGCTGTTCTTAGCCTGATCTTGGTATGCAGGATTGGTAAACCCCAAACACCTTACCATTCTATTACCTCTCCCTCAAGGAATGGGTCCCTTGATAAGAATTTGTGCAAAAAAGATTGTCAATTCAGTGCTGCTGCTGAATGCTAGTTTCTTTAAACACACACAGTTTCTTTAGAGAATTTTTTTCTTAGATAGACGAACTGTTATTTAAATGAAAAAACGCACATAGTCCCATAAAACAATTACACATTCGGGTGATAACTTCAAAAGGAGAAATTAAAATGTTCTTATGTTTTGAGCAAGCATTTCCACTTCTAGATTTTGCTGCATAAAGATCTGTGGTCATGTAGGGAAGGCCTGAACTGGTTCAGAGGTATCAGAGCAATGTGAAGTCACGGAAGTGCTGTAGTTCTATCCTGGGCTGTCATCTTTTTGCAGCATTCTATTCTCTAATTTTCAACCACATATTACCAGACAATCTCTTAAGTCATACACAACAAACTGATTCTGTTTCAATGTTTAGAATTAGAATAAATTGAACAATGAGATCACTTGGACACAGGAAGGGGGACATCACACACCGGGGCCTATAGCAGTAGGAGATATACCTAATGTAAATGATGAGTTAATGGGTGCAGCACACCAACATGGCACATGTATACATATGTAACAAACTTGCACGTTGTGCACATGTACCCTAGAACTTAAAGTATAATAATAATAAATAAAAAAGTGACTCTGTTTTTTCCAATTAGATGATCATTTTCCATTATGAAAATAATTGAGGCAAAATAACATTCAGGTGATATGCTTCTCTATTATGCCATCATACTACTATAGCTAGAGGATGTCACAATGTTGTAATCTTAAGTGATTATTCTTTGAAGTGCAGAGACCTGTATGTCTCAATCACTGATCACGTCAGCACAACAACCCCTTTTTATACAAAGATCAGGAAATGGGTGCTCTCATGTTAAATATCTTATTCCAGGATCACAGATGATGCTGGCAGTGGCAGAACCTAGATTTGGGTGCAGGGTACCCCCCTCTCAGTGCTAGTCTGTAAACATTGGACCATTCTTCCTTGAGGAGATGGGCTAAACAGTTGTCGATAGAATAATAAATTAACTAGCAATGGCTTAAAACTTCACGCTTCAATGGCATTGGTCCCAACACCAACAAAGCTATAATTCCACAGATACTTTCAAAAAAGTCTAATCTTCGGTAATGTTCCACATTATCCTTCAACACTACAATGACATCTCTTTCTTCCGTCACATTCATACCTGTGTCCCATTCCATCAAGACTTGAGAATAATATAGGTAATATTTATCTCCCTATCCAGAGATATTGTAACCCTTGAAACTTCTATCTTTGCATAAAATACGTCTTTATGATTTGTGTGGTTTGAAACACAATGTAATAGAGATTACTCTAGAATAGACATGTTGAGATAAGAATCACTGTAAGGCTGAGTAGAAGTGGGGAAATAAATACAACGTTAGAAAGAAAACTGTCAAGGACTATGGCCAAACTACTAGGATATGAGACATGCAATTTCACTGCCCATATCCTTGAACTTCTGCTTCTCCTGATGTTTGATTATAATTCTATTCCCCAGGAAGTCTAAAGGCTATTTTTAGCTAGTGCTTACACCAGGGGAGAGAATACTAATCCAGGATCTGGCACTCAGTAAGCACTTATGGATGTAAGCAGCAAATATCTCATAGCCAGACTCATTGGAGCATAGCACATATGTAGAAAACAATGTAACCTTAGCATCAGCATCAGTGCCCCTTCTTATTATCAAGAGATTCTAATTAGCAATAAGAGGGTGTTTATATTGTGAAGATGTTTTCATTATATTTGAATTTAAGCATCAGAGAGTATTCCACAGTCAAGCTATAGGAAAAGACTAAGTTTCTAACAACATATTTTCCATTACTCTGAACATTAGGAATATGCCGTATTTTACAGAATGATGATGCATTACAAGGACACACACACACACATACTCTATTGAGGAAACATTTCCAGATTGTCTATACACCTTGGTGCAGCTCTGTGGTCTTATACCTCATTTCATTAAAATTCTTCCTTCTCATTAGTCTTAGCTCTGGACAATTGTTATGCTTAATTAACTCAATCAGTTGTGGATTACTGCCAGTTATATTTGCAGAAACCATAGCAGCTTATTAACTCATAAATGCCAAAAGATAACAGAAGCACTGGAGGACAAATCATTAAATGCATCTTTTAATTTTGAGCCTACAAATCGAAGTTAGCTCATGTTAGTTTGCCAGTTGTTTTCAATGGGTAGACACTGGAATAGTACCTTCCCTATGTCTAGGCTATGTGTGGCCCATGAGGGGAAGTAATGAATCATGATCAAGGTGACCCTTTCATTACCTTTAACATAGTGTGCCAAACATTGATGTTTTATCACACATTTGTGATGTTTTCTCACAAATGTTTAATTTTTATCACAAATTAAGGAGCAAAACCTAAAGATCTTTGAAGATAGATTTCTTTTCCATTTTTTCTTTTTTTTTGGGGGGGGGTTGTTTGTTTTCTAAACTACTGTTTTACTACAACCTAGAAAAGCTTCTGGCACATAGTAGGTGTTTAATGGATGTTTTTTGGAAAGATAAATTATTATTAGTCTTATCTTTGAGAGGGTACTCACATTTTTTATGGGTCTCCAAACAAGTATCAGGAGATATTTATTGAAATTAAATATTTATTATCCAATGAATAATAATACTCATGACTCTGATGACTGGAAGAACACCAGGGTCTTCGGTCTCACGCTCGTTTGAATAAATGACACGGATACATGTGGAATGGTTTTAAGGAGTGGAAAATGTAAGAGGCAAGAAAGAAGGAAGAGGCCCTCCTGTACAGGGACAAAGGGAGGGGGACTCCAAGCCAAAAAAGGGAACCCCAAGTGTGGCAAGCAGCCAGTTATATGAGGAGGCTGGAGGATATGGTTCTTACTGGCATAGGACCCAGAGGTTTGACAAGATACGTCATTCAAGTAGCCTGCAAAAAACTGGCCCTCCCACTATAGCCTTTTAATACGCAAATTCAGGGTGCCATGATGTTCTACACATGTGGGGGATATGTGGGGAAGGCCATGTTGCCAGACACATGTGGGGACAAGAAGAAGATGGCAAGAATTGCCATGTTTGGGTGGACCCAGTTTCTAATGGCCGGCATTTGCATATAAAGCTTGCCAGCCAGTCTTTAAGAGCTGGGGCTTTTCTGCTAGGCAAGAAACGTTTCTGGAGCTGCTTTAAAAGAAAAAAAACTTCCCAAGGACCCCTTTTCCTCTCTATCTGCCTAAAATAATTTTTAAATAACTCTTATAACATTCACTCTCTGAAGAGATGTCACCATAACTGTTGTTAGGGTGTTTTGGGCAATAACTCTTTCTGGCTATTTTCTGCTGAAAAGGGGCATCAAATGGGGAACAGCAACTAGGGCTCCTCCTGGGGTTGATCTAAAGGTCCTTGGAAGAATGGCACATCCATGCATAGTTCAGTTTGCAGCACGATTTGGAGTTTGACTGCCTCTAGGCAAGACGAAACAATTCAAGATACAGTATTGAGTATACAAGGTCCAAATATTAATACAAGACATATAAGCAAGAGGGGGCTTAATAAAGGGGTTAACCAATTCCATAAAGAAGACTGGAATTCATTAAGGAGGGATTGTAGCCACCTGGGGCTGAAGCCTGCATTTTCTCTTAGTCTGTCAATAATTTTAATTTGATCTTTAAGTACCTGTAGATTTTCCTCTACTTTACTAGAGGTGTTAATTCAGAAGCAGCACATTTCATTTAAAAGTGCACAGGTACCTTCTACTTCAGCTGTAAGGACATTTAAGGCCCGTCTATTTTGTGCTACTATTGAGGCTAAAGAGTCTATAGATTGCTGTTGTGCCTCTATGGCCCCTATAGTTGTCTTTCTTCCTCATTGCATCATAATAGAGATGTTAAGTATTTATTTTTTAAGGAAAGGGATGCCCATAAACTAGACTGTACCTCTGGGCTATAGAATTTCCCATCCATGGTTTTTTAAAGATGGAATTGTTATGTGGATGCCCTCCCCAGTCTTCCCTTTCAGTTAAATCTCTATATGAGGGCATAGAAATGATAGATCTCTTTGTCCGGTGTATTTGAGATAGTGCAGTTTTTAGGAAAGAGTCTAAGTTGGGGATGTTCCCTGATGATGCTGCCATCTCAGTAGAATTCAAAAATAATAAGTTAGGAATGGGGCCGGGTGTGTTGACTCACACCTGTGAGTCCAGCACTTTGGGAGGCTGAGGCGGGCAGATCATGAGGTCAAGAGATCCAGACCATCCTGGCCAACTAATATGGTGAAACCCCCTCTCTACTAAAAATACAAAATTAGCTGGGCATAGTGGTACACACCTGTAGTCCCAGCTACTCAGGAGGCTGAGGCAGGAGAATCACTTGAACCTGGGAGGTGGAGGCTGCAGTGAGCCGAGATCATGCCACTGCACTCCAGTCCAGGTGACAGAGCAAAAATCCAAAAAAAAAAAAAAAAAAAAGTAAAGTCAGTAACTCGTGTGACTATAGTACAAGTTCCCTTCCAAAGTTTTGTGAGGATTAAGTGTATCCGGGAGCCATAAAGAAAATATAGTCCTGTTCCTTGAAGGGACAGTTACACTGGCAGATTTTTCTTAGAAGTTTTCCTTCTTTACATTTAATAGGGGCATCCTTAGGATAAGAATCACCATATTTAGGATAGTCATTTATGAAGCCATTTGGAATTTGACATGTCAAGTGAGAAGGGTCCACCTGACAAATGGAGTTTTGAAAAATTAGAGACATAAGATGCCCTGGCCAGTATCTCAGATAATCCTTGTGGCAAGGGCTGTCATTCCAGATGTCTCTAGTTTGCCCATAGATCTGTAAGCTGCTACTATTAGCAGACATTATAGAAGGGTCTCGAGTTCCATGAGGGAGCATGTTTGTAGAGGCCCATGTGTTATTTTTTACATTATAGTCAAGATGGTTATTTAGAGCATGCCACTCCCATTGGGACTTCCAACCAGAAGGAGAGGCTAGATTCTGAAAGCCCCCAACCAGAGTTTCTGATCCTTTTAGATCACACTTGTTGCACCCTCCTCCTCAAATTTTTGACCTATCAGCAATTACAAGTGTGATGTTACAATATCTGAGATCTCCCAAGTGTGGTCCTTTCCTGCTACTTTTAAAGCAGAGGGAGACATTTGCTATTACTTGGTCAACTTTTCCCAGTCTGAGCGTGTGAAGTTTATGTTTGGAGAGAGTGTTCTTTGCCACTGTAGGTGGAGTGTTCTCCTGAGAGGAGTTAGTCACCCAGTTGAAAGTGCTCCCATACCATGTCCCATTTATGCCTGATATGTCTGTAAGGGTTAAAGGTAAAGCCAATAAAGGGAACCGCAAGACGATGAGTTCCGGGTCACTGTAAGATTCCTCAGTGTCATTGAATTGAGTGAACTACTTAGGACAGACCCAACAATTAGTCTTGTACAAATGGGCCATCGTGGATATTGTAGGAGCTAAAGGGTGTGATATATTACTAAGTCCAACAAAAAGTCCTAATAGACTTAGTGATAGTAAAACACTCATGTTTATTTTCTGTTAGTAACCCTTATTCCTGCTATGAGGATGATAATTAAGCAAAATGCTATAGTAATTGAGATTCTCTGATATTCCACCCTGAGGGTGCTACAGTATATAGTTCTACTGCAAATAGTAGAGTAAGTATAACAATTCCTGCAAGGGTGGCATAGTAAATAACTTCCATTAAAAAGAAATTTTAATATTTGGTTCAAAGGGAGACGTAGAAATGACAACAAGTATTTGATGAGGTAGGGGTGAGACTGAGTAAGATGAGTAGTTCTTACTCAGTTACTTATCCTTTGTGATTTTCAGCTTAAGATCTATTTTTTTTCACAGATATTCAGGTCATTCCTTTGGGCTTGTCAGGGATTGGTCCCTTAGCTCTCCAGGCTTTGACTTGAGTGTGTATCAGTATTCGATTCCTGTAACTTTTATTCCTGAGGGAGTTGAAAGAAGAACAGTGTAAGGCCCTTCCCAGCTTGGGCTTAGGGAGGGATAGAGGGAAAGGAGAGCCTTCACCAGTACCAAATCTCCTGAGTTAAACAGAGGTGGTCCAATTTCCTGGGGCTGGGCTTTCACGAATTGTGCTAATTACTGTTGAAAGTGAGCCAGAGAAGTTACATGCTTAATTAGCTTAGAGGTTTCTCGATTTAATAGAAAATCATTGGTAAGGAAAGGCCATCCATACAGCATCTTAAAAGGGCTAAGACCTAATTTTGAAGGGGTATTTTTTATTTCTAGTAAGGCCATAGGAAGAAGAGTGACCCAAGGAAGGTGACTTTCTTGGGATAATTTTCTGAGGTGGCTCTTGATAGATAACCCACTGGCTGTTGAGCTGGTGTTAAAACTTGGGCCTGTGTTAAAACTTCCAGGGCCATCCCCTTTCTTTCTGATACATACAGATTGAAGGCCTCCCCTACAGGAAGGCTGAGATCTGGTGCCTTGAGCAAGGCTTGCTTCAGCTGGTCAAAGGTCTTTTGAGCTTCAGGTTCCCAGGTTAAAAGATGAGTTTTAACTCCCTGAGATTTTTATGAGGTTATATAATGGATGGGCTATTTCACCACATCCAGGTATCCACAGTTTACAAAATCCTGTAATGCCCCCACATCCTCTTAGTTGCTTGAGGGTTTTGGGGAGGGAGAAGGAGGAGATAAGCTTAATCTTCTCTTTCCCTAATGCCCTGGTCCCCTCAGACAACACTAAGCCTCAGTACTTCACTGAGGTTTTGCAGAGCTGGGCCTTGGGTTTTGAAACCTTATATCCTCTGCTAGCTAAGAAGTTGAGAAGAGCTTCAATGTCTTCCTGAGAAGCTTCCTCAGTTGGGGCACAGAGCAGAATATCATCCACATACTGCAAGACCCTAACTTGAGGATGAGAGAACTCAGAGATGTCTTGTGACAGTGCCTGTCCAAACAGATGAGGACTATCTCAAAATCCCTAAGGGAAAACCATCCATGTTAACTAGGTGGTCTGGCCATAGGGATCTTGAAAGGCAAACAGATATTGAGAGTAAGCATGTAACAGTATGCACAAAAAGGCATCTTTTAAATCTGGGACTGGAAACCATTTAGTTTCCTCGGGTATTTGAGTTAACCGGATATAGGGATTAGGTACCATTGGATGGATTGGAACTACAGCTTTATTAATGAGGTGAAGGTCCTGAACTAGTCTCCATTCCCCATTGGGTTTTTGCACTCCTAATATTGGGATGTTGCAGGGGCTACTACAGGGTTTGAGGAGGCCTCGCATCTTCAGGTTATTAATAATGGCTTCTAGCCCTTTCCTAGCCTCTGGCCTTATGGGTTACTGTCTCTGGTTAGGAAAAGAAGTGGGATCCTTAAGATAGATTTGGACTGGCCTAGAAGTTATAGCTCAACCTATTCTTCCTTGAATTGCTCACACTTCTGGATTAATGTTAGCTTCCATTGGGGGAGACAAAGAATTTGTCCTGGGGCTATAAGGATACTGGCTCCCATGCGAGTTAGAATATCTCTACCTAATAAAGGAGTGGGACTTTTAAGCATGATTAGAAAGGCATGTGTAAATAGTAAGCCCTCAACCTGCAGCTAAGGGTTAAAGGTAAATATCAGGTTAGAGTTTTTCCTGAGACGCCCCTTACAGTCATGCTATAGGAAGAGGGGAGGCCTGGATTACAGAGGAGAAGAGAGAGACTGGCTTCAGTATCCAGAAGAAGATCTACCTTCCTTCATTCAATTTCCAGAATCCTCCTGTGCTGTAATGGCAGTCTGAGCTGCTGGAACGGGAGTTTGAGCCCTGGGACCCGTCAGTCCTGCTGGACCATCTGTGAGATTGGTTCTGAACACAGTGACCTCTGCCTCCAGGGAAAGACCCATCTTCAGCAGTTTCCACCACAGGCTGGACAGGGTCAAGGAAGCTTCATATTGCTGCCTGGGCATTCCTTCTTAAAATGCCCTGGCTGGCCACATTGGTAACAGCTAGTGGATTCACCTCAGGGATTCTGGACTTTACAAGCTTGCAACACTGCTACTAGAGCCTCTGTTCTCCTCTTGTATTTCCTCTCCTTTTCTCGGGCCTCCTCCTGATCCCTATCGTAAAAGATTAAAGGGCTATTCTCAGGAGGTTTTCTAGGGTGCTCTCCGGTCCTACAGCTTGCTTCTGTAGCTTCCTTCTAATGTGGGGAGATGCCTGTGTGATGAACTTGTCTTTCAGGATGAGCTGTACCTCAACTGAATCAGGGGATAAAGAGGCGTGTTTTATTAGTGTGTTTTTCAGCCTTTCCATAAAGGCTGTGGGATTCTCATCTCATCAGAGTAATTGAAAGGGTTGGCCCTGGTCTTCCATAGGCCTTCTCTATTAGAAAAAGGGCTTCCTTTTCCATTCATCTCCTGAGTTATTGGGATTACAATCAGGGTTGTCTACGGCAACTGCTTCCCTTCCTAGTGGAATGGAGTTTCCACCTCTTGCTCACCTTCCCTCTCTCCTCTTTTTCTCCTGGGTCTGCTATAGGAGGCATGTTGCTCATCTCCGTATTTTTCTGCTGCCTGCGGAACTACCTGCTTCTCAGCTGCAGTGAGGGTCTGACTTAGCAGCAACATAACATCCCTCCATGTGAGATCAAACACCTGAGTTAAATTTTCGGAAATTTTTATATACCTATCAGGGTCATCAGAAAATTGGCTTAAGTCTCCCTTTATTTGCTTAAGGTCCTGTAACGATAAGAGAACTTGAACCCTTATGGTACCACTCCCATCAGGCATTTCCTGCACAGGTAAGAGGAAGGGGAGAGAGTAAGATATACCTGAGCAGGTAGAGCTGGAGGAGTGGATGGTATGATTGGAAGGGGACTGGAAGGGTTGGGACATTCAATAGCTGTCTCTGATTGCTCCTCTGGAACCTGCTTTAGCTCTGGGGAACTATTCTCTGTGGGCTTGCCTGTTGTGGCTGCTAAAAGAACTGGGTCAATTGTACAGGACTTGCAAAGGTCTGGGTTGTCTTGGGGGGCAAAGAAAGCCTGTGCATAGGTGACCTCAGTCTATTTGCCCTTCTGATTGCAGAAAAGTTTTAACTTTCGGATAATACTAAAATCAAGGCTCCCCCTCAGCAGGCCAGGTTTGCCCAAGATAGTAAGAAGGCCATGCCCTTGTGCAACAGAATATGAGGTGCTTGCTCTTCAAAGTCTCAGGGTTGAAGGAGTCCCAGAGCTTTAAAATATACCCCAGGGGGGTGCATGTTGAAGACAATCTGTTACTCATCTAGAAAGAGAAGTGAGAATAAAAGTGTTCTTTCAGTCTCCTTCCTTTCAGTATGTGATTTGGGATAGAGAAGAAAACAGTAGGGGGTGTCCCCCTCAATTGTTTTCTCTCCCTGGTTCCTGGATCCCGGCACCCATTTAAATGTGCCACCCATGACTGCAGGCATGACCCTCCAAGCCATGGCACCAGAGAAACTAGACTTTGGGGCCTAGTCACGCTTCCCTAATCAGCCTTAGTCCTCTGCCTCTTATTTCCCTTTGACCTCCTAGACTTGTGTGACCTGTGTGCCTCCCTGAAAAGATGGATCTCAAGAAAAACTGTGTAATTGAGCGAGGCCCCTTTAAGGGAGGGGGCGTGCTAGATTAGATTGAACTCTATATCCTGCTATTATGGCCCGTGCTAAAGCATTTACCCTTAGAAAAATTGTTCCAGTTAACTTCTGGACTTAAAATTATTAATTTTATTTACATAATTAAATTATTTAAGTAATTAAAATTATTAATACTATTATTAAGTACTTATTAATTAAATACTGTCTTAATCAGAGACAGAATAGGTGCCTTAAAGGAACGTAGAAACTGAATGGCCATTTATTTTCCTGCTGATGGGACAATAACGAGACTAAAATTTGGCTGCAGAAGACATCTTACTCCTAACTGTTAAAGGCAGAACTTTCCTGTTCCCAGAAGAGGCCTAGAGTCTGATCTCTAATGGTGCAAAAGGAAGCTGCGGTATGGCTGTGGAAAAAAAAATGTGCCTCATGTAGAGGATTTCTGTTTCCACTAGGTGGTGCTGTTGGCTTAGAAATACTGTGTGCTTGCCAGCGATGTGGTGGCAAGAAACTTCACCATCGGGGAAAGGGAAGAACTCTGTTCCTAGAAGACTGCAACCGCATTTTTCTGATCTTGCCTAACAGGATTACTTTCCTAGGCTCTACAAATCCATGCACATTTCACACAGAGTGGATAGAGAAGGAAGGAGAATTTTGCAACAGGATAGCTGAAGATTCTCTGCCAACACCCAGAATGGACTGTCGGAGGCTGGGCCCAGTCCAGAGGCCTTTGCATCATGCCAGGGTGAGAAATCTGCCCTGGCCAGAAATTCTCAGTTACCTCAGAACTTTTCCCAGCCTCACACAATGGCCAGGTCTCCCTGCGAAAAGAAGCTGTTTCAAAACATGGCCAACATTACCAATGACCCTGGGGTACTGTGGGGTTCTCCATGTTTTCACCAGCAAGCCTTACATCCAAGCAGCTGATGCTAAGCATGAGTACCCATCTGATGGATGCCCATTGATTTATTTGATTTTGTTTTAAAATAGAGGCCAAGACCAGGGCATTCAGGCAAGAGAAAGTAATAAAGAGTATTCAATTAGGAAAAGAGGAAGTCAAATTCTCCCTGTTTGCAGATGACATGAATTGTATATTAGAAAACCCCGTTGCCTCAGTCCCAAATCTCCTGAAGCCGATAAGCAACTTCAGCAAAGTCTCAGGATACAAAATCAATGTGCAAAAATCACAAGCATTCCTATACACCAATAGCAGACAGAGAACCAAATCATGAGTGAACCCCAAATCACAATTGCTACAAGAAGAATAAAATACCTAGGAATGCAACTTACAGGGGATGTGAAAGACCTCTTCAAGGAGAACTACAAACCACTGCTCAATGAAATAAAAGAAGACACAACTAAATGGAAGAACATTCCACGCTCATGGATAGGAAGAATCAATATCGTGAAAATGGCCATACTGCCCAAGATAATTTATAGATTCAATGCCATCCCCATTAAGCTACCAATGACTTTCTTCACAGAATTGGAAAAAACTACTTTAAAGTTCATATGGAACCAAAAAAGAGCCCATATAGCCAAGACAATCCTAAGGAAAAAGGACAAAGCTGGAGGCATCACGCTACCTGACTTCAAACTATATTACGAGGCTACAGTAACCAAAACAGTATGGTACTGGTACCAAAACAGAGATATAGACCAATGGAACAGAACAGAGCCCTCAGAAATAACACCATACATTGACAGTGATCTGATCTTTGACAAACCTGACAAAAACAAGAAATAGGGAAAGGATTCCCTATTTAATAAATGGTGCTGGGAAAACTGGCTAGCCACACATAGAAAGCTGAAACTGGATCATTTCCTTACTTCTTATACAAAAATTAATTCAAGATGGATTAGAGACTTAAATGTTAGACCTAAAACCATAAAAAACCCTAGAAGAAAACCTAGGCAATACCATTCAGGACATAGGCATGGGCAAGTACTTCATGTCTGAAACACCAAAAGCAATGGCAACAAAAGCCAAAATTGACAAATGGGATCTAATTAAACTAACGAGCTTCTGCACAGCAAAAGAAACAATCATCAGAGTGAACAGGCAACCTACAGAATGGGAGAAAATTTTTGCAATCTACCCATCTGACAAAGGGCTAATATCCAGAATCTACAAAGAACTTAAACAAATTTACAAGAAAAAAACAACCCCATCAAAAAGTGGGCAAAGGATATGAACAGACATTTCTCAAAAGAAGACATGTATGCAGCCAACAGATACATGAAAAAATGCTCATCATCACTGGTCATCAGAGAAATGCAAATCAAAACCACAATGAGATACCATCTCACGCCAGTTAGAATGGCAATCATTAAAAAGTCAGGAAACAACAGATGCTGGAGAGGATGTGGAGAAATAGGAATGCTTTTACACTGTTGGTGGGAGTGTGAATGAGTTCAACCATTGTGGAAGACAGTGTGGTGATTCCTCATAGATCTAGAACTAGAAATACCATTTGACCCTGCAATCCCATTACTGGGTATATACACAAAGGATTACAAATCATGCTACTATAAAGACACATGCACACGTATGTTTATTGCAGCACTATTCACAGTAGCAAAGACTTGGAACCAACCCAAATGTCCATCAATGATAGACTGGATTAAGAGAATGTGGCACATATACACCAGAGAATGCTATGCAGCCATAAAAAGGATGAGTCCATGTCCTTTGTAGGGACATGGATGAAGCTGGAAACCATCATTTTCAGCAAACTATCACAAGGACAGAAAACCAAACACTGCATGTTCTTACTCATAGGTGGGAATTGAACAATGAGAACACTTGGACACAGGGTGGGGAATGTCACCTGCTGGGGCCTGTTGTGGGGTTGGGGGCTGGAAGAGGGATAGTATTAGGAGAAATACCTAATGTAAATGATGAGTTGATCTGTGCAGCAAACCAACATGGCACATGTATAAATGTGTAACAAACCTGCACGTTGTGCACATGTACCCTAGAACTTAAAGTATAATTAAAAAAAAAAAAAAAAAAAAAAGAGGCCAAGAGCACCTTGGAATGACAGAACAGATTTTTAGCTTACTCCCATACTTAACACTCTGAAGAATGCTGTACCTTGGATTCCTGGCCAATGCACCAAAATGATATGGCTTTGATGACTGGAGGAACACCAGGGTCTTTAGTCTTGTGTCAGTTTGAATAAAACGGCACAGACACCTGTGGAGTGGTTTTAGGGAGTGGAGAATTGTAATAGGCAAGAAAGAAGGAAGAGGCTCCCCCTGTACAGAGATGGAGGTGGGGGGGCTTTAAGCTGAAAGAGGGAACCCTGAGTGCAGTGAAAAACAGTCATTTATATGAGGAGGCTGGAGGAGGTGGTGTCTTACTGGCATAGCACCCAGAGGATTGGTTTTACCAGGTATGTCATTCAAGTAGCCGGTGAAAAAACTGGCCCTCCCACCCTAGCTTTTAATATGCAAATGAAGGGCGCCATGATGTTCTGCACATGTGGGGATATGTGGGGGTGGCCATGTTGCCACGTACATGTGGGCACAAGAAGATGCCAGGAATCGCCATGTTTGGTGGATCTAGTTTCTAATGGCCTGCAGTTGCATATCAAAGCTTGCCTCCCGGGGTCTAAGAGCCAGAATTTTTCTGCTAGGCAAGAAACATTTCTGGAGCTGCATTAAAGAAAAACTTCCCAAGGACCCCTTTTCTTCTTTATCTGCCTAAAATAATTTTTTAATAACTCCTATAACATAATGATTACTAGAAAGCAATTTATTCATGAAACTTAAAACTAAAATCAAATAATAGAAAATTAATTCATTGGGTTTTGATATTAATATTCTTTAAGCCACAGAAGTCATGGAAAAGACTGAATTTGTCACCCTAGGCATTTCATTAAAAAAAAGTTAGTTTCTTTTGTCTCAGAATGAAATAGTCTAAGTCCCAGAGCAGATATATCCTCATTATCGTTAGTGAAATGGTGGTTTACTTAATTTTTAACGTATAAATAGAGTCCATGTCACATTTATCACTCCTTGGCATTCTCTTCAAGGATCTGATGCCAGAATGGCCATGGAAGTCAAACATGTCTCATGCAAGAAATGGAGCAAAAAGTTTCTATGAGTTTATGGTAATGGTTGGTTGGAAGTGTTTACTTTTTGTAGCAGCTACTGTCAATGTTCCAATCATTTCCGATGATCTTGGTGATTTGGTGGATAATTAGATGTGTGTCCTTAGACCAAGAAACTGCAAAGGCATAGAAGAAAGACAATATTCTTGTGTTCAGTGCTCTTGTGTTCAACACAATGCTCTTGTGTTCAAAATGAAAAGCTTCTTTAGGGGCATTGTATTTTACTTAGATAATCATTTTAGAGCTTTATATGAGGTGTGTGGATGTGGTTTGGGGAATGTAATTAGATCAATTCCCTTAAAACTGTTTAAAGTGATTTCTCTCTTTCCATAAGTTATTGTATTACTAATTAATTTATTTACTATCTTGATTTTGTGCTGTTTGAATCTTAAGGCAAAAAAGAGTTGTCTCATCTACCTGTATCTTTTGTGATAACACATATACTGGAATTATAAAATTAGACTCTCTGGAATTCTAGCTCTTAACGAGCACCAAACTTGACTCAGAATTCAAAGGATCAGGTAAACACCAGGCACAAATGAAACAGTCTTTTCTTGGAGAAGTCTGAGACCATTTGGCACAGATTTCCAAAATGACCCTATTCTCATGCAGTAGGATAAGTTTTAGATTTAACAGACAAGCTTCTTTATAAGCAATATGTGCAGAGACATTGTTCAAACAGAGGGAATAATTCCAGTTATGCAATGTCTCTTCTTCATACCTTATTCATTGTTTACATAATCATCTCTTAGTTTCCCATATCATCCATAAGCCTGTGAATTCGAAGTTTATTTATAATAAAAACCTACACAATCAAGATGTGTGCTCCTAAAAGCATTTTATACTCTCCATTATCTTTCCATTCCTAGTAAATACTTAGCGGGTTTACTGAAAAATTTGGTTATTCATATGTGTGCCGGGAAGGGTTAGCTCAGTAGGTCTGGGTTGCTCAAACCCTGCACATCCCAAAGAAAGGCCACTCCTGAGGCCTGGCCGTTGGCTGGTTTCTGGGAGATGAGCTCTAAGTCCTCAGCATAATCTGATGGATAAAAGTGGTTTGTGTCTCTGCAGCCTTAGGCTATGCTGTACCTGTTTGACCAGGTAGTTTATGCTAACAATGTGATCTATGGGGAATGTCTGTTTTTGCGTGGGGTGGGGTTATGGTGGGGCTGGGTTCCGAGTAGGTGATTAAAAACCCTGGACACCAGCACTCAGATAAGCTTCCCTGGTTGGCAACACTTTGCACAAGTTGTTATACATCATTGCTGGGAGAATTAAGTGCATCTGTGTGACTCTACTGGGAGAAGACCCCTGGAAGCTTGTTCCTGGTTCTGCCTGAACATCACCTTATGTGACTTTTCCCTATGTTGAATTTAATCTGTATCCTTTCACTCTAAGGAATCATAACCATAAGATAACATCTGAGTCCTATGAGTCCTTCTAGCAAATCATTAAGCATGATGGTGGTGGTTTTGGGGACTCCCAACACAGCATGTTTACCAAGAGATTTATTTGAGGTTTTTCTTTCCTTTTTGATGGAGAAAAGTTCACACGTGCTGTTCACCTTTTCCTTCCTACCATGTAGTGTGGAGCTATGAACCTCTATGCTCATGTCCTTTCAGCCCTTTTTATGGATACTCACCTTGTCTCTGGGGCCTTAAACTTTCATTAATAACCCTATGGAAAGTAAAACTTTATTTTAGTAGGTCTCCAGTTATAGCACCTAGAAAATTAAACTCTTCCTAAAACCCAAGTTAATTCTTTCAGTGATTTGACCTATTTTGTTTTTCAGAAAATGCTTCTGTTTATACCTTACTAAAATATTATATTGTAGTGGTTGTATTTCCAGAGGCTAGTAGAGTACTTGTTTATTGAAAACAAAATAAAATATGAATTCTAAATAGTAATGTCTAAAGTCTTCAAGTTTAAGTGGTAGAATTGACTTTGGTAGACCTTTTCTCCTTTGTAATATATTGTTATAATATCCTGAGACATACTCAGCATAAATATCTTCCCAGTCATTAAATTAGTCATCAGCACCTCTCTTTGGGGACTGCCTACAATGAAAGGATGTGTCTTTCGGTGGAGTATTCTTATATTTCCAGGGGTAGCGAGAGCTATTTGAATTTCTCATTAGAATGTCTTTTTCAGATGTCTAGTTTAACCTGGTAACCTAGTGAAAATAGCAACATCCAGATCACTAAGGGATGGTTCAGAGTAGATTATATTAGTGGTTATTTTGGTATTAGGTTTGTGGTACTATCTATAACCTTTTATACAGATCTCATTAATTTATTTTAATGTAGTGAAAATCGTTTTAGACATGGATGAATCAGACAATAACTTAATTTTATCTAAATATTTTGCAAATTAGGTCAGCAAGAGTTCACTATATAACTGCTAAACTAGTCTCTTTAATTTCCCAAGCATACATATATTTTATTGGAAATGTGATTTATGTGCATTATATTCAACTAATAAACATTATATTTGATGTCTCAGTAAGTATTTAACCAGATGTATATGTAGCTCTTGAACTTTTATTGCACAAACAAAAGTTCTGTTTGTGGAGAGAATAAAAGCAAATTTCATAGTAGACCTCAGTATATATTTGACAAGTACTGACCTCATACTTCTAGAATAGAAACCAACTTGGTATGACACATGAGAGTCAGTAGACCTAGCTTATGATCATTATGCTAATTCATTGGTTGTATTCCAGATATCAGAAGGAGGTATACAATAGGATTATGCCATGCTCAGAAATATTGGATGTATGTGTATGAATCCTATGAAGAAATCATTCATAGTCCCATAAACATTGAGTTTCTTCACAGTCTCACCTTCCATCTATATGGGAACTATTCCCAAATCTGTTTTCAGCACTTACCTGAGCCTTAGTCTTCAATTTCACATTCTTTTCGAAAGTCTCCAAATTCTCCCTACCTGCCACCTGTATGTTCCAATATTACCTGAAATGGAACATGAGGAGAGTTAGGAATTAGGAATTAGCATCTGTCCCCTGTAAAAACAGTGCCCTTTCCTGTCTTCCTATCAACACTAGTCTTGTTCTTTTGGCCTCTGAGACTTGCAAAAAGGTTTTTTTTTTTTTCCCCCCCATCATTCCTTTTACCTTCCAAACCACTCAGTGACCAGGTCCTGTTAATATTTTCTTCATGGTGTCTCTCCTTTTTATTCCTTTCCGAGTATTTTTTTTTTTTTTTTGACTTAATCCTTTCCTCCTCAGGGTTTGCAGCCACGCTTCTTCCTCTGCGGCACACCTGCTGTTTTAGAATCCCTCCTGTTCTGCATGTCTCCTGCTTTGCACATGTTCTTCTCTGCTTAGAATGCCATCTTCAGCATCCTCCATTGGGTCACATGCAGCCATTCTTCACACTCAGTTCTGATGACTCCTCTGGAAATCCTCTCTCGCCACACAAGGCTTAGAGGACTTCTGCTGTCTTTAAGGCTCTGGGAGTGCACTGGAAACAGGACAGGATCATTCTCCTTGAAACTCTAGTGCCTACTAGACCCTAGGCACAGTGTGTTGTTATTACAGGTTGTCCCCTTACACAGCTCCCTGGTTCCTCTCTGCTGCATCTGTTCTACAAGAGCCAAGAGAATGCCTTTTCCTACAAAAACATTTTTGTATCACAGCCATTTGGTGGCACATGACTGTCTACCATACCATTGCAAATGCCATGTCTTAGCCAGGCTTTGAAGGACCCCCAGTTCCTGCTACTCCACCTCACTTTCCCATTTTTACCAACAAGGCAGTTTTCTTCCTGTTTTTGCACATTATATAACACACCCAGTTTCCTGGTGTGCTTTTGCCATTCGAAACACTTAAAATGCCCTTCCCCTTTGTCATAGCTTCTGAGAAGCTTTGCAGATTTTCTCACTATCCTGGAAGACTTCTTCAAGCAACCTTAGCCCCAAAGTAATCAGTCCCTCCCTCTGCAGCCTGTAGCTATTTTCATATTACATTATTTTGTCCATTTGATATTTTGCTTTGTCATATAAATTCTTTAGGGGAAAACCAGTATGTTCCCCTTTTTTTTGTTTTTATCATTATCTACTTTTTACAGTGATCTCTGTTGTCTAAAAAGTACCTAGCATAAATTGCCAACAAAATGTCATAGCTCCCTACATCTTAAAAAGTCCTTAATCAATTTTTATTTTTCAAGTCTTCTTGTACTTATTTTAAGTGATAAACAACTAGATTGACATTTTGAATGTTCTTTCCTAATCCATCTCCAAATTAAAGGGTTGTTACTTTTCTCATCTAGGTGAAATTTCTCTTTCTTGTGTTATTTGGTACATTCTTGGGAGCACATGCCTTCGTATGCTGCAAGACTCAACATAAATTGCTCATAGATATGTCATACTGCCTGTAATGTTGACTGATCCTTTGGTTTAACAAGGATTAAAAATGTAATTCTATTGGGAAGTTATCTGTGTTGGGGGAAATGAGAAAAAGCATGAGAAGGTGCTTAGTACATCTGTGAAGTTCTAAGGAAATGCTAAAGCACATTCTATAGGGGCTTGGTAGAATGGTAGAAGAAGTGAAAAATGTGAAAACAGAAGACCTAAGCTGAAGTCTTCCCTGGCTGCTGCGTGTCCTTCTGCACATCATTTAGCTTCTTTCTGAGTTGTAGTTTCCTCATCTAAATGGGTACTACCACAAAAATGGGTATCTTAGTTTATGTCTCTCTAAGGCTTGTTTGGGGAATCAGGATATTTTGCTGGATGCAAATGTTTTGCAGAATGCAGATTTATGAAATAAATTGGTAAAGTTAAAAATATGAGCTATTGTTATAGCCAGCAAATTATAGCCATTTAATCCATGATATTAGCTAGCTCAGTCAGACATTTTCCATGGAGGCAGTAAGATTTTCATTATTAGAATTGTTTTTATTGAAGAAATATGCTATACATATATAGGCATGATTTAAGTATTGGGAAGAAGTTAAACAATTTTTTCACATAGTGAAATCCTATGGGATTTCTAGAGAAGACTTACAGCTTTCCTAAATTCTTGACAGAAGAGTGTGTCAACTCTGAGAAATCCATTTAATTTTAGAAAGACAAAATGGAGGTACAAAGCAGAAGGGGCTATTTGTCCAGTTAGCATTTGGACAGGATTAAATCCTGGTGCTAAGTGATCTAACGATTAATGAAATCATATTGCTCTTACATGAGATGCCAGCAGCTAGATTTCACACTGCAAGCACGGGAGGTCGATGACAGGACGGTGTTCAGTTATTATTGGTGTGTAGCAAGCTAACCCTAAACTTAATGACTTAAAGTAAGTACAACCACTTACATAGCTCAGAAATCTGTAATTTGGACAGGGCTCTTCTCTACTTAAGCTGCCATCAACTGAGGCAGCTCAACTTGGGTTAGAGGATTCAGTTTCAACATGGCTCACTTATAGGGTTGATGAGTTGCCACTGGTTGTTGCCTGAAACAGCGGTTAGGATTGAGACCTGAGATCTTCAGTTGCCTGCACTGGGTTTCTCTATGGGCGTCTCAGACTTCCTCACAGCATGGTGGCTGACTTCCAAGACTGAAAGGAAGTCCTAGAGCCTAGAAGTAGAAGCTGCCAGTTTCTTAAGGCCAGCGTTTATTTCTACTATATTCTATAGGTCAAGCAGTCATAGAGCCCATAATCACAGGAAGGAAACATAGACCCTCACCTCTCAATGAAAAGTATATGTCCAAGAGTTTTGGGAACATATTTTAAAACCTCTACAGTCAGAGAGTGTAAGGGGAGGACAGGGAGAAGAAGAACATTAAGCCTTAGGAGGACAAGCTTGAGTTGGGGCTGTTAGGTGGCTACTGAGAAGAAAGTTCTCATCTAATTATTTGAGAAACAAAGGCAGAACATTAGGAATTTAACAAGTAGAGTAGCGTAGATTTAAGAGAGAGGAAATGGCATGGTGCCAAGCACATAATTGTCCAACTTCTTAATTTTCTTCAGGCTTTATCTTGACTGAGATGGGCCTTGAATTTGTTAATAATTTTCTTTAATCCCCAGTAGGGAAACTTTAAGATTGGCTATTGCTTCCTTTTCATTATTTCCCTTAAGCTACAAATTAATTACTGAGTATTTCCATAATAGGCTTTGCATATATTAATAATTATAAATGGAATGTAATAGTGTATATGAAAGTATTATGCAAATACCAAGCTTACCATCATTTTTATAACTGTACAGCTGATAAAAGTTTCTTCGACATTGTCATTATCTCATTTAATTGTTACATGGGCCTTATGAGGCAAATTGTTATTAGTAATAACAACCTTTCCTAATTAAACAGAGAGAAAGACACTTGCACATGAGCCACTGCACATCAGTTTGGACTCAAGACAAAAACCCTCGCCTTGGGGAGTACCTTTTCTCTTCAGATGTACCTGTGTTTGAATGGCCAGACTTCTCTGTTGTTAACTGCCTACTTCCGGAGTTCCAGCGAGAAAACCCTCAGGACTGAGCTTCAGAGGCCTAAGTTCTTCAGCTTTCCAAATTTAACAGTCAGGCACTCAGAGGAAAGATTGCCAAGCATTTGATGGAGGTGTTTCACATCTGAGTTTGATGAATGGTATTCCACCCTGGATAAACTGGAGAGATGCTCTATTCAATCGATTGCAAACCCTACTTTGATTTCTAAGCCTCTTCTTTCAGAGCAGCCTTACATGGAGCTAAAGTTGTGATTTCAGAGGCATTAGCAAGCTTTTGTCTTCCACCTCCCTTCAAAATATCTTTTCCAATAAAAAGATGGATTCTTTAATAAGTGATGTTGCATTAACTGGTTAGGTACTTGGAGAAATTGTTGTATTATGTAAAAAATTGATACTTTAAAACATTAAATGTAAAATTATGAAACGGTAGAAAAGAACTAGTAAAAAGATCTGATGAAAAGATTTTCTATTTTTTAGTATGCAATTCCTTTCTTCCATAAAAGCTAAGGAAGAAATTATAAAAGAAAAGATTGCTAGATTTAGATACATAAATTTAAAAAAAACCTCTGCACTGATCAAGATATTATAAATTAGGCCAAAAACAAAGTTGAAAAACATTTTGGTATTTATGTCAGAAAAATATTTTTTATTGTAAATATAGACAGTGCTTTTCTACATAAATAGGGAATAGTCCAAACTTACCACAGCCCTTGGCCCATTCACAGACTAAGATCACAATAATAATAATAATAATATTCATCTTCACCAAACAATGCTAATGATACTAGCTAATACTTATTGAGCATTTCCCTGGACTTTATGTTTGTTTACTCACTTAACTTTTCCAACAAAATTTTGAGGGGGTACAGTGGGCTGAATGTTTATGTTCCCCCAAAATACACATATTGAAGTTCTAGTCCTTAAGGTGATGGTTTACTAGGCAGAGACTTTGAGAGGTGATTTGGTCACGAGGGCTCTGAGATTAGTGCCCTTATAAAAGGGACCTCAGAAAAATCCCTCATCCCTTCTGCCATTTGAGGTTGCAATGAGAAGACAGCAGTGGTCAATGAGGAAGCAGGCTTTTATCAGACACTGAACCTGCCAGCACCTTGATCTTGGACTTTCCAGCCTCCAGACTGTGAGAAAGAAATCTCTGTTGTTTATAAGCCACCCAGTTTATGGTATTTTGTTATAACATCCGGAACTGAGTAAAGGAGGTTCTCTCATTTCTCCCATCTTACAATTGAGGAGATTAAGACAAAGAGAGGCCAGTATGTAATTTGCTCAGGGTTACGCAGCTAGCACGTGGCAGGGCCAGAATTCAAAGCCTTTCTTCCTTCAAGAGGCAAGAACAAGAGATTTTAAAAGGCTGTAATACAATTGGCCAATGAATGTCTAAAATAGTCAAACTTAAAAATATACTAAAATTAAAACAATAATGATATGTCCATCTTTGCTAAATTGTCAAGACTTTGAAAAATAGTAACAACCAAGACAAGAGAGTAGGGAAACACTTCACCAAGGCCATGTGTTCTATTTGTAAATATTCACAATTAGCCTTAAATTTGAGCATATACTTTTAACAAAAATTTCATTAAAAATTTTATATCAAGACAACATTCAATGATTTATATACAAACACATGTTCAAGAATAATCATTAGAGATTCAGTAATAACCTGAGGTAAAACCTAGGAATATGCATTTTAACAAGCGCAGCTGATTCTGATACCTTGACCAGCATGTGACATGGTGGTCCTGCAAAAGACAAAAACAAACTAACAAATAAATAAACACCAGCAAAAATCCAAAGCAAAACATTGCCAGAACTAACCAGAAAATGTCATTTTGACTGTGATTTGCTCAGAATTGAGTCTCTTTATCATCAAAATTCCATTTTTCATTTGTAATTGGATGATAAGACCTGTCACCTGCCTTTCATTGATTTAAGGCTTGACAAGATTTCATTTGCAGCAATTTGGCAGGTAAGTCATTTCATCAGCTTTGCATAAAGGTTTGTTTTAAAGTTGTTAGCTTGTAAATAATGTTAATTAATTATTCCTAATTTACCCATGATATAAGCAACTACATATTTTATGACAAGAGCCACAAATATCTGGATATCACAGCAATTTGTATATTTTTTCACTTTATCTAACATTTTTCAATTACCACAGTCTAATCAAGGCTTTCAGTACTTTCAGTCTTGAACTGTGGATTTGTACCTGTTAGTATGAATGGACCACTTGAATAGCATGCATTTAACAAAAATTGGTTTTAAGTTCCAAAGTATAGAACTTATTTGATTGAACGTCTAGTTAACAAATAGCAGTAGTCTTGGGTACCCTTTGTGCTGTAATGCAGGGTTTCTCAACCTTGGCACTATTGACATTTTGGGCCAGATATTTCTCTGATTTGAGGGGCTGTCCTATGAATTGTGGGATGTTTAGCAGCATCCATAGCCTCTTCCTACCACAAGCCAGTAGCATGTGTGACATATCAAAACTGTGACACAACCAAAAATGTTCTCAGACACTGCCAGACTCCTAAAGTGGAGCATGAAATTTTTCTTGGCCCAGAACCCATGCTGTTATGCACAGTAAATTATTCTCAATTTTTGGGAGATAGAACAATGAAATGAAAAGAAAAACTGCATGGAAAAGCGTTCCTGGTTTTGTGAGTCCTAAGGAACATGATAAAAATTTGTAGTAATATTATTGCACAAATAGAATGGATGACTAGCAGTGCCATAATGATGGAATATCTGGACCTTGGACAAATACTTAAGTGTCTATTTCCTTATCTATTAATATGGATAACGATAATACTTACCTCACAGAGTTAAAGATTAATTTCATGGAAAGTACTTAGAATAGTAACTGAATGTAGTAGCACTTAAAAATGTTATATGTCAGTATTACTACCATTATCATTATTTTCTTGCTTGAATAGGGTAATGTAACATGTAACAATTCTAAATCATGTAACCAAATTGAAGATTTTAGATAATAGCAACTATAGGGGGTTCTATTTTGAAAAAGAGTTTCAACACCCGCCCCCAAAAAGAATACACAAAAAACAAAAGCTCAAAACAAAAACTTTAAATCGGTGATGAAATCAGTGGAAAGTAAACTTTATTTGGTAATTCTGCAGGCGTGTGCCAAGGTATGTATGTTGTATAATTTAGGTTCTGCTATTTCAAAAAAGCACATGAAATTGTTTATAATACATATACATGATATAAACAACACTATTAAAATAGAGATGGGGTGAACATTTTCAGACATGTAGAAATGGAAATATGTCACCCCTTTAAATGTTTTAGAGCTGGCTGGCAATCAATAATCTATACATTTTATAAGCAAACCCAGTTTTCATTTTGGCAGCAAATGAAGTCAATCTGTGAGAAATCTCAGATTATTGTGAATTATTGGGCTTCACCTGTGGGAATCGCCTTTTTCCAACAGTATCAGATCCTGGGAGACTCAATGTCTAAAGCATTCTCTGGCATCTTGATAATTATGCTTCTGAGGAAAATATAGGAATAGGCTTTGTCCCAAATCAAGGTGCTTACACAGCCACACACAAAGTGTTAAAGAATATTAGACCAACGCGTTGACTCACGCCTGTAATCCCAGCACTTTGGGAGGCAGAGGTGGGCGGATCACCTGAGGTCAAGCGTTCGAGACCAACCTGGCCAACATGGAGAAACCTCGTCTCTCCTTAAAAAAATAAATAAATACATAAAAATAAAAAAATAGCTGGGCGTGGTGGCGTGCCTGTAGTATCAGCTACTCGGGGAGGCTGAAGCAGAAGAATCGCTTGAACCCAGGAGGTGGAGGTTGCAGTGAGCCAAGATCGTGCCACTGCACTCCAGCCTGGGCGACAGAGGGAGACTCCATCTCAAACAAAACAAAACAAAACAAAACAAAACAAAACAAAACAAAAAAAGGAAAAAAAAAAAAGAATATTAGTTGTCTTTTTTAAATGCCAGAATTCAAAGCACAATACCACACAAAGAACTTTTAAACCACAAGAAATACATATATTATTTCTACTTAACACACACCCAGTATTATAATGGTTAGGAGAAAATTAATCAGAGCATTTTAGAGGGTTTTAGGACTGTCCGGCGAACAGCCCAGACGCAGGGCCCACCTGGCCTTGGGAGCCTTTAGTCATCCTGTGACTGTCCTAGGGCCGATGGTCAGCGCACGCAGGACAGTAGGGAACTTCTGGACCATTCCCCGAAGACCCAGGGGGCCCCTAGAGACAGGGCCCTGGAAGCCGGGACGGAGTGGAGGGAAGCAGAAGCATTGTGAATCAGGGGTGGCGGCAGCAGCGCCGTGGGATCCTTTGCCCCCCGCCCCCGGGGCTGCGGGACGCGAGGAGGAGCGCGAGCGCAGCCGCGCGGGGCGCACCCGGATCCGCCAGGCGCGGGAGCCGCCCCCTTCCCGCGGCAGGTGGCGCGGGGCTGCGAGTCAAGTGCAGGACTCGGGCCGGGCTCTCCGGAAGACAAGACGAACCTCGAATCGCGGCGCAGCAGGACGCGGGCTCTGAGAAGCGCGTGGCTCCGGCGACAAGACCCCAAGCACCTCGGCCGGTGGCCCGGGCCCGACCACCCCAGCTGCGCATCGTTACTGACCACAAGTTTGCCCAGGCCCAGCCAAGTTGGTTACTTGGAAGCTTCTCCCGGGCTCTGGAGGAGGGTCCCTGCTTTTCCCTACAGCCGTTCCGGGCATGGCCGGATTGGGGGCGTTACTCCACGTCTGGGGTTGGCTGATGCTCGCCAGCTGCCTCCTGGCCAGAGCCCAGGTAAGAGCCAGTGCTCCGCGACACCTGTTTTCGCGGAGCCTCCGGCGGCGACTCGGCTTTAGCAACACGGAGGCCAGGTGCGCGCGAGAGCTCATTCATGTTCACACATCCACACGCCCCGGCACGCACCGAGGCGCACCCGGCAGGTGCTGGCAGGCAATTAGTGGAGCTTCAAAGATCTGCTTTAGTGGAGTGATGTCCTGGGGCCGGCACTGTTTAGACCAGCATCCTGGCACCCGCAAAGTAAGGGTATATTTAAGAACAGCGGAGTCGTGAATCAGGAGTGTGAGGCTGGGAAGGTGAAGAAACTTTTCTTAAACTCCGCGTCCCCATTTAATTAGTCGAAACGGCTTTTGTCTGCTGATAATTTACCATCGCTTTTGAGAATTTAAACTTACAGGATCGATTGTGACCACTATCTGAAAGAATAATTGGCTGGCTGTGATACAGAATCACATACCATTCAAGTTAGGAGACAGAATAAAAATACCAAAATACAGCTCATTTGTTAATGTTAAGAAGCGGTGGCTGTCACTTTCGTACTGCTAATATCATTTAGAGATTTTCTGGGCTATCTTTCACAATGAAGCCTCTTTAATGTGCAAGGCACAATTCAGACGCACTTTTTTTTGAGTCAAATCAAATGTAGGGTTTACAGTCAGCTTTTCAGATGAGCTAGAGAGATGCGTTTTGTGGTGGATGTTATGCAGTTCAAGAGCCCTGTAAATTTAAACTGAATCAAGGTATTTCTCTCCGGTTCGGTAGGGGGTGCACCTAGACCATGAAATGAAGGCCCAATAAAAAAATTATTTCACCGTGAGGATGTAAAGCAATGATTTATGTATTGATACTGCCTAAACTTAATACTATGTTCTCAGCTTTCAGATGACTAATTTAAATTTCAGTTATTCTAAAAGTGCAGTTTTAAAAACCTATCTGTTATAGACATAACCAGAGACATTAAAACTTAAAGGGGATTTCTAGAATAGGTGCCATGCTAAAAGTGGGCTTTACTTACTTAACATGACCAAGATGCTTCATGTAGATTTATTTTGTTGATAAATAAATTTTGTTAATAAGCAATTTGTGTGTCACACATTGACTAATAATATTAGCAATGGATACCTGAAAGTAAGGTACACTTAAACCTGAAAAAATTCATCAAGTTACCAGAAGGAATATGAATGCATGGAAAAAAATTTGGTGATAAATTTCCATGACCGTTATAGAACTCTGGTAATCTCTACTATACTTCCTACATTTCTATCTTGTAAGATATTTAGATAATATGTTTTAAAATGGCATCCTCTTGTACCTAAGAGGCAACTAACCATTTAATTTATTTAGTGTTCTAGATTACTTTTTATAAGGAAATGGGGAGGTATTATTTAGTACAATACAAAAAAAAGGCTTGGTGTGGTGGCTCATGCCTGTAATCCCAGACCTTTGGGAGATGGGAGGATCTCTTGAGCCCGGGAGTTCGAGGCTGCTCTGAGCTATGATCATGCCACTGCACCCCAGCCTGGCCACAAAATGAGACCCTGTCTTGAAGGAAGGAAAGAAAGAAAAGAAAAGAAAGAAAAAAGAAATCACCATGGGATTGTGGGCAGAATATTTTCTTTTGTTTTCAACAAAACAATCAGGACACTGAATACTTTTTCCGTAACTTTAAACCAGGGTTTCCCAACCTTGGCATTATTGACATTTTGGGCTATATATAATAATACTTTGTTTTGGTGGGGGCGGGGGTGTTGTCTTGTATATTGCAGGGTATTTAGCGCAATCCCTGTCTCTTATATCCACTAGATGCTAGTAGCACCCCTCCCCCTAACTGAGACAACCAAAAATGTCTCTAGATGTTGCTATATGTATTTTGGAAGGCAAAATCCCTCCTGGTTGAGAATCATTGCTTTACACGGATTTCCATTTATAGCTATAGATTATGAATTGCTATAGCTATAGATTATAAATAGCTATAGATTATAAAATGACAGTTTGTGGTATTATATTACATTTGCCAAATTTTTGACATTTTAAACAAAATCTGGAGGTTAAATTCAAGTGATTTGTATCGACAAACTGATACATTTTCTGACCTTCAGTTTCTTCATCTTCAAAAGAGTCATATTGGCCTAAGATTCTTTTAATTCTATAATTCTTGGCTTATTACTTTAGGTTACAGTCATTTTCTACTCTGAAATTCCATTAGTTAACCTGGAGTATAATAGAGACTAAATATATTCTGGGTATTATTTACTTCAAATATCAGTTGCTGATATTATTAGCTTAAGTATGAGAGACAAGGTATTTATGAAAAATGAGCCTGGCTTTGTTCATTTTTTTTTAGTGTACCCAGTTAGTGATGAATATATTGGTAGCTAACACAGATATTTGAAAAAAATGGTAATATATTGATAGAAAACCAAAGGGAACTCACAGAATGAGCTTGTGTAAATATTTAGTATTCAGTAAACATTGGACCACACCACCAAATAGATGATATAGACTAGCGCTCATCAACTGTTTTAAGGGTCTCTGTGGTTTCTGGTTGGTAAAGATATACTTTTGTCTCAATGCACAGTTCAAAACCTATGCATTCATACATCATTACAGAGCCCAACAATGCATTTTCTATAGTCAGATTATCACATGGTAATGAGGACCACTAGATAAACATGTTCAGTATTTTCTTTTACTGTGTTAGTGGATCCTCCTGGTAACAGACTATGAGATGGAATTGGGGTGCCAGAGATTTATTAGGGGAGGAGGTAATGCTTGTGAAAGTTGAAAGGGAGAAGGAGAAGGATTGGACAGGGGTAACCTCAGACCGGCAAGCGAATCTGACAAAGTTTTGTCCAACTCAATGGAGAACCCTGGGGGAAAGGTTGCCCATCAGAGGAGTCCCCTGCTGTGAAAAAATGGCCATGTCTTAGAATTCCTACTATTGACCGTGCAGTATAAAGATTCAGAGCCTACTAGAAAAATCAGAAGTCTCTTTCTGGGTGTGGAAAAATGGTAATCAGTGATGCTATTTGCCAAATACCAAATACTGTGCTAAGTACTTGATTCTCTCTTTTAATTATCACAGTAACTTTATGAGATGGGCACTGTAATTGTTCACATTTTTATAAATGAGAAAATGGGGCTATGAGATGTTAGATAATATACTCAACGCAGACAAGCAGCCATGATTTATACTCTGGCTTTTACCTCTGGGGCCCACCCCTCCTACTGGTACCCTCATTGTGGAGATCAGCTGGGCACGGCTTAGTGACATTTTGTATACACATGTCCTCTGTCCCAGCAATCTCCGTCCTGAGTCTCTATCCCAAGGAATTTCTCACCCAGATCTATAATGATTCTCACAGTAATTCTGTGATGTTAGAGAATTAGGGACAATCTGGGTGTTTGTAATGGGGTATTGTGCAGCAATAAAAAGCAATGGCTTAAATGTGCACAAATCAGCATGGACAAGATCGTAAAAACAGGATAACATGTGACACAGAAACAATAGGATATATGGTATGATATCATTTACATACATTAAAATACATGCATATAAACAGTAATATATGTTTTATTAACATATTCAGATAAAAGATTGTGTGTGTGTGTGTGTCTCACATAAATGCTTGTATATGGGAGGTAGAGAAGTAGGAGTGGGGTATAGAGATAAAAGGGGATAAATCAGCAAATCAAGTAGGCCTGCACTCTACATCTCAAGGCATGTGTTAATTGGAAATTGTGGTAATAATAAACGGAACTTTCAAAACTATTGCTGGTGGAGTTAAGAATGAGGACAGCTGGGCGCAATGGCGCATGCCTGTAATCCCAGCACTTTGGGAGGCTGAGGTGGGCAGATCACTTGAGGTCAGGAGTTCGAGACCAGCCTGGCCAATGTAGTGAAACACCATCTCTACTAAAAATACAAAAATTAGCTGGGCGTGGTAGCTCATGCCTGTAATCCCAGCTACTTGGGAGGCTGAGGTGGGAGGATCGCTTGAACCCTGGAGGCAGCGGTTGCAGTGAGCTGAGATCATGCCAAGTCCTAGAATACAGGCAGCTTCTCCAAAGTGGAAACTAGGGACTATCTTTGGCAGAATCAAATGGAAACTTGACTGTTGATTATCTCTATACTGTGTTTATTGCCACAAACACTTTTTCAACCAGCATTCATGCATCTCACTTATTTTCCTGTCTTGAACTTCAGTTGGTTTTGTCATCTGCTAGAAACCATCTTGTCCTTTCTTTCCCCTCTGTTTTGTTTTTGACTTTTCTCTGGGTTATTAATTAAGTTTTTAAACAGCCATGTGACTTTAGGTAGTTAATTTCATCTCTTGGTGTCTCCATTGGCTCCACTGTAAAATAGGACTTACTCATAGAATAAGCATTATAGTGACATCTACTCATAGAATGTGAGTCTTGAATTTAAAAATACACACACAAAAAAGCTTTAAGGTACCTGATAACAAAATATGTCAGCTCTTTCCTCTTCTTTTATTAGAAGATCAGTCAAGTTCTTTTTAATGTAATGATTATTAGATTAAGAATATTTCTAAGCATTAGTGGGAACTCCGGAAGGCTTTTAAATGGGGTGTGTTATGTGTGTGAGAATTTTGCGAGGCTATTTTATCTTCCTTTTATTTCTTATGGCTTCTCCTTCAGAACCCACATTTTTCTGATAGCAATTGCACATTTTCTTCATAACACTGATAGCTGTTATAATATTACATTTATTAATATAAGTACTTGATTAATATCTACCTTCCTCATTGCTTTTGCTCAAACTTTGTTTCCTTCTTGCTGATGGATATTACCACTTTACTTTTCCCAGTTGTTATTATCTCCCACTCAGATAATACTGTGTATCTTCCACCTCTTTCTCCATAATTTTTTTGCTCATATAAAATATAAACACAGGATCACGCAGCTGTGCTGCGTGACAGATGTATTGCCTAGAGGGAGTGACACTAGTTAGAAATGAATAGAACATTGACCATTGTTGCTATTATGTGTAGATATATAATTTGGCCTTCAGCCTGATTTTCTGTAATCTCAGATCCTCATTGCCGATTGCTGGCAGGAAACGATCTTCCTGATGATTTCTCATGTCCAAAACAGGTCAACACGATTTCTAGAGTGATAATCATTGGCTGATTTCATTTCCTCATGAAAAGAACTCCATCACTGAGTAGAGCTGCCATAGAATAGCCTTGAAAGGCAGAGATAGTGCTGTGTAAGGACACTGTACTGGAAGATAGGATACCTGGCTGTAGTCCATGTTTTACTATAAATTAGCTGGGTGGCCACAGATAAGTGGCAAAATTCTGGGTCTCATTTTGTCATATGTCAAGAGTATAAGGCTTCAAGTTCCATCATGCCAGAGATTCAGATTTTTTCAGGTTATCAACAGTGGTAGCTTTAAAAATAATGTTTTTACTATATACATATAACAGGGATCAAAGGCAAAAACTACCCACATTTCTATTGAGTCTTTGTCTATGTGCCTGTTCAATTAATACATACTTTCAATTATGTCATAAATGAAATTTTATATATATTTTCACTTGACATCATACAATCCACTTTTTTCCATTTTCCTATGACTATTTTCCTGTCTTATGTACTCATTATCTTTCTCTCTCACTACAGGCCCGTCTCCTCTCCATCCCACTCAGATAATACTGTGTATCTTCCACCTCTTTCTCCATAATTTTTTTGCTCATATAAAATATAAACACAGATGTAGTTATTTCATCCTTATTTGTTTAAAAAGTGACCACCACACACACAAACACACACACACACACATACACACACACACAGAGAGAGAGAGAATGTTTATAAACAACGTAGAAGACTGGCAATTTGAACTCATTAAATTATATTACAAATGACAAAGAGCCATCACTTGAATCTTGAGAGAGTGGTCCTCCTTTCATCTTGGAGTGTTGTTATCATAGTATGTTCTCCCCATGTGATGCCACTCTAGCAATTTCAGACACATCTACATAGAAGTCATGATTACAGAAACTCCAAGAGCCAGCCTTAGCAGAGACAGCATTTGACACTATCAAGTGTCACTGATGTACAGAAAGAAAAATTAGACTTTAAGGAATGTAAGTGTAAAAAAGATTCCGTGCTCAGGAACTATAAAGTTAGTTACTTCAAAATGGAATTTGAGCTCTGTTATGATTTCAATAGTGCAAGATCTATACTTAATTATTCCTTCATTAACCATTATTTTTATATTTTTGAACATTTTTAACATATGGAATATAAAATATTGACTAAATGGAACATGCATTATTTTTACATTCTTGAAGTTTTCTATGTGTTGCTGAAAACCATTTGTTTATCTGTATTACCTAATTAGCCACCTTGAACAATGTCATAACTAAAAGCTGTAAGGGTTGAAGAAGGAAGAAAGAAACACAAAAAGTGGCTCAACAGTCGAAGACAGGTTTATTTTGGAGCATAAACCTGGGAGGGGCTTCTGGCCAGTTTTGGTCAGGAGCATGCTCTCTGACAGACTAAAAGTATTTAAGGGTTCAGGGTGGGAGAGCTTATCACAGGCTTGGACTGCTTCTGTGCCTCTTTGTCTTGCTTATTTGGGAGGGATAGTTTTTGTGTTTGTTCCCATACATCTTCCTCCAACTGCAGGCGTATCCCCCAAGTCTGCTTTTAGCTTCCCCATCTTAGTGCACCTAATGGGAAAGGAATATGCTGATTAGGGTCCACTGTTTTACTGGGGCTCATTGTATGAGTGTGAAGTTTGGTGGTTACTCAAGAGACCTTCCCCCTCCTTCTGTGCCGAAGCTGTCTTATCTTTGTTTTACTGTCGGCTCTTTCTGGTTGCTTGTCGTTAGAAGTGAAGTGATTTCTTTGAAATGCGTGAGGTTAGAAAGGGAGCTAGAACTTAAAGTGGTGGTATTTGTCCAAGATGACGGTGCTCCTGCTCTGTCAAAAACAACTAAAAGTGGAGGTAACATTCACTCCATAGCCCATTTTCTTAATATATATGGTGACAATAGTAGTTAGTGATATTTTTGTATTCAGTCTTGTCCATGTATAGATATAATATATCCTACATGGTTACATTCCTCATAGTATTCCCCCAAGTTCAGTAAAAGCAATAACCCATACACTATTTCTTTTTCTGATTATCTTTTGAGTCCTTTGTCAGCTAATGAGGATAGTGAATTTTTTTTTTCAGTTTTTTTCTATTAGAATATCTATTAGAATAGGTAATTTTGGGTTGATATATCCTCAGTTCTCAAACTTTATTCCAAAATTTTTATTCACTAGAACAAAAATGGGCAAACTATGGTCTGTTATCCACATTCATTCCATCATCTGTTTTTCTATGCCTCATGAGCTAAGAATGATTTTCACATTTTTAAGTCATTGAATAAAAATCAGAAGAAGGACCAAGGTTAACATTAAGAGTGAAGTCATGTTGATAGCTTGCACTCTTGATAGGTGAGTGGCACTTTACTTCTGTGGTCTTCCTTTTCAAAATATATTGGCCCAGTTCCATAATGAGAAAACCATAGAAAAAACCGAACTGTGGGACGTTATACAAAATTTCTGACTAGTGTTCCTCAAAACTGTTAAGATAATTAAAAACGCGGAAAGCCTGAGAAACTATCATAACCAAGAAGAACCTAAGGAGACATGACAAGTAAACGTGATGTGGTGTCTTGATGAGACCCCAGAACAGAAAAAGGACATTAGGTAAAAACTAAGAAAATCTGAATAAAGTACCAACTTAGTGAATAACAATATATCAATATTGATTGATTAATTATGACAAATATACCTACTAATATAAGATTTTAATAAGGGGAAACTGAGTGTTTATGGGAACTCTGTACTATCATATAACTTAATTTTTTTCTGTAAATCTAAAACTATTCTAAGATTTAAAACATTTAAAAGGGGATTTTATTGTATTTTAAAAGGATAATATTTTGTACATGTGAAGATTAAATAAAATTAAAATTTCAGTGTTAATAAAATTTTATTTGAACACAGCCACATTCATTCACTTACTTATTGTCCATGGCGCTTTTATGCTACATAACAGAGTTGAGTAGTTTAGACAGAGCACCGCTTCACATGGCTGTTTGGTGCATTCTGAATTGCAGTGACTCAGTCATAACTTGACACATTTCAAGTGCTACATGTATTGCTCTACATTTTCACTTTACTTTTGTCACTACCAGGGAGAACCCATCATGTCAATATAAGAAGAGAAAAATGGACTAAATATTCTGCTTCTAAAGGCCCAGTGTACATGGATTTTTTTTTGCTATCAAATAAAATGGAAAAGCATCGTGTTTATTATTCAGTGACACCACAGCTGTGCTAATAGAATACAGTATATGTTGACATTCCCAGATTAAGCAATCATTACAATATTCCCAGCTGATAGCACAGCATTCAGTCAGAAAAAATTAGAACATTTAATATGGGATATCTCATCACATAACTTCTTTCAAAAAATGAGGCTGCAATAAAAGTAAAGTTCAAAGTAAGGTTGTCATTTGTTAGCTGCAAGGAAAGTCATTTACCAATGGTGAACTAATAAATAGGTTAAATCATATTTGATTATAGCAGGCATGAAATGTGTCTAGAGAAAATAACTGGTTTAAAACTACTTACCTTTTGAAAAGAATAGAGTTGAGGATGTTGTAGCAACACCAATAATCAATTAAAAAACAAAGCAAATGATTTTAAGGGGTTTTCCTTGGCTCTGGATGAGTTAACAAATGTTACTGATATTAATCAGTTTTTTATTTGAGGAGTCAGTGCTGAGTTTGGTTTACTGAATCCTTTGCCTTGAAAAATAGTGTGTGTGGGAGAACATTTTCAAAGAATTTGAAAAAATGACTAATTTAGTTCAACCTGAAATGGAGTGTGCTAAGACGTGTTAAAAATGATGGTGTTAAACCTTTGTGTGGAAGACCAATCCAAAGCTCATGAAAATATAAAACATTTAAAATCAGTGGTTATTTATTGTATTATTTATCTGGAAGTGCTTTGTAGGAAATATTTGAATCTATCATGTGTTATTGAACCAATAATACCAATGGCCAACTTTGTTCACCCTTACGAACTTAATTATCATCAGTTATTTAAATTTTGGCAGAAATAGAAGCCACATACTTTGACTTGCCCTACTATGGCTTAGCCATGATAAAGCTTACTATGATTTTTCTGAGCTCAGGGTTAAAATGTTGAAATTAGGTGAACTACTTTTTCAAGCTATCTGCTGTTCTGTATGTGATGGTTGATACTGAGGGTCAACTTGATTGGATTGAAGGATACAAAGTATTGATCCTGTGTGTGTCTGTAAGGCTGTTGCCCAAGGAGATTAACATTTGAGTCAGTGGGCTGGGAAAAGCAGACCCACCCTTAAGCTGGGCAGTCACAATTTAATCAGCTACGAGCATCGTTAGAATATAAACAGGCAGAGAAAATGTGAAAAGAGAGACTGGTCTAGCCTCCCAGTCTACATCTTTCTCCCATGCTGGATGCTTCCTGCCCTTGAACACTGGACTCCAAGTTCTTCAGTTTTGGAACTCAGACTGGCTTTCCTTGATCTTCAGCCTGCAGATGGCCTATTGTGGAATCTCGTGATTGGTGAGTTAATACTTAATAAACTCCCCTTTATATATGTATATCTATTCCATTAGTTCTGTCCCTCTAGAGAACCCTGACTAATGCAATGTACCTCTCAATGAAGACTGGAAAAGAAAGAAGGGATGAAGAAAAAAATAGTTTAGTTTTAGGTCTAACAAGAGTCTCTTGATCTTTGGTACTTTTTTTTTTTTACAAGGGGTTTATAATTCAGTAGTGATGGATGGATCTCATATTAGTTTCAGGAAATTTGTTAAAGCTGCCAAAATGTCCTTCCTAGATTTCATTATTTATCTCTTGAAATGCATTAAGGATCCATTTTACATACATTGTAAAATTAGTCTTTTTTGCTATAATCCTGGAAGCCAAGTAACTAGGCATATGTATAAAGAAAGAAGAGAGAGAAAATTCCTGTGCCAAAATTTGTAACTGGGGTATAGCTAGATGTTTTTTCTCTTGGAGGCAATCTAGTTCATTTGCAAGAAATGGTGTTGAAAAGACATGGATTTATTTATTTGAAAAATTCCAGGTCTGTTTGTTACAATAAAGCTGGTCATAAAAACACAAGTACTTGTTAAGAGAGAAGTACTGTTCAAAGACAGGAATCTTTTTTTTTTGAGATGGAGTCTTTCCCTCTAGCCCAGGCTGGAGTGCAATGGCACAATCTTGGCTCACTGCAACCTCCGCCTCCTGGGTTAAAGCAATTCTCCTGCCTCGGCCTCCCGGGTAGCTGGGATTACAGGCATGTGCCACCACGCCCAGCTACAAAGGTAGGAATCTATGGTCTAATAGGAGGCGAACATCATTAGAATAAGCTGGATAAAATAAGAAAAGCTAAATAGAAAATCCAGGAGTAACTGTGCAAGTCAGCCATATCTTGAGGGGAGAAAGAAAGGCAAAATATCACAGAAGTAGATTAGTCTTGCTTATCATTGCAAAACATGAAAAATCAATTTTAACTTTATGTTAAAATAAATACCTTATGAGCAATTTTGGCTTTATTCTGTTGATTCTGTTATTTGCAGATGTTAGCAATACTTTTATAAGGAAGTCACTAGAATTCACTAGAAACTATTAAAACTAAAAAAAGTTCAGTAATGTCACCAAGAATGACATTAAAAATAGGAAATAAAATAGCTTCCTTATGTGTTAAAAAACTACCACTTAGCATAATAAGAATATCCTATTAGTAATAGCGATCAAAAATAAAATAACTAGAAATGAACAGAAGAATTATGCTGAACCTGTATGACAAAAAGAAAGCTTTACTAAAGCTTAAAAAGATAAACATTAAATAAATGAAGAAATATACCATATATTTATCAAAGGAGGATAAAGGGAATGTTTCATATTTTCAGGAACCTATAAAAGTTGTGAGGGACTACCTAATGCATGATTTCTTTTGCACTCAATTTTCTTTTTGCTAATGAAGTAGTCTTAATATATTTGACCTTACTTTAGCTCAAATACTATATTGCACTTAATTTATAATTAACTTAAAATTTAGTTGGTGTTTTTCATGGTTGTAGTCATGAAACTAAACAATTCCTGAAAAACTTTAGCAGATGAATTTTTAAAAATCTGTGTTTTGGGAGAATTATAGATTTACATGCAATGTAAGAAATAATACAGATACTAAATACCTTTCATGTATTTTGTCTCAATGGTAACATCTTTCATTACTATAGTACAATATTACAGTCAGGAAATTGACATTGATATAATCCCTCTGGCTTATGCAGATTCCATTGGTTTTATACATACTTATGTGTGTGCACGTGTATTTAGTTTATGCGGTTTTATCACATGTAGAGTTGCATGTGATCACCACCACAGTGAAGATATAGAATAGTTCCAGCACAGGGATCCTTTCATAGCCACAACTACTTACTTCTCCCTTCCCCGCAACACCTGGCATCTGCTAATCGGTTCTTTGTCTCTGTAATCATTATATGACTCTTAGAAATTTAACTGTGCTTTGTTTCTAAGTAGTAATTGGAGCTCTACAAATATCTGTAATAAATTCACATGTAGTTAATTAAAATATAAGAGAAAAGAATGAGCAATAGCTTTGAAGGATGACAGCTCAATGTGATCGCATTCTTAATGTTTTCATTTAACTATGTGTGAGCCACACCACAGATAGGTACATGTTTTTCTTAAATCATTTTCAATTTACTTCTTGCATGAACAGGGTCATGGGAATTTTTAGAATTTGTAGCCAAATGTGCAGAATCAACTGATCTTCAGATTTAGTTTGAATTAGAGTTCATTATGTGAAAGGATTAAAAACTTAAGAAGCCAAGACATTTTCATGTTGTGTGTGTGTATCTGTGTGAGTATGCATGCTTCCTTGTGTGTGTTTGTATAATGTATTTATGCTGTATATCTTATCTGTTTTTCTTTTTTTATGTTGACTTAAAAAAGGACTAAACAAAAATAGTTTCATGGTTCATAATTTAAAGATAGATGATTCAATAATATATTTTTGAAAACTATACTGTTTATTAAAACAGATTCCCTTAATTTAAAGCAATATTACAGACAATACATTCTAAATAATTAAAAACATATTTTCATTGTTAAACCTCCTTTAGAACATAAAAGCTTCAGCTACCCTCAAGGGAATCACACTCGTGAGAGTGACGTTGGTGTTTAAGAAAAGGAAAATAAAATAATTATAAGTGCATATGAACTTTTTTGAGGCCTGTGGGAAAACATGGAGTCGAGAGTTCATAAAACTGATTTGCTACTTGGCCCATTCATACTGGAGTATATGAGAAACCCTGAATTCCAAGCAAAATTCCTTCTTATAGACCAGCTCAGTTTTCTCTCAGGCTATGGAAAGTAGAAGGGCTAGCTGTATTAGAGTTCTTCAGGGATCAGAACCCCCATGGGATATATATACAAACAGATTAACTGTGAGGAAGTGATTTACACAATATGGAGACTGAGAAGTACTAGGATTTGCTGTTGTAGCTGGACGAGCTGCAGACAGAACTCAGACACCAAGTTAAAGAAGGAAGGGATTTATTCAGTCGGAGGTATCGGCAAGACTCCTGTCTCAAGAGTGGAGCCCCCCCCGCCCCGGAGTGAGCAATTCCTGTCCCTTTTAAGAACTCACAACTCTAAGGGGGTACATGTGAGAGGGTCATTATTGATTGAGCAAGCAGGGGTACATGACTGGGGGCTGCATGCACTGGTAATTATTTCGGAACAAAACAGGATAGGGATTTTCGCATTGCTTTTCAATACAATGTCTGTAATCTATAGATAACCTAACCGATTGGGTCAGGGATTGATCTTTAACTACCAGGCCCAGGGTGTGGTGCCAGGCTGTCTGCTTGTGGATTTCATTTCTGCCTTTTAGTTTTTACTTCTTCTTTCTATGGAGGCAGAAATTGGGCATAAGACAATATGAGGGGTGGTCTCCTCCCTTACTGTAAGCAAGCTGAAGATCCAGGAAAGCTAGTGGTATAATTCAGTCTAAGTCTGAACGTCGGAGAACCAGGGGAACTGATGTCCTAAATCTCACTTTGAGGGCTAGAGAAGATGAAATGAAATGTTGCCGGGAAGGGAAAAAAGGGTGCAAATTCCTTCTTCCTCTGCCTTTTGTTCAATTGAAACCTTCAACAAATTAGATGAGGCCTAGTTACACTGCGGGAGGGCAATCTGCTTTGCTGAGTCTACTGATTCAAATGTTAATCTTGAATGAAAACAGACACACAGACACACCAGAAACAAATGTAATCTGGGCACCCACGGCCCACCCAAGTTGCTAAATGAAATTAACCACCACACTAGCCTAGAAGGGAATTCATTTTTAAAAAACATATCCTTTTAATCCTTTCCAAATTCAAGTAAAACTTCATGTATAAATGTTATAATAACTTTCCAAGAGAACACTATATTTGTTAAGTAGACTTCACTTTAGGAAAGAGATATTTTTGTAAAATTATAAAATAATCATATCTAAAATATTTTAATATACCTTTTATTATTATTATTATACTTTAAGTTCTAGGGTACATGTGCACAGCATGCAGGTTTGTTGCATATGTATACATGTGCCATGTTGGTGTGCTGCACCCATTAACTCGTCATTTACATTAGGTATATCTCCTAATGCTATCCCTCCCGGCCCCGCCCCCAACAGTCGACCCTGGTGTGTGATGTTCCCCTTCCTGTGTCCAAGTGATCTCATTGTTCAGTTCCCACCTATGAGTGAGAACATGTGGTGTTTGGTTTTCTGTTCTTGCAATAGTTTGCTGAGAATGACGGTTTCCAGCTGCATCCATGTCCCTACATGATTACATCTGCAGAGGTTTCTGTTGCTTTTTGTTTAGCTATGCCCTGTCCCCAGAGGTGGAGTCTACAGAGGCAGGCAGGCCTCCTTGAGCTGTGGTGGGCTCCACCCAATTCGAGCTTCCCGGGGACTTTGTTTATCTACTTAAGCCTCAGCAATGGCGGGTGCCCCTCCCTCAGCCTCGCTGCCACCTTGCAGTTAGATCTCTGACTGCTGTGGTAGCAATGAGGGAGGCTGCGTGGGCGTGGGACCCTCCGGGCCAGGTGTAGGATATAATCTCCTGGTGTGCCATTTGCTAAGACCTTTGGTTAAGTGCAGTATTAGGGTGGGAGTTACCCGATTTTCCAGGTGTTGTGTGTCTCAGTTTCCCTTGGCTAGGAAAAGGAATTCCCTTCCATCTTGCACTTCCCAGGTGAGGTGATGCCTCGCCCTGCTTCAGCTCTCACTGGTAGGACTGCACCCGCTGACCAGCACTGACTGTCTGACACGCCCCAGTGAGATGAACCTGGTACCTCAGTTGAAAATGCAGAAATCACCCGTCTTCTGTGTCGCTCACATTGGGAACTGGAGGCTGGAGCTGTTCCTATTCAGCCATCTTGAGTGCCCCCCCTATATCTTTTTTTATGATCACCTTGTGGTAGATTCTCATTTACTAGAATGAGGTAATATTTTGTGGTTTTTTTAAGTTAGAGAAGAATGATTCTTTTCTTAAAAAATGATTTTTTTGGTGATAGTTGTAAATTCACATGCAGTTGGAAGAACTAATGAGAGAGAACATGTGTATCCTTTACCCAGTTTCCCCCCTTATCACTTGTAAGATGATAACCTCTTATAAAACTACAGTAAAATATCACAACCAAGATAATAACATTGATAGCAGTTAAGATACAGAATATTTTCTTCCCAGAAGGATCCCTTCTGATGTTCTTTATAGCCAAACCCCTTCCTTTGCACTTGCCACTCCTCAACTCCTGGCAACCACTATCTGTTTTTCATTTCTATAGTTTAATTTGTGTATTCTTCCTTTTTTTCTTGGTTGACTTTCTAGAAGCTTGTCAATATTATTGGTAATTTTAAATTGCCAGCTCTTTGTTTTACTGATAGTCTATATTGTTTTTCTGTTTCAGTTTCATTGATTTCTCCTCTTTATGATGTCCTTCTTTCTACTTGCTTTGGTTTTATTTTCTTCTTTTTCTAGGTTCTCGAGGTGGGAGATTATGTTATCGATGCAAAACTTTTCTTCTTTTCTAATGGGTGTATTTAGTGCTATGCATTTCTCTTAGCACTGCCTTAGGTCTGTACCACAAATTTTGATATGTTGTTTTTGTGTTTTCATTCAGTTCAACGTACTTTTGATTTCCCTAGAGACTTTCTTTTTGACCCATGGATTATTTAGAAGTGTGTTTAGTTTCTAAGTGTTTGGAGAGTTTTGTTATCTTTCTGTTATTGATTTCCAGTTTGATTCCATTGTAGTCTGAGAACATTGTGGTCTGAGAACTCTGTATGCTTGCAATTCTTTAAAAATTGTTGAGATTAGTTTTATGATTCAGGATATGGTCTACTTTGGTATTTGTTCTATATGTATTTGGAAAGAAAGTGTATTCTCCATTGCTGGGTGAAGTGTTCAGTAAATGTCTATTAGATCCTGTTGGTTGATGGCATTGTTGAGTTCTATATCCTTGCTGATTTTCTGTCTAGTTGTTCTATCAATTGTTGAGTAAGGGGGTTGCAGCTTCCAATTGTGATTGTGGATTTGTTTAACTCTTCTTTCAGTTCTATCAGTTTTTGCTTCAAATATTTTGCAGCTCTGTTTTTTTGATGCAAACACATTTTGGAGGGCCATGTTTTCTTGATGGAGTGATCTTTGTATTATTATATAATGTCCCTCTTTTAGTCTCTGGTAATTTTGTTTGCTCTACTTTATCTGGTACTAATATAATTGGGGAAGTGGGATTATCACCTTATTACTACTCGTGGAACTAGAAGTTTTGGTTCCCCTGTCAGCTATCACTGACACCTATGGTGGGCTGCTCCATGGTCCTGAAGGGTGGGAGTATGAGTTCTGCTCCTCATGTGGCCTCCACTGACACCACAATGGGAGGAACCTTGTTACTGCTAGGCTGACTCTCCACTAGGTCTTCTCTGACTCCCCTCCAGCTGAGAAGTAGAGGGACACTGTTACTGTCAGGAAGGGTGGAAGTCCAGGCTCCTTATATGCAGGTTGTGGAGAAAAGGTGGGGGGTCCAGAAACCTTTGGTAAAGCGCAGTATTAGGGTGGGAGTTACTCTTGTTACGGGCCAGTGAGAGGGAATGCTTTAGTTCTTTACTTTGCTCTTAAACCATTCTGGGAGGTTATAGGGGTCCCTTGTTTTGGGTTGAGTTTGTCAGACAGTGTGACAGGCAAGTGTTCTTGTATAAGTGGTTAGCTGTCCTTGTGTTGCTAGCTGTCCTTGTGTAAGATGTCCATGTAGTAAACTGTGGTTTGGAAAAATTTCTTGTGATAGTTCCCATTATCCAGCAAATCATATGTGAGAGCCCTGCCTTCATGGTTCTGCCCTGCTCCGCTTGCCAAGTCTTGACACAAGTTACTCTAGTTTGGATCTTACAACTTCCATATTTCTCTGAAAGCATCACTGATCGACTCTACTGTGGGTTGGTTTTAATTGTCCCTTGGTGCTGAGATGCACTTGTCCTGGATTGTTGGTCTGGTCTCACATTGGGAAGAAGTAATTGGCGACTAGGAGTCAGTATCATAACACTTTCAGCCACATTTGAGCAACAAGCCTGACCTGGAGAAAGTGACTCTCAGGCTAAATCTTCCCAGAGTCCACTGTTAAGTTCAATTTTGTTGGTTCCATAAGTGTTAGTTATCATTTGAAGCACTGGGCCAGCATTATTCTATCAGGAGTGTTGTTTCCATAGAATTGGGTCATGACACAGTTAGGTCCAAAGTTTAAAGGGAATAATACAAAGTAAAACCAACAGGAGCATAACGAATTTATTTTGTACAATGGTTTTGAACCAAAAGGCCAAGCCTGAGGGCAACAAACTAAGCAAATCAAAAGACCACAGGGAAATTGGGTGAGACCTGTTGTAGCCATTGAGATCAACTGACTAAATAAAAATTTCTAAAACTCTAATGAAAAAACTAATGGGTTCATGAAACTGCAAATCAAGATCAAGCAGAACAAAATAATTACATAAGATTGAATAATTCATAAAATTATAATTTTTATGACTTTTTAAGGAGAGTACATCATTGTGTAGGCAATGATTCATGACCTGCAAATCACATGGAATGAGATGGAATAAAAAGCTGAATCCTTGAGATATTGAGGTAGGAGGTGGGGCTCAGAGACTGGACCAAATTGAGGACTAGCTAAAAGAGGGACAAGGTGGAAGCAGCTTTCCATGAGACACATCCTCTAGTGTTCCATGCCAGTTTACCATTGCCATGGCAACACTGAAAGTTACCACCCCTTTCCACAGCAATGACCCAATGACCTGGAAGTTACCACCCTTTTTTTAAGAAATTGTTATATAATCTTCCTCTTAATTTGCATATAAGTGGGTATAAATATGACTGCAGAGCTGCCTCTGAGCTGCTACTCTGGGCAGACTGCCTAGCCCTGCTCTGCAAGGAACAGTACCGCTGCTGCTGCTGTACACTGTCACTTCAATAAAAGTTGCTGTCAAACACCACCAGCTTGTCTTTGAATTCTTCCCTGGGCAGAGCCAAGAACCCTCCCAGTCTAAGCCCCAGTTGTGGGCTGCAGCTTTTTCTGTGGTGTTTTTCCAGGCTGTGTTTTTCTTCCTTGGCTAGACAGCAGGCTTCTCTTGAGACTTTAAAGTTTTTTTGCCTGTGCCTATTGGTGTTCCAGAGTTTCCAACTTCTTTTACTCCAAGTTGGGGATGTAGAAGGCAGAAAGAAAACCCAGGGAATTTACCACTATGTTGTTTTCCAGGATCTGTAGCCTGCTCTGCATCTTCTCTCTGCCTTTTAGAATATTGTTATATTCATTTTATATGTAAAGTGTAGGGCTTTTGTTTATATTTACTGAGAGGAATTGGGGAAAGCACATCAACTCCATCATGCTGGAAGTGGAAGTTCCAGAATGCCTCTTAAACTAATCTAACTTATGGATTTACGGTTACTTAAAAATTGAATAAATAAGAATATTGGGTTAATTATGAAGATTTTCATATCTTAACATTAAAATTGGCATCTGTATTTACAACGTTAGGGGCTTTTAATAAAGTACAAACTACCAAATTAGGGCTTCTCTTGCCTATCAAATATGTGACAGATTGGAATTTAACATTTTATTTCAAATCATAAATGATCACTTGTCCAGGAAAAATTGCTAACATCTATTTTTCTAAATGTAACATTTTGTTTTGGGTGCAATTGTTGCTTTTGGAGAAACAGACATTGAAAATGTAAACTGCTCTTCTATTTGAAGTATACTATCATTTTAATGTCATTCTATGTTAAAGAACACTTGTATCTATAACAAAGGAATAAAAGAAAGCAATATAAAAAACAAATACTTATTTGCTTTTACTGGAAATGACTGATTTGGTTTGGCTCCACCCAAAATCTCATCCTGAATTGTAATCCCATAATCCCCACATATCAAGGGTGGGAGCAGGGGAGGTCATCAGATCATGGGGGCGGTTTCCCTCATGCTGTTCTGATAGTGAGTCTCAGGAGATCTGATGGTTTTGTAAGCGTCTGGCATTTCTTCTGCTTGCACTCACTTCATCCTGCTGTCCAGTGAAGAAGGTGCCTCCTTCTCCTTTGCCTTCCACCTTGTTTGTAAGTTTCTTGAGGCTTCCCCAGCAATCCGGAACTGTGAGTCAATCAAATCTCTTTCCTTACCCAGTCTTGGGTATTTCTTCATAGCAGTGTGAGAATGGACTAATACAATGACTAAACATCAATTTAACAGATCGTGATTTAGCACATTCTGATCATACTTGCTCCTGGCTAAACTGACCAGATGTTTTAGAACAAAATATCTTTAGAAGCTATAGTTTATAAGAGGCACAGGTTCCTGAAAAGGTTATCCCAATAAAAAGGTGGCATATGCACAGAAAGAAATAAAAAAGAATATTTTCAAGTAAAAGTGGTACAAGGGGTGATTTGAAATATTCACCTTTGATAATTGAAGTTAAATTTATCTGAATCAAATGTATGGTTCTGAAATTTGGTCACAGTTTACACAGTGTTTTCTAGGATTGAAGTAAAAGGAAGTAACGGTTTAACTGAAAAAACAGCCAGGAAAAAAACAAAACAAAACAAAAAACTTCAGTGGTGCCTGACTGTTTCTAGAGGACGAATGGGAAGGAGTCAATTTTTCCTGCCGTGCCCACTCAGAGACTCATCTGTTTCCAGTTCATTCTCTCTTTTTGATATGTGAGATTTTAGGCTCACTTTCAGTGTATCTACTTGTAACTCAGAATCTGTGTTGTATTATATTGATAGATAAACTCTGGTATATATTTCAACCCCCCAAATTAGTTTTTACTTATTCTCTCATTTTCTAAAAAAATCATTAGCATAAGTTTGGGCATTGAGCTATGAATATAATACAGAAATCTCCAAAACTATATATCTGACTATTCACTGAGTGTCTGTTTGTGCTATAAATATCTTGGAAAATAATACCCAGCTAAGCATCTCCCAAACTGTGAAACAAATTAATGTTTGTTGTTTTAAATCACAACAATGTTTTGGGATGTTTTGTTACACAGCTATAGGTGATAAATACAGATTGTTTCCTCTTTAAGGTTCTGTTCCTCAGGAACCAACCACTCTTGGCACTAAATAAATTGTATCATGTTAGGTGGAAGCATAATATTGCAGGAAATTAGTTTTTTCTTTGTATATTATTTTTATTTTTAGTAGTATATTATCTCTAATATAATTTTTTTTAGTATTTTTTCATGGTATAATATCTCTATTTTATTTTTTCCTTAGTCTATTATCTCTAATATAGTTACCTAACTATATTAAAATTTTCTCACTTCTTCTGGTATGAGATTTTTTAAAAGGCTAATCAGGTAAAAGTAAAATTATTCTAAAATCTTACACATTGATGGATTTTCAATTTTGATTCAGATAAAGGACTATTTCAAATAGCTTGATATCAAAACTCATTTTCAATTAGATTAGAAGGTGAAACAATGAAAGCTTGAATCCTGACTTGGAAAAGCATGATGAAAATGTTTGTATTTTGTTCATTTCTACAGCTGGATTCTGATGGCACCATTACCATAGAGGAGCAGATTGTTCTTGTGCTGAAAGCGAAAGTACAATGTGAACTCAACATCACAGCTCAACTCCAGGAGGGAGGTAAAGATGCCAAGAAAATTTGCTACCCTTGTGCCTCCTATTCGTTCTCATAGAGATTGCACATTTCCTTCCTTCTTTAGTGTTAGGGAGATCCTTATCAGTCAATCCACATTTCCATGTGGAGGGGTGTACAGCAGAATAACAACACTCTTCATCTCTACCCTACATGCTTTTCCTTCCCTGTGGAAAAAGTGACTTGCCTGATAGTGGTTTTGAGAATAGCAATTGGGCATGTGCACATCAGTCTGTCTCTTAGTCCTTTCTTCAGGGTTTGTCTGCCTGTAGAGACCATGCATACTGATTTGCCCTTGAACATGCAGTAAGCTTGGAGGAGTAGGCTCTGTCCCTGTGGACATTGCCTCTATTATAAAATATGAAGTTCAAAATCTACTTCATACTTCTCTAAATGCCAACAAATAATTGTGATTGATTTCTCCATTGTTTATGATCAGAGAATGTGGTCTGCATGACACTGAGTTTTAAAAATGCGTTGGGACGGCCGGGCGTGGTGGCTCACTCCTGTAATCCCATCACTTCAGGAGGCCATGGTGGGCGGATCACCTGAGGTCGGGAGCTCCAGACCAGCCTGGTCAACAATGGTGAAACCCCATCTCTACTAAAAATGCAAAAATTAGCTGGGCATGGTGGTGCATGCCTGTAATCCCAGCTACTCGGGAGGCTGAGGCAGGAGAATCGCTTGAACCCGGGAGGCGGAGGTTAAGGTGAGCCGAGATGGCGCCATTGCACTCCAGCCTGGGCGACAGAGCGAAACTCTGTCTCAAAAAAAAAAAAAAAAAAAGTGTTGTCAGTTTTGATAACGTTCCATGTGGTCCTCAAAGGTATGTATGTCCTCTAGTTCCTGAGTGCAATGTTTCATAGTGTCCACTAGATTAAGCTTGTTAGTTTTGTGGCTCATATATTCTGCATCCATAATTATTTTAAAAATATGCTTGCCCTATTATTTTCTGAGATAATATATCTTAAAATATGCTGCTATGATGGTGAATTTTTCAACTTTTGATTGAAAAATTCATTGGATATTTTTGCTTCATATATTTTGAAAATATGTTATGAGGTTAAGTTTAGAAATATTAGATTTCCTGGTGAATTAAACCTTTTGTAGATATGCAGTAGCCCTCTTTATCTCTAGGATACTTTTCCTTCATATTTAAAAAATATGTACAATTTAAAATTACTATATTTTAAAAAATTTAACAACACTAGTTTCCTTCTTTCTTGGTTAGTATTTGCCTTGTATATATTTTCCAATCCTTTAAAAATGTTTCAATTGTGACAAAATATACATAGCATTAAATTTACCATTAAAATTTTTTTCATTGTACTGCTCAGTAGTGTTAAGTATATTCGCATTGTTGTGCAATCAGTCTCCAGAAATTTTCCATCTAAATTGACACTCTGTACCCATTAAATGACAACTCATATTTCCTAATTCTTTTATTAAACTTTTCTGTATATTTACATTTCAGGAGTATCTTTTATACACAGGATACACATAGAGTTTTTCTTGTTATCCATTCTGATAATCTTTGTCTATTAACTGAAAAATTTAGCTCAATTACTTCAATTGTAGTTACTAATATACAGTATTTGAGTTTAATTCTAAAATCTTATTTGGGCTTTCTATTTCCCCAGCTCTTCCTCTGCTCTTCCACTTCCCCAGTTCCAACTCTCTCTTGGATTGAGTGAGACCTTTTACTCATTTTATTGCATCCCCTGCCACCTGCAAGTATTATGGAAGATATGTATTATATTTAATGCTTTTAGTGGTTATCCTAGAAATTTTTCACATATTTAATTTCAGAAAGTTTAAAGTTTGTCATTCGCTTCCTTTTTCCAAATAATGTATACAATTTGAGATACTTTATTTGCTTCCAAATTATATGCTTTTTAGTTCTGCCTTAATTTTGTCTTATAATTTTTCTTCTTTGAATAAAATATCCGTTATTTATTTATTTTTGAATCTTTATGTTAGAATATGTTTATAGTGATCTCAGTTTTTGTCTGTTGGAAAATATCTTTATTTCAACATCAACCTTGAAAGATACTTTTTCTGGACATATGATCCTTGGTTAAAAATTATTTACTTTTAAGATACTGTTTTTTTTTTTTTCTTGCTTCCATTGTTATTACTAACAAATCAATTCTCAGCCTTTGCTGGTGATTAGCTTTTTCTGTCTGGCTCTTATTGAGAAATCTTTAACATTGATATTCTGCAGTTTCACTCTATTTCTAGGTATAGATTCACTGGATTTCCTGAATCTGAGTATCTGTATCTTTATTCAGTGATGGGAATGTTTTAGTTATTTTGCCTCTAAAATTTTGCTCTCCTTTATTCTCTCTCTTATCTCCCTCTGGAACTTTAAGAAGATGAATATAGGACCTCCTCATACTACCCTTTGTGTGTCAATGTCTTATGTATTTTCCTTTTCTTTGTTTCTTTACTGCTGTTTTGGTGATTTCTTCAAATATATTTTCCAGTTTGCCAGCTCTTTGTTCAGCTTTGTCTAACAACTGTTCAATCCATCCATTAGTAAATTTTGATTATATTTATATTTTCTGAAGTCTTATTCAATTTTGATAGTCTCTTACTCCTTCAATATTCTTTCAAATCTCTTCTTTTTTTTCCTAGACATGCTTTATATGCTGCATATGATAATTGTAGTATCTATAGACTTTGCTGGTCAATGCTGACTACCACACATGGTAGCTTGTTTCCTTGTGTGTCTAATGATTTGTAATGAGTAACTCATGAGGTTCTTGTTCAAAGTGCATTTCTTTAGAGAAGATTTGTGTTTGCACCTGCAAGGTGCCTAGATGAATTATTGACCTAAGTCCATTTTAAACTAAATTTAGATCACACATGAATATGGGCTTGTGGTTAGAAATGTATAGAGAAGAATTCCCCCCTCCCCCACTGTTTTCTATTCCAACTCCAAATGTAGCCAAGAATGACACAAACCAATCTCTTTCTGAAGGATGGTTTTATTTCTTATTCACCCACTTAGTGGGGGAAGTGTCATCTTTTGAGGATACTGACTTTCTTTTTTTTTTTTTTTTTCTTTTTTCTTTTTTATTATTATACTTTAAGTTCTAGGGTACATGTGCATAACGTGCAGGTTTGTTACATATGTATACTTGTGCCATGTTGGTATGCTGCACCCATCAACTCGTCAGCACCCATCAACTCATCATTTACATCAAGTATAATTCCCAGTGCAATCCCTCCCCCCTCCCCCCTCCCCATGATAGGCCCCGGTGTGTGATGTTCCCCTTCCCGAGTCCAAGTGATCTCATTGTTCAGTTCCCACCTATGAGTGAGAACATGCGGTGTTTGATTTTCTGTTCTTGTGATAGTTTGCTAAGAATGATGGTTTCCAGCTGCATCCATGTCCCTACAAAGGATGCAAACTCATCCTTTTTTATGGCTGCATAGTATTCCATGGTGTATATGTGCCACATTTTCTTAATCCAGTCTGTCACTGATGGACATTTGGGTTGATTCCAAGTCTTTGCTATTGTGAATAGTGCCACAATAAACATATGAGTGCATGTGTCTTTATAGCAGCATGATTTATAATCCTTTGGGTATATACCCAGTAGTGGAATGGCTGGGTCATATGGTACATCTAGTTCTAGATCCTTGAGGAATCGCCATACTGTTTTCCATAATGGTTGAACTAGTTTACAATCCCACCAACAGTGTAAAAGTGTTCCTATTTCTCCACATCCTCTCCAGCACCTGTTGTTTCCTGACTTTTGAATGATTGCCATTCTAACTGGTGTGAGATGGTATCTCATTGTGGTTTTGATTTGCATTTCTCTGATGGCGAGTGATGATGAGCATTTTTTCATGTGTCTGTTGGCTGTATGGATGTCTTCTTTTGAGAAATGTCTGTTCATAGAGGATACTGACTTTCTAGAGGGATCTCCTGTTCAATTTCTCCACCCCGTCAGGCCTCAGGCTCTTCTTTTGTTACCTGAACACCACCAAAACTCTAAGTAAACAGGTTAGTAGAAGCCTCTAAAGTAACCCCCAAATGTAGAGCTTGCTGCTCCTATATTTCTGGCCTACAATCTATTCCTTTACTTTATAGCCAGCTAAGCCATATTTAAAGAAAGAAGGCTTTTGCGTTAAAATAGCCTTTGTAGATATCTTGTGCTAAAAGGAAGCTTTTTGAATGGCTAGTCTAGTAGTGTCTGAAAAGGGAATCACTCATGCAACTTCTAAAGAATGCTGATCCTAATATCTTAGATATGGAAATCTAACAAGGAGATACATCATCATGAAAAAATTTGAAAGCATTATTATCTATGATGGCTGAGTAAGCTGTTTTCTATGAAATCTTATAAACTGTTGAGCTAGAAGATATTTCAGAGATCACCTAGGCCAACATTATCATCGTCAGTGTCCCTTTAACAGTTCAACAAGTATTATTATATGCCCAGAGTGTTTTACTTCTGTTGTAAGCTCTGAAGAGTATGAATAAGATTCTGTCTTTTCTCTGTGGGGTTAATGGTTTAATAGGAAGGCAGGCATCTTTCAGGATGGTGTATAATTTTAAGAACAAAGGTATTTTAACAACTGTAGAACCGCTGGAGATGAATCTTAATCAAGGAAGGCTTCCTGGAAGAATAATGATCTCATCTTAAAAGTAAAGAAGTAGTTAAAAGTAAAGAAGATGTGATGAGGGGAAAGTAAGACTGTATTAGTCAAAGTTCTCCAGAGGTACAGAACTAATAGGATATTCATATATATGAAAGGGAGTTTATTAGAAAGAATTGGCTCACATGATCACAGGGCGAATTCCCATGATAGGCCATCTGCAAGCTGGGGAAGAAAGAAGACAATAGGGGCTCAATTAAGTTCAAGAGCCTCAAAAACAGGGAAGCCTTCAGCCCATGTCCAAAGACCTGAGAGCCCCCAGCAAACCACTGATGTAAGTCCAAGAGTCCAAAGGCCTAAGAACCTGGAGTCTGATGTCCAAGTGCAGGAGAAATGGATGGAAGCATCCAGCACAGGGGAAAGATGAAAACTCAGCAAGCCAGCTGATCCCACCTTCTTTCCCCTGCTTTGTTCTAGCCAACCGGAGGGTGCCTACTCTCATTGAGGGTGGGCCTTTCTCTCCCAGTCCACTAACTGAAATGTGAGTCTCCTCTGGCAACACCCTCACAGACACACCCGGAAACAATACTTTACCACCTATCTAGGCATCTTTCAATCCAATCAAGTCGACCCTAATATTAACCATCACAAAGACATTTCAAAAGAGGAAATAGGATGGGCCAGGATAAGCAAGTGTGCATCAGTCACACACCATATGAATTATACAAAAAAGAATAAATTAACTGGTTGTAAACTTAGATCACAGCTAAAATTTGTGAAGATGCAAATGATGTGAAGCATGTAGATGAATAAATACTAAAAGAGAAAAAACACTTTTTTCAAGATCCTTATTTGCATAGAGATCTTTTTCTATGCAAATAAGACAGAATTAAATGTGGTCAAACTTTGGTTTACCTTTCAATTAAAATGTCTAATTATATATAAATTGACTCAAGTGCTCTTTATTTTAAAGTTGTAAAACACTAGAATGACGTTTTGAATTCTGTAGCTAATTTAAGGAATTTTAATTTTTACATTCTTCTAAAATTAAGAGATGAGTATCAAAATATTTAGGAGTGAGCTGTCAGACTGTCTATACTTTGAAAATCTGTAGCAAAAAATAAATTGATTAACTATTGCAAAATATTAGCAGCTGCCAATGCTAGGTTATGAGTATATGATTTTCTGTTTTATTTATGAAAGATTTTTAATAAAAGAACGTGAGAACATAAAAGTTTTCCTAATGTTTATGAAAGAGAGAAAAGGACATATAAATGCAAATATTCAGCTATAAAACTATTCAAGTACTTAAAAAACAAAGACCAAAATATTATTGATCCAAAATATTATTATTTCAAGTGTGGTCACATTTTATTTGAAAAGAGAAAAACATTCTCCAAATTTTAGATTGTTCTGTGTAAATGTCATGTTTTGACAAGCTTCACTCATAATTAGTTTGTCCTGGCACGCAAAAATAATTACAGAGTTATAATTAATGGTACTAATTTATAAAGAGAGATTGGGAGCCATTAGTCAATTAATTAGATCCTTGCCAAATAATGCAAGTATTAACTCACATTGGATGGCAATGATGATCAAGGAGAGAATGCTAGTTAAGATCTTTATTTTTGGCCGGGTGCAGCGGCTCACGCCTGTAATCCCAACACTTTGGGAGGCCGAGGCAGGTGGATCACCTGAGGTCAGGAGTTCGAGACCAGGTTGACCAATATGATGTAACCCCATCTCTACTAAAAATACAAAAATTAGCTGGACGTGGTGGCAGGTGCCTATATTCCCAGCTACTCGGGAGGCTGAGACAGGAGAATTGCTTGAACTCGGGAGGCAGAGGTTGCAGCAAGCTGAGATGATGCCACTAACTCCAGAATGAGATTCTGTCTCAAAAAAAATTTATATTTTCTATGTGAGGTTCATGGTGTCTTCATTTTTTTCAACCTTTTGTGAATATTCACTACTGTCTTTGTCAAAGAGCAGCCACAAAAATAAGCATGATCTACAGAAATATTTTGGGAGACTGTTGGTTTTCTAAAAATTGGGCAGCATGTCCTTGTGCGTACATGTGTGAGGTGGTATCTTGTAGGGAACGAGAAAAGCTGTCCCTTTTAGAGTAGGAGGAAAAAAATTTTCATAGCAGTTTTAAAAGTATGTAATTATAGAATAAACTGGCCATTGGCTTTTGCTAGAAAATAGCACATGACATTGCAGCATACATTTTGGAGGGATAGCTAGTTGCCAAGAAATAAGAATGTGTGTCCAGGTCCAATTTATGTAGAATACACAATAGATACTGGGCACATACTGACTGGGCAGTCCAGATATATAGACATGTGACTTATTAATGAAAAGGCGAACTGAAAGATATCAAGATACAGTGTTGAGGGCAAAGTTGTTGGGAGAGGTGGAGTCATTACATTCTGTATAAATGAAAATGAAAACATACAAACAACAAAGCATATAATGATGGAAAGAGAGGCAGGTGGAGCTGTGCACCAGAAGCAGGAGCCAGTAGGATGGGCTCCTGCCTTGCCGGTGATATGTAAAGCTCAGGTTTTTATTATGTGAGCAAAGCAAGGCTTTTTTCAAGAAAATGTTTTTGGAAAGACATTTTCTTTTCTTATTGCTTCGGCAATGCACAAAGCAAATCAAGTATTTGTTTCCGTGTGATATGGTGGACGCTAAGAAGTTAATTTCGGGTTCATAACTGATTTCTTTTTCTGTAGAGATGAGTGTTTCTTTAAGGTTCTATTATGCTGACTGTTTAAAACTGAGCAAACAACTTGACAACATGAACATTAGCTAGAACAAAAATCCTCAGCACAGTTAGTGTAACTGGTAACTAAAAAATTGAGAGACCTATAATGGGTAGTACTTGTGGTGGCAAGTAACTTCTACCCTCATACCTGCTGTTGTGCCTGTGTATGCTGTGTCACATGGCAGAAGCGACTTTGCAGATGGAATTAAAGTTCTGGACCTTAAAATGAGGGAGCTTATTCTGGGTTATCTGGGTGCGTTCCATGTGACCATATGGGCTCCTTAAAGTGGAAGGGGAAGGCAAAAGAATCAGAGTTGAAGCAGAAAATGAGAGAGGAGGAGAGATTAAAAATGTGAGAAGGACTCAACCTGCCTTGCTGACTTTGAGGATGGAAGAAGGGGGCCATGAGCCAAGGAAAGCAAGCAGCTTCTGGAAGTTGGGAACAGTTAGGAAATGGGGACCTTGGTTCTATGTCTGCAAGGAGCTGAATTCTACCAACCACCCAAATGAACAAGGAGAGAGAGACTCCCTCAGAGCCTCCAGAGAGGAATGCAGCCCTGCCAGCCCTTGATTTTGGCCTCACAGGTCTACAGGGAGAGAAACAGCTGAGCCCAGCAGACTGTTGACCTACAGAAATAGTGAAAAAACACATTTCTGTTATTTTAAGCTGTGAAGTTTGTGGTAATTTGTTACAGTAGTGACAGAAAATGAATACAGCAGTCATTGAAGGTATCTCTTTTTGAGAAGTTGGGGTATAATTTGGCTGACAGGCTGTCTTCCTGGAAGTTCAGGTCATCACTAATCGAAAGGAGTCCTGCAAGAGCACAGAGAATTGACACTGAATATTTGTTAATCCTCCACCAAGTGCCAGGTGCATTCCAGGAATGTGGCTAAAGCTTGAGACAAAACAGGCAAAAATCTCTACCCTCAGGTTTCTTAAATCCTGTGACTTAGGAATATAATAATAAAATAACACCCAATACCGGAAGGTGATGAGAACTCAGGTGAAAAATACAGCAGGAAAAAGTATAAGGAACATTTTGGGATGCAATTTTAGATGAGCGTGTTTACTCAGAAGTTGACATTTGAGTGCAAATACATAGGAGGTAAGGGAATAAGTCTGTCTGGGTGAGAGGGCAGATCCTGTGGGCACTTCAGGCCTTATAGAAACTTATGTTTTGAGATGGGGAGCTGTTGGAGGATTTGGGGCTATTGTGTCAAAAATAAAGGAAAGAAAGTGTGAAGCAAGTTTACTGTACACTAGTCACCAACTTGTCTGAGTCCAGTGAGACAGAATACCCAGCACATGAGTTATATGAAACAGGTTTATTACTCACAGGTAGGCAGTAAGGAACAACAGAAGCCTAGGAGTCCTTGGGAACTGGTGCCCCACAGTTTGGGAAAGCTGCCTGGGCTGGATGGAATCTCAACTGCTCATGACCTGTGTGCACCACAGCAGAGGGACCCCACAAAACAGCCCAACCCTGGTTATATAGCTCAGGGAACACACAGTGCACTGGGCTAATATCTGGAGACATCCTATTTCTGGGAGGGCCTGCAACTGAGCCTGGACTGTTCCAGGCAGTTCCTCACCCCTTATCTCAGCATGTTGCATTCCTAGCACATTCTACAGTTATTCGTGAGAACTACAAGAAAAAGGGGCAGGGAGAATTGGGTTCATTCAGTGCCACCCAGAGAACTGTCCTGCAGAAAGAAATGTTGGAATCAGGAGGGCCAGTCATAGACTGTTGCACTCATTCAGGTTGGAGATGAAGTGGCTTGGACTATTGTGGTGGCAGTGGATGTTGTGGGAAGTGATGAAGTTCTGGATTCATCTTGAAAAGAGTAGAGTTTATGAGAATGTCATTTGAAATGAATGTTAGACTCAAGGAAAAGTATTGGTAAAAAGATAACCCCGAGTCTTGGGGCTTGCCGGTGAAGTGTGCTGCTTTAGGTGTTATGTTCTTTAAAAACAGTTTTCAAGAATCTAGTGTAAAAATGTAGCTACAACTATGATGATCAGAAAAACTTCACCACAGAAGTAGTTCACAGTGATTTCCAATGTGTCTTATAAATTAATTGCTATAGCTATCATAACTAGTATGCTAGAATAATTTGAGTATTTTTGATGTATGCAAAGCAAATGTTCCTATGAATGGGCCTTTGATGAAGCCACACAGATGAATTTTGGGACATTTACATCATATTTATCCTATCTAGTTTCAAAAACTACCAACTTGTTTTAATTTTGCTACAGACAATGACCTAAAATTTTGTATTTTGAATGCATTTGTTCTCTGGTTCCAACTACGTTTTTCTTTGCTTATTTGCTTCAATTTTTTTCTCATTAGAAGGAAATTGTTTCCCTGAATGGGATGGACTCATTTGCTGGCCCAGAGGAACAGTGGGGAAAATATTGGCTGTTCCATGCCCTCCTTATATTTATGACTTCAACCATAAAGGTAGTGAATTTTTATGAAATGATTAATTTAAAACAAACATTTACTGGTCCTTTTTCTTGGTAATAGATTCTAAGGGAACTGAGCAATCTCAGCATCTTTCATGTCTTCACAGGAGTTGCTTTCCGACACTGTAACCCCAATGGAACATGGGATTTTATGCACAGCTTAAATAAAACATGGGCCAATTATTCAGACTGCCTTCGCTTTCTGCAGCCAGATATCAGCATAGGAAAGGTAATGGAATTTTTCTATTTGTGAATTCCTAAGGGAAAGCAGAATAATGTTTTAATGCAATTCTCAATTGCCAACCGTTATATATAAAAACCCTCTTATTCCACGACACAGGATCATAAAAGATAAAAGCAATGTTGCAATATTTTCAGATGCATATCAATCATTCTGATATTTTCTATAGCCTAGAGCTACTGGACTGAGATACATACATCCATACTTACACCTGTGTGTGTTTTATGTTTATTATGTTACATTACATTATATTATGCTGTATTATGAATAAAAATCCCAGTAGGTAGTTAGTAACATGATTCATGATTTCTTCTTAATTACGTATGAATGGCTACATCTCATCTGTATATTCCAGAAGGACCTTTGCATTTTAGAGGTGTATTTTCCACCTCATAAGATTTACCAATAGATGATTTCATTAGCATATAAAAGACTAGAGTTGTAGGATTAAACGAGAGCAAGGGGCATCATATAAATCTTCTAGCACAATATATTAATTTCAGAGATGTGAGTCAACTGAGAACCAGAGATTAGGTGTTAGTCAAAGTGACATAGCTCGGTGACAACAGGGTTTAAAGTAGAGCCCTTACGTCCTAATTTCACACCAGGGCTGTTTCCAATATAGAAATCATATGTAAACTTTGGGATATTTTGGAGAGTTACTTTTAAGTTATAAAAGTTGGTTTAAAAGTTGTGTTAAATTTATACCACTTAGACCTCGTGAGTAAAAATGCATGATGATATATGCGTATGATGCTAAGAGTTAATGTGATAAATTAGCGTATAAATGATCTTTATGAAAACTCTGAGAATAGTCCATCATACAAAAACTCTTCAAATTTTTGACATATTTCTTTATGTCTGGTGATGTTTTGGGGAGGTAGGGAGGCAGAACAGCAGCAAGAGAAGTAGTGAGTTGAAGGTTTCTTTGTTTGATTTTGCATTAAGAGAGCTTCCTGTCTTAACTTTCTACCTTAATGAGTTCTTTAGGAATTGGCTGAAAGACTTTCAGTTATCTGTTTAATTGTTGAAAAGCTTCTTAGATAAAATAAGTCAATATGAGGAGATTGTTAGGTACTCTACAATGGAACTAATGTCAACATTCAGTTAAGCTAAAATGCTTCAAAATAATTTCAGTCTCATTGATAGAAATAAACATTCACTGATACTTAGTGTACTCAGTGATTATCTTTATTTTTGCATTACATGATGAAAAATGCAAACCTTTCAGAGCTGTTAATGGCCATTAAATTAAATCATGGTTTTATTTATACTGAACTCAAATCTTGAAACCATTTTCTGTGATTACTGTGTATTTTAAGAATAAAAATAACTAAAGATGGTTGATGTACTCAATATATGTACTAGTTTATGTAAAATGATTTAAAAGTTAATAGAAAAGTTGAAGAATTGTGTTAGTATAATTTAATCTCCTTAATTAAAAACACAAAGAATGTTTTCTATTGTTTGTAACCTTTAAGTAATAATTTGGGAAAACCCAAGAAAACAAAATATGTCTAATAAGAACACTAGATATCTCCTGAAGTTTTGACACACTGTAGGGCAAAATGATATTACTTATTTATGAGATATAAATTATTAATAGCTAATAAAATTTGTTTATAAGGAAGGAAAAGCAAAAAACTAAAAAAGTGTACATTTGGAATAAATGCCACAAGACTAAGATATTTTTGAGCACTATTTTTTTCTCTACATTTTCATATAGTTGGCATGGCAAAATGAGATAATTATTTTAGTAAAAAAAAGGGAAGGAATTCTAATGATAAGTTACAAGATTATTAAATTTTTTAGAGTGTGATATTTAAAACAGTAGCATACTATAGAAACTACCATATAATACATCTCCTATCCAATGGCTAGATGTACTTTTGGAAAGCAATTTAGCAGTATATATTTAAAACTTCAAAGGAATCATATTTTTTGATCTTATAAATTTACTTCTAAAATCAAGCATAAGGATTTAGAATGGGGGAACTGAATGGGAAAAAATGTTCATCAAACAAATAATTATTATAATAAATGTTTCAACAAGTTTACATTTCTAATGAAGAACTGGTTAAATAAGCTCAAATATATGCATATAAATGTTCTATAGAGTTTGCAGCCTTGGGCAATTATTTTGTCTCACAAAAAATTCAGGAATAAACTTGTATATAAATTGAGAATGCAGATGCTTAAAATAATAGGCAATACTTCACAGAAATAGAATGAAATGAAATACATGAAGTACTAGCTGGGCATGGTGGCCTGTGTCTGTAGTTGCAGCTAATTGGGAGGCTGGGGCAGGAGTTCAAGATCAGCCTAGGCAACATAGGGAGATGCCATCTCTTAAGATAATAACAGCAACTTCAAGATATATGTGAAGTACATGAAGTACTAACAGTGTTTCTTTCTGATTGGTTAGAATTTGTAAGATTTTTTTTTCCTTCTCTCTTTTATATTTTACACATTATTCAAATATTTTCTATGAAAAGTTTTACTATTATATTAAGAGAAAATAATAAGTAGTAAATAATATTTTTTTAAAAGAAACAAGAGGCAAAGTCTTCCTGCTTCCAGTCAGATTGTAGGCAGTTGCAACAATAAGTTGGGTTAGATGCAACATTAATAATCTGTAAAAATGAGTTGAGGATACCAAGAAATCTAAATGAACTAAATTCCAGAAATGGGCAAGCCCTTCCTATGAGAGAAGGGACCCATGGCTGCGTGTATCCCTAGGACCACAGTACAAGGGGAGAAAACAGGCCATTGAAGGGGATAAAGAGAAAAGAGACAAGCTTTTATACCAACTTTTAGCAGACAAGGGCTGGCATAAAGGCTTAGAATCCCAAGGAGTAAGCCCTAGTCTCAGTGAGCTATGATCCACCAGGCAATTCTTTGCTGTGAGGTCTTAAACTAGTGCATGGGGAAAGTATGCCAAAGACTGGGGCAGGCAGAGGGCTCAGAGAAATTCCTTGAGATGTGCACAGGGCTCTCACAGAGTGAAAGGCAGCAGTTGGCTGAAGGCATGGATCAGGACAGAGGAGCTGAGAGGCATCTCGTGAGGCACATGGGGCCCTCGCTAACTGCATGATTGATACAGCCCACAGGCCAGGAGAAGGGCAGGGAAGCTGAGAGAAATCTCCTAGAGATGCACAGTTCTCACTAAGCTCAAGGCAGCAGCCAATTGCAAGACCAGGCCCCTGGAACTTTTGACTAATAACCTTCAAGTTGGGGTTCCCACAAACCCCTCTTTAGGCTTGATTAATTTGATAGAGCAGCTCACAAAACTCAGAGAAACACTTACATTTACTATATATTATTATAAAGGATATTTTAAAGGATACAAATAAACAGCCAGGTAAAGAGACACATAGGGTGAAGTCTGGAAGAGTCTGAAGTGCGGGAGCTTCTGTTCTGGCGGAGTTGGGGTGCATCACCCTTCTGGTAAATGGATGAGTTCTTGTTCACCTTCCTGAAAGCCTCTGTAAGTTCAGCTGTCTAGCAGCTCTTTATATCCCACTTTCTTGGCCCTTTTATGGAGACTTCATTGGATTGGCCTGATCAAAACATGGAAAACCCTTGCTGGGTTTCCCCATTCAGTCTATTAGTATTAGATTGTATCCTTTTTGTCCAATCACCTTTTTACACCATTGTCCAATCTTAAAAGAGCCCATACTGTAAAATTCTACTTATATGACATTTATGAAATGACAAAATTATAGAGATAGAAAACAGATTAAGGGTTTCCAGGTGTTTGGGATAGTGGAGAGGGGGAGGTGTCACTATAAAGGGACAGAACAAGGGAGAACTTTGTGCTGGTGAAATCATTCTGTACTTGATTACAGTAATGGTTATGAAAATGTATATATAATAAAATGACATAGAGCTATAAATATGCACATTGCATCAATATTAAATTTCTGGTTTTGATATTTTAGTAAAATTATGTAAGATGTAAGCTTTGGAGAACACTGGGTGAAGGGAACCTGGGGCTTTTCTTACGCTATTTTCTACTTCTTTTATATTTTAAAATATCTAATTATTTTAAAATGAAATAATTGAAAAGGAATGAACCATTTATACAGGTAACAATATTGATGAATATAAAACACAGTATATTGACCAAAAGAGTATATACTGTATCATGTAATCCTAAGAAGTCTAAGAATAGCTAAGAAGTGTATGAAGTATGTGAACAGAGAAAGCTAATTTGTGGTGACAGATATTGAACAGTGGTTTCCTGGGGGTGGATGGTGGGTGTTTTTTTGACTAGCAGGGGGCACGAATGAACTTGGTTTGTCAAAACTTATCAAAACGCTCACTCCAGATCTCTACATTTTATTGCATTCTAATTACAGCTCAAAAAAGTTAAAGAGAATTAGAAATAAGATTCCAAAAATGACATGCTATTTCTTTGCCAGTTTATTGGTAAAATAGTCCTATATCATACATGAGCATCTCTTCCCTTGCAGCAAGAATTCTTTGAACGCCTCTATGTAATGTATACTGTTGGCTACTCCATCTCTTTTGGTTCCTTGGCTGTGGCTATTCTCATCATTGGTTACTTCAGGTGAGCAATGCCCATCGCTTTCTCCGTGAAGGGACACCTTCTCTTTTCTATCCAGAGAAGACATAGCGGTCTCACAATATTTTCCAAATGTTTTCCTCAAATGCAAGTTTTCGAATTCAGCCCGATGTTATTATATTATTTGACAATTAATTTTTCATGACAAATTCAGGGTTCTTTGTTTAAAAACTTAAAGCATCAAAATAGTATGAAACCTTTAAGCCAATAAGTATGTATTGCAGTATATTTGTTGTAAAGTGAGACAGCATCTAGTTGAATGAGTTCCCAAGTGATTTTGGTGCTATTGAACAAAAATTCATCTCAAATAATCCCCCAAATTATTGGATATCAGCACATAAAGAAACAATATTTATTGCTTTTGTTATGGTTTATTTTTTATATACTTTAACATGTGTCCAATTCCATTCAACTTAATCTAAATCATTACAAAATTTTGAGTACCAATTCAGTCGGCCCTTCATATACTGGGATTTCACATCCCCAGATTCAACAGACTGTGGATGGAAAATACTCAGAAAAAAAAAAGTTTGGTTGTGTTTGTACTGAACATTTTCATGCTTATTTTTGGGGTCATTTGTCTCTAAACAACACAGTATAACATCTACTTACATAGCATTCACATTGTATTTGGTATTGTAACTAATCTAGAGATGATTTAAAGTAACAAGATGATGTGCATAGGTTATATGCAAATATTGCAGTATATCATATAAAGGACTTGAGTATCTGCAGATTTTGGAATTTGTTTGGAGTCTTGAACCAGTCCCTGCTGGAGGGGAGCAGGCTGGCTGGTGGTGGCAGCAGTCGCTCTGGGTATTTTCCCCCATTTTAAATTTTATCCAAATTTGAATACTGAATATTTCTCTCCATAGACGATTGCATTGCACTAGGAACTATATCCACATGCACTTATTTGTGTCTTTCATGCTGAGAGCTACAAGCATCTTTGTCAAAGACAGAGTAGTCCACACTCACATAGGAATAAAGGAGCTGGAGTCCCTAATAATGCAGGATGACCCACAAAATTCCATTGAAGCACCTTCTGTGGACAAATCACAATATGTAAGTGTTTTCACCATTTTCTCTCATTACTAATTTGTATAACATTACAAATAAGTACAATTTTACAGTCCACTACACATATGTTAACTTGCTTTTGCTTATCTCTGAACTAACTAAAATGGATTATCAATTTATATAGTGATGTTTTCTCCCTCAATTCTGTCCTTTCATGTCTAATCAATCATCATTTTATTAAAAGTTCTTGGGTTTTTTCCTCAAGAGTATTATGGAATGGAAACTGCAAAATGCACAACATTGGAGTGGTATTTAGTGTAGGCACCACAGCAATTGTCATGGGCCTTACCACTTTCGAAAGTAAAAACCCATCAGCAAAACCAGAAGCTTGCAATTTAAAAGCCCATGATATTTAGTCCCTTTATTAAATACTCAACGACTTGTTCCAATATAAAATTTTATGTTACTTGATTCTGCTCTTGAATGTCCTGGTGGTAGTAAGTGGATTGATCCAATGATTCATTCAATTAGATCATTGAAGCAATATATCTGAAATTAGGTATAGTAGATGGATTGTCTTGATAGTGTGAATTAATACCCCATCTGGATCTTTGCCTTTGCCCTGTAACTTTATAATCCCTGCTGATTCTGATTCTGGGCTGCCACTGTGAGTTGCTTTCTCCAACAGAAGGAAGTGGAAGCAACAGTGTACCAATTGAGAGTACACCTCTAATAAGTGAGCCTAGCCCAGACAAGCCTAGCCCAGATCAGACGAACCACCCGGCCCATCCACAGATTTATGAGATATGTTAAATATTCACTGTTTAAGTCACTAACTTTGGGGGCAGCTTGTTTTGCAGCAATAGCTGCATAAAAAGACCAAAATAAAATAAATTCAAGCTAGAAATGTGGGTAACATTCTCTTCTTTATGCTTTTCTATGTGTTCCTAATTTTCTGTGATGGTCATGTATTTTTTTATAAAGTGAAAAAATTGAGAAAAGGTGATTTTTTTGGGTAACTTCTTAAAGAAAAAACTTATTTTAAGAATAGAATCAAGTTCATGTCTCGAAAAATGATGCATTAAAATAATTGTTTTGGCCTGTCAACAGTTTTGACTTTACTGTGTAAAGGAGACATATTAACCTGAAAAAGAAACTGAAGACTTGTTTTTTAGTGGTCTAATCTTGGCATCCAGTACAACGAAGAGTTCTAATATGATGCAATTCTGGTTTATTTGTAATAGATCGGGTGCAAGATGGCTGTTGTGATGTTTATTTACTTCCTGGCTACAAACTATTATTGGATCCTGGTGGAAGGTCTCTACCTGCATAGTCTCATCTTTGTGGCTTTCTTTTCGGACACCAAATATCTATGGGGCTTCATCTTGATAGGCTGGGGTAAGGCACTTATATCTCCATTCCTTTCAAACTGGATGATGGATATGATGACATTCTGTCATGCCCATCGTTAGCATCCCTACAGCAATTTTCCTGAAACAATCCCTCCCATTCTTATTTTTATCTCCCTTTCTTTTATTGTTCTATTCTTAGACAAAAATAATTCAGATCAAGTCTATGATTCTCCCAGTGGTGACGAACTTTTAAAATTATTTGTGGTTAGTGTTCTTAGACCAGATTCTTGAGAGGATTCTTTGGAGGAAATGTAAGAGAACTCATTGTAAGCCATACGCATGTAAAACTAAATGTCAGTGTTCTACTTTATCAATAATTTTATCTTAAAAATTTTTATTTTTGAATTTCTAAGCTATAATGATATATTTTTGGTTTGTATTTCTAGGTCATGTGATGAGAGTGCCAGAAATGAATTTGTAGGAGCATCCTGACTGTATTTAACAAATACAAATTACAAACTAATTGTATGGACTTACCATGTGTTTTAGAAGGAAATTATTCAAATTCCTTTTGGCATAAGTAATTAAAAAAGTATTCAGTTCTCATTCCAAAAATGATTTAGCAGTACAAGAGGGATTACTGGATTAGGCACTGACTCAACATGACATGGAGAGAAGAAATTGTTTGCTTGTTAAAAATTAAGCGAAATTAAAACTCATATGTGGTTAAAATTGAGAAGAAGTTGGAGATTAACAGTTGCAGATCTCAATTGCCATTTTAATATTTAAATTAGGAGGTGCTCAGCATAGGAAAAAAATTCACTAAGTAGCTCATAACTAAATTTGAAGGTTTTTTTTCCCTCTCCAAAATAAGAATATGCGTTTGCCCTATTTTGCCTTAATTTTTTTTCTTAACAATTGAAATGTGAAGTAAAGAATGCTGAACTTTTTGCTAGCTAATTAATAACCTTTAAGAAGACAAAGAAAATCAATTTACTGTTATTTATTATGAAATAATCATCACATTTAAAACTGTGTTTTTGTAGACAGCTCATCAAGGTTCTTTCTTATCTTTGACTAGCAGTTATAAAAATAAAAAAGATAATATTTTGCTTTTTTAGGATCCTTTGGAAATTTTCTTGACAGTTTGTGGTAGTTTGCCTTCCTTCAAATCAAAATTATATCTGTGTATACCCACATAATTATTAGGAGTTGGAAAAGGTGTTGATAGAAAATTCAATAATGAACATAGACATTGGTTTATTTGGGTTATATTTTATTTTTCGAATTTCTTCATCATTGCTCACACTTTAATAAATACTACTGTTGGTCACATTGTAGTGATGTGTGGAGTTACACTTATATTGGTTGTGATGATCCTTTCCTTTTTAAATGTTTTATTATTTTATTTCTTATTATTTGTTAGAGATGTGGTCTTGTTATGTTGCCCAGGCTGGTCTTGAACCCCTGGCCTCAAGCAATCCTCCTGCCTCGGCCTCTCAAAGTGCTAGGATTACAGGTGTGAGTGACCATGCGCAAGCTGATTGTGATGATTCATAAAAATAAATTGGAAGGAAAGGAAATGACAAGCTCGAGAACAATAGGTGTCATATCTGACCTTTACTAAATTAAAGGCAAATATTTAAAATGACTGTTTTTACATTTTTTTATTATAAAACAAGATATGTAGAGAAGTAAAGGTGAATACTAGTGATAACTGTTCCTGTTCTTTCAACCAAGCACGTTGTTAATTTTCCCCATCCTTGTCTCAGTCAGTTTTCCCATAAATAAGGTGCTTTATTCTTAGTTCCATTTTATTTCAACTACACATTTTCCTCTATTTTAATTCTGTATGTAAAAGGTAAGTCTTTTTTTTATTTTTACTAAATATGGTAATTTACTTCTATATTAGCAGCCATCTTTAATTTTCAACTGTCAGATGAAACACCAGTATGTACATATCATCATATAAAAGCACCTATCCTAGTAATACCATTTTACATAGAATATTTTCACATAATGTGTTCAATGAAAATAATCAGGAGATGGTTCCACACTCCCATTTTATTCCTTTTATAAAATATCTTAATCCAGCAAACATTTTTTGATCATCTACTTGGCAGTAAGTGTTAAACACAGAGACATGTGTTAAAGTCTCCCACACAAGATGCATGCACTCTGATCCTTCAAGTTATTTTGTTTGTTTTCTTGTTGTGATCATATGTATCATATTCAACATTTTAAATTTATAGTTATTTTAAAGTTAAAGTTTTGTCTTTACAAAACTTATTTATATTGTATTGACATGTCTTATGAAAAATAATTCCACTTTGGGATGCTGAAGCAGGCGGATCACGAGGTCAGGAGATCGAGACCATCCTGGCTAACACGGCGAAACCCCGTCTCTACTAAAACTACAAAAAAATTCGCCGAGTGTGGCAGCGGGCGCCTGTAGTCCCAGCTGCTGGGACAGCTGAGGCAGGAGAATGGTGTGAACCTGGGAGGCGCAGCTTGCAGTGAGCCAAGATCGTGCCACTGCACTGCAGTCTGGGTGACAGAGCAAGACTCTGTTTCAAAAAAAAAAAAAGAAAAATAACTAAACTTTCAGTAAATGCACATATTGGATAACATTTAAATTTATATTAAATTGACTTAATTTAACATTTAAATTTAAAATAACATTTACATGTCAAGTATTTTTGCCTTTATTTCTGTGTTCTAAATTATGTAACAATGTCATATTAAGACTGGTGATCAAAAATCCTTAAAGGATCCCAAAGTGGTTTTCTGTTCTTTATTCTTCCATGATAGTCTTTATGCTAGTGTTACACATAAGATTCTCTAAGAAGATTAGAAAAGCCAATTCCATAAAGACATAGTGCCTATGTATCATATTTGATGTAATTATCATCTAAAACATAATGCCAACTCAGGCATCATTAGTAAATATTGTATAGAACAGCATTCAGGAAGTGCCTGATTAGAAGACTGTAAAGGAAGCAGAAGATGCAGATATAAGAATGATAAAATGTGAAAATTGATGAAAGACAGGCAGACACTTTTTGAAGATAACTAAGACAGAACAGCTGAGGGATCTATGTCAGGCCATATGGTAGGATCTATGCCAGGCTGTATGGTGCATTTATATCTAACCATCCTACCAGAAGCCGCTGTCCCCTCCCCATTACACAGTATCACTTTTATTTATTCTTCATAGCACCAATTCATAACCAAAAGCAACTGAAGTTGCTTTGTTAATTTTGACTGCTTCACCAGAATATAAGTTTTAGAAAACAGGGATATTGTTTATTTGTTCATTATTTATATGATTTAGAACAATCTTTGATACATATGTAGACGCTTAATAAATGACTAATGGAGAAATGTGATAGATAGATAGATAGAATATGCAAATTGAACCTAAGAAATAAACAGAATTAGGTAGATCTATTTTGACAAAAAATTCCTAGAACACAGAATTTGAGCAGATTAAAAAAAGAATACTATAGAAACAAGAAATAAAATTGGAATATAGAATCATAAAATTCAGTAGAAATATAGGCAGGCTGAATTTAAGTTAGATGGTCACCAAGGAGACCAAAGACATGATTGTGCATATCATTATTTTCATCTTTTTCTGAAAATTTTCTTTTTCTAAGCCTATTTCTTAGTTCACTTTGTTGCTAAGAAAGAATATCTAAAAAATTACAAATGTGTTTTTTTAAAGGTAAAGAATTTAAAAGTATGCATGATAAAAAATGTTCTTGCCTAGACCAAAATTTTGATTTCCCCTTTTGTAAGGTGCTTCCTAGATTCTAAAATGTTTTCCTTATGGTTTCTGTATATCCTTTATTTAAACCTCTTTCATAAAGGCCACATAAGAAAAGTCATCTCTTAAATCTTTCAGTCCCCTACTGCAGTGTTGCATAAAAGTTATGGTTCATGATTTTGCATGTGTGTTATGTCAGAGTTTAAACTACAACATGAGCTGGACAATGAACTGTTACTGGGGGGCAAAAGAAAGTTGGTATAATGGATTTGATGTTGCAAGCCCAGAAGGTGTTTAGCACTTATGAAGGACAAATATCTCGATTAGAAGACTGTAAAGGAATGCATGAAAATGCATTCTATCTTGTGCCAATATGAACTAAAAGAAGAGACTAAACTGGTTAAAGCTTCCTGATTTTTATAACTTGCCTCTATAGGCCTTCTATTTTTAGGATGAAAAAGTTCTAAGTTTTTAAACAACAGCATCCCTCAGCTTCTCAGGAGTCTGTTGTTGCTTCAGTCTTTGAGAACATATGATGGTCAGTGTGACACGAGTCAAAGTCAAATGCGCTAACCATTGCCTACTTCCGACCCTAGAAACTTCACTCTTCTCCAAATATGGCTTTTCCCTACACCCCTCAAATAAAAATTAGGCCAGTTTTTATCTTCAGACTAGAGGAACAAATAACATTAATATTCTTGGTAATTTCTCAAACTGACACGATTGAAAATTAAGTGGACTTTTCTTGTTCACATATCAGAAATTTTCATGTCTATTTTTCTCTCTGACCTGCTAGTAGTATATTCCTACGTATGGTGAATTTGAGGAAAAAAATCCCTTAATCTTAAAATAAATCTAGTCTCTGAATCATTTTCTGATTGCAGGGTTTCCAGCAGCGTTTGTTGCAGCATGGGCTGTGGCACGGGCAACCCTGGCTGATGCGAGGTGAGTGAAAAGGAAGAGGAAAAGAGAGAACCTCAGATGTTCTCAAGACTCAGGCTTCCTGCTCAGAATCCACACTCGCTACTGTTCTTGATGCCATTGCTCTTTAGGGATGCCACAAAGAAAATTACCTTGATGCAATAGTAGCTTCCAACACATTACCAGCAAGCTGTCTATTCCAGAGGTCATGGAGCAGAAACACTCACAGACTAGATGCAGGTGCCTGACCTCCATAGATTATGAAATAAATTTAAAATGTAGTGTGAGAAGCAAGTGGAAAGAGATGGGTAAGAGAATCCACTTAGGATTTAGTGCAAGCAGGTTGAAGAACCACACTACCTGATTCCTAGCATAGGCAGCATTCATACTTCCTCTCTCTCTCTGCCACATCAGCAGCCTTCATACTTCCACTCTCTGCCACATCAGCTTTCCCTGTGGACCAGGGATAAGGTGGCAGGAAGGGGAACTACAGACAGAATCTGGTGCCCTGGGCCAGTGACACATACTTACTCCCTCATAGAGATGGAGGGGCAAGTACGCTGGCCACAGTGGTAGCTTCCGAATTAGCCTGCAGAGAAGTTCTGGGTTTTATTTGTGGCCCTTGGGAAAAGGACATGTGGGAAGGAGTTCCATCAATCACTGGCTGATGATGCTCTCAAAAATATTAAGAACTTCCTGTGTATCAGGGATTGTTCATGGCTCTTGTTTATTTAGTATATCATCAATGTTTAGAGCCCAGTTGCCTCATGTATCTTCAGTACCTGTTGCCTCAGGTTGTATCTTTAACACACATGTGGTCTACTAACTCATCTCTTAATCTATATTTAATGCAAACTGTGGGTTTCATCCTTCCTATTTGTTATCGTATCTTCTGTAGCTGAATTAAATATTTTAAAATAATAAACATACATTAGAAGTGGAATTTATCTCTACCTGTGAGTCATTAAGTTCTTCCAGGTAGCATCGGGCTAATTTAATGTATCGTTTTAAAGTACAGGGCAACAATGCTGTAAATCATTTAAAATGTATCATTTTTAGGGATTCATTTTAATGTATGATGGCACACCTAACACATTTAAAGAACCATTTAAGTATAAAGGGTACATTTGCATTAAATAGTAAAGAATCCTTTCTTTACATTTTGACAGACCTGAGTTCAAATCTTGATTTAACTGCTTTGCTAGGTTTGGGACCAAGGGACCCAAAACACATGATCTCTTTGTGTATCAGTTTCTCATGTATAAAGCAGAGACAATAATGTATAAATTGCATTAATACATTATTGTGAACACTTAGCTTAGTACCTGGCACTCAACGGGAGTGTGCTGAGAAGGAGCTCAGGTACAGGTGTCTTATAGGCTTGTTCTGCTACTTCTTGGTTCTGGAACAGCAGATGTACAACTTAACCTCTCTGAGCCTCAGTTTTCTCAGCTGTCAAATGCAGTTAAAATGAATACTAGTGTTTACAGAGTTGTAAGAACAAATGAGATAAAGTGTGTTAAATACCTAATGCAAAGTTTGGAATATACTGGTACTAAGTGCTAAATACTCATTAACAAGTATTATTCTTTTGCTTCATTAATTTGTATTCACAGGTAATGCCTAAAGAATTAAAAAACAGCATTTTTGTATATTGTTATTTCATTAGAAAGCCAAACTCATCCTTCTGTTAATCCTAGCTTATAATATTTTGATTTTTATCCTGTCAAGTCAATGGAACCCTGCTTCTGCTGAAGCTAGAGCTTACAAATTAGGCTGCAGAAAAGATGAGGGGTGGAGGCCTTATAGACCCTCATAGGCCAGATTAGGATGTTTGGTCTTTGTTCAGTGATAATGACAGCAGATTTGCATTTTGTAAAGATAATTACCAGAACATGGTAATTATGTTCTGATGTTGGAGAAAAGTAATAATTAAAACAGTTGCTGGTATTTCTGAGTGCTGACCACATTCCAGGTACTTCATAATTTTGCAAATATTAAGTAAATTAAAACTCATTATCAACTCTATGAAACTGAGGTCAGAGAAGTTGTGCCCAAGGTTGCACAGCCATGAATGATAGAAAAGGACTTTGATCTCAGACATTCAGGCTCTAGAGGCATTCAGAAAATACTTACAGGCAGATAAGATGTTTCTATTGAGATAAGTGGAATTTTTATTATATGTGGAGGAGTAGAGTTGAAGAGGGATTCTTTTTATAATATCACTGATAGCTTCTCACTCTTCAGTTGATTTAACACGTCTGGTAATCAAGAGTGCACAGTGGAAAATGTCCAGAGTACACTAGACAATTTTTCTCTTATCTTCACTATGTCTAGACTTTTGTCTTTTTACCTCAGAGAAGTAAAACTTCTAGTTCTTTCTGTTCTGTAAATCAGAAATAGGTTATCACCTACCATGGACTTTTCAACAATTCCCATTTTTTGTTGACATATGAGCTCATTTGTATGGCATGTGTATATGCAGTGTTGTCTCCTGGCATATGTTTTTCTCATTCACATGATAAAATTAAATATATCTGCATTTCACGTATTAAGTGATAAAATTAAATATATCTGCATTTCATGGTGAAAACCATAACTACAAATGTTCTACCTTGTTAGTGTGTTTGAAATCTACTATTCTACCATATAAATCTTCCTTATCATATTCCTGCAGCATTTAGTATACATATTACATAATTATTCCTTTCTTATCTACCATCTTATTTCTCTTAATGTGCAAGTGTAACTGTCTCATTTTTCCAACAAACCATGAATTCCAAATGGGCATAAATGAAATTCCCTGTTTTACAGTAGATAACTCTTCAATGCATGCTGATCAATTCTTCTAGATTTGGCTGACCATTTTTTCTCTCTTTGCTCAGTATCTATTAAGCAATGATAAAGTTTGAGTTAATGCGAGTTGTGAGTTATAAGGAGATGTGGTTTTTCTTCCATTCAGAACTTGCAGCAGTTATTCTCAGCATCAGTCTTCCATCTGTAAGATGAGAATAATATTCTTGGCCATGACTAATGCTGTGAGTTAGCAGGGAACAGATCTGAGAATTAAATGAGAGGCCATTATGAAAGGACTTTGTAAACTCCAAATTTTAGACAAACCGTAAATGTTACCTTCATTGTGGGTAAAGAACCAGTAACTTTTAAGGCCTGATCATCATACATAAATAGAAAAAATCTTGAACGCTCATCTCCTATCATTCCTTATAAGTGTCTGATAGCTTGTAAATCGCCCTTTGCTTCTGTCTGACTCAAGTGCCTCCATGGCCGACTGCAGGGAGGCTGCCTGGTAAAGGCTTTCAGTTGTCTCAAATGGACTTTGACCAGAGTCCCCTAGTTGTCTGTGTTTCTCTTGAGGGGCTATATGATGAATGAACATGAAAACATTCATCTTTTGGGTATTATTTCTATTTTAAATAATGATGAGTCAAAGAAAGAAAAGGAAAAAGTAGAAAAGCATCTGGGTACCTGCGCTTTGCTCTCATGGTCAAGCTTATTACTATGGACTGAATTATGTCTCCCAAAATTCACATGTTAAAGCCCTAACCCCCAACGTGACTGTATTTGGAGATAGGGTCTATAAGGACCTAATTAGGGTTAAGGAGGTCATGAGAGTGGGGCCCTGATATGAAAGGATTAGTGTCCTTATAAGAAGAGATGCCAGAGAGGCTGGCTCTCCCTCTCTCTCTGTGCACACAAAGAAGAGGTCATGTGAGCACACAGCGAGATGGAGGCTACTTACAAGCCAAGAAGAGAGGTCTCACCAGAAATGGACCATGCTGGCACCCTGATCTTGAACTTCTAGTCTCCAGACTGAGAAAATAAACGTCTGTTGTTTAAGCCACTCAGCCTGTGGTATTTTGCTATAGCACTAGCCTGTGGTATTTTGCTATCACATGTCAAGCAGATTGACACACTTATGATAAAGAAAAGGTAATTTAAAGAGAGGCAGTTTTAACCTATATATGCAGTAATGCCAAGAATTCTTTCATGTTAATAGAGAACAATTTAATATCCATAGATTGTGTATGCTTTTTGATAGCAGTTCCCTTTTTGTTATCTCCTGGGAACTTTATTTAAGCCAATATATTGTTTTGAGTTACTAGATATTTCCTTCAGGAATTATTTTGTCTGCTATACACTGAAAAAAAATATCACATGCTGTGAATACCTAAACTCTATAAAGAACCTGTCACTCACTGTTTCTGAAAATTGGAACTGTACAGAGTCATTGTCTTTAGGAGTAGCCTCCCTCCTACTTGCTTCAAAGCTCCCCATTCATCAGCTTCCCTCAGTTCTAAAACTTGTTGGCTTTGGATATTTCCTTGCTCTGATCCCTTTATGCTATTTGAATTTGTTAACAATTGAGGGTTGATGTTATCTACATTGACATCATTATTGCTATATATACACAGTGAGATTGGAAATCGCAAAGAAAACTTGCAACAGCTGCTATTTGATTTACATGGGAGGGAGGTGGCATCAGTAAAAAGGTACTAATTAATGCTATCATGATCATATTCTGAAATGTGTAACTGTATGACCTAGATACAGAATTTCAGAAATGATAGGACCGAAGGCATTTTCTGGTTCAATCCTCCTGTATTAGGGATAAGTAAAATGTGATCCAGGACATCAGGACACATTCTCAAAGCTTACAGCTAGACTGAAGCAGAATTTTGACTCATTCATTCAATTAGTTACATCATGTGACCACCGTGCAAAATATTTCACTTTCTTCCTAACTTACTCAGAATAAAATCTTGAATTTTACAGTGCCCAAATCTGGGATAATTGGATGAAGGATCATTTTATATTTAATTTTGCCTATAAACATAAGCTATATTACTACTTACCTGAGAAGATTTCAAAATTGCCTGATTCAACTTCACATAAAATTCAGCTTTTCTATAGATGGAGTTTTTGCGGGTTTTCTTGGGTGTTATCTGACCTATATAGTGCCATGTGACAACATTCGCGGGAGAGAACAGAAGTTAAATATCTTCAAAGGATGGATGGGGTTCATATTCATGTCTTACATTTGAGACTCACTGTTTTCTAATCTGGCCTTTCAAAGTGAAACCTCTGATTTTCTCTGCATCTTGGCCATTTAGAGATAAGCATAGCAGACCCAGTTTTAAATGATACCTTAAACTCTATTGATATACAAAAGAAGTCTCTTTCAGATCTAAAATTCTATTAGGTGTTATTTGGGCTGGGTGTGGTGGCTCATGCCTGTAATCCCAGTGCTTTGGGAGGCCAAAGCAGGCTGATCTCTTGAGACCAGGGGTTCAAGATCAGCATGGCCAACATGGTAAAACTCCATCTCTACTAAAAATGCAAAAAAAAAAAAAAAAAAAAAATTAGCTGGGCATGGTGGTGCATGCCTGTAATTCCAAATACTTGGGAGGTTGAGGCAGGAGAATCACTTGAACTGGGGAAGCAGAGGCTACAGTGAGGCGAGATCATGCCACTGCACTCCAGCCTGGGTGACAGAGGGAGACTCTGTCTCAAAAAAAAAAAAAAAAAAAAAAAAAAGGGTGTTATTTTACTAAGGTCAGCTAAGATAATCAAGTAGGTTGGGCAAATTAAATTAAACAGTGAGCAATTTTGTTCTCTTTCTTTTTACTTACAAAAGCAAAAACACCTTACAAGATAATCTTATTATCTTCTCTTTGCTTCATTCAAAGGAGATAAGAGATGCCAGTGAGAGGAGAAACCCATAACTTCTTTACTTCTTTGCTATATTTTTGTTTCACCATCCAGCAGCAAAGGTGGGGGCTGCAAAGGACCAAGAAGCCGTCTGACATTTCTAGAACATCTGCACAGGCTTTTGGGGTCAGCTTCTCTCACTTCTTCTACTCTTACTGATTGTATAAGTGGAGAGAAGGTAGTACTCAGCCAATTCAATTCTCTGGATCCCTTGGGCAGAACAACCCACCTGTTTTCAACCCTGACTGTAGGAAGTCCTACTTTCTAATCAGACCTTTGTATCTCTTGCTTCACCATCCAGAACTGCATTTCCTGGAAGGTTAAAGTTTATTATTAAGAATTTGAACAGAGAGTAGTTTCTGGGACATGTAAACAATGACAATGTGAGTGGGAACATTGAATAATTAACTAAAAACGAGCATTAATAGCATTTTCTTTAAAAGGTTTGAAATCTCAGCTTCCTTTCTTATATCACAGGGCAAATTTGAAACTTTGACACTGAAAAGCATCAAAGAGAAGTGTTTTATGTTTTTAGAGGTAGCTGGTTTTGACCTACTTCCAAATGCAAGCATTTTATAGAGCCTGTATTGCATAATTGAATCCCAATGTATTAGGAGACACCGTGATGAAATACCATTAAAGCAAAGAAAGAAGACTGTGAAGATATTACCAAATGTCAAAAACTGAAAAGAAAATTTATGGAATCTGAAAACTTTGTAGCTTAGATCTTGGCTAAGTGAATCAATGTTCAATTTACAGTCACATGATATATGCCACCTTCCTTATGGTAGAAAGCTTTTTTAGGGTAGTGTGATTCTATGTAACTCAGTAAGATTGTCTTTTATCTTTCTTGTCTGGTTAAATAATGTGAAAAACAGATGCGTGTAAATAATGCCAGAAAATGTTCAATAATATGCAAATATAACATTTTTGTTCTTACATTTCCATGTTATTCAAACTTCAGGTCCATTGAATATGCGCATTTCAGTTTGGCTGAACCAGAATTACATTTTAGTGTAGGGTTCCGGTTGATTTGGCTGTGGTATATTCTCCCAGTGGAGTGCGGAGCTACTGAGCTCAATTGGTATGGATATGCAAAGAAATAAAAAATACAGTTGTAAAAGGAAAAAGCAAATTGCAGAATAGTGCATACATGACATTTTTGTATGACAGAGGAAAGTAAGAATATAACCTTTGTACTTGTTTGCATATGCATGGAGAAGCATTGGAAGCATACACAATAAGGTAACAGAAGATGTTATCTGTAAGGAGGCAGGCAGGAATGTGGGGAGGATTGAGACATCTCAGTGGCTGTCTTTTTATATAGTTTGACTTTAAAAATGAGAACATATTCCTATATGTAAAAGTTAAACTTTAAAAAAATGTAGTTCTTAGTGTGTATTGAAAATGTTTTACCCTTAAGGAATAGTCAAGATTGTATTTTATTATCTATAACTTGCTCATTAATAAAAAAGTAACTTCATTATGTTTATTATCTAGAATTTAAAAATTATCATTGTGTCCCACAAATTTCTTTTTATTATTTATCATTGCCACAATCAATACTGGGTTTTGTGAAAAGAGAAACTTAAGACTTTTATTTATGTGTCTTTAGTTTAAAAAGACTGTTTCAAGTGCTATATTGAAGTGCCAAGTGGTGCTAGTTTCTTATCATTTCTGTGCTATTTATTCCAGTGTAAGATCTTTACTAGTACAAACCAGATTGGGAGATTGGGTGAGCATGAGTAAAACTTAATTTGAATTCAGCTGATGTCAATTCAATCCAATAGATATTTATTGACTACCTACATACTGTTCTAGGACTTGCAATACATCAGAACACAAAAACAACAGTGATCTCTGCCCATGTAGAACTTAAACTCAAGTTAGGGTGGAAGGGAAGCACCAAATATAAAAAATAGGCAAATTATATAATTTTTAAATTAAATACTGTTAAAAACAAACTTTTTAAAATTAAGATAAGGTCATGGATCTTATACAAATAGAAAATGAACACCTGTCAAAGATTTTTTTTTTAACTTTTATTTTAGGTTTGGGGGTACATGTGAAGGTTTGTTTCATAAATAAACATGTGTCACAGAGGTTTGTTGCACATAATATTATATCACCCAGTTATTAAGCCCAGTACCCAATAGTTATCTTTTCTGCTCTTCCCCCTCCTCCTACCTTCCCCCATCAAGTAGACCCCAGTGTCTGTTGTTTCCTTCTTTGTCTTCACAGATTCTTATCATTTAGCTTCCACTTATAAGTGAGAACATGTGGTATTTGGTTTTCTGTTCCTGTGTTAGTTTGCTGAGGATGATAGCCTCCAGCTCCATCCATGTTCCTGCAAAAGACATGATCCTGTTTTTTTCTGTGGATGCGTAATATTCCATGGTATACACATACCACATTTTCTTTATCCAGTCTATCACTGATGGGCATTGAGATTGATTCCATGTCTTTGCTATTGTGAACAGTACTGCAATGAACATTTGCAAACGTGTCTTTAATGTAGAATGCTTTATATTCCTCTGGATATATGCCTAGTAATGGGATTGCTGGGTTGAATGGCAGCTCTTCTTTTAGCTCTTTGAGGAATCGCCATACTGCTTCCCACAGTGGTTGAACTAATTTACGCTCCCACCAACAGTGTATAAGGGTTCCCTTTCTCCATCACCTCGCCAGCACGTGTTATTTCTTGACTTTTTAATAATAGCCATTCTAACTGGTGTGAGATGATATCTCATTGTGGGTTTGAGTTGCATTTCTTTAGATACTTTAGCCTCATTAATTAATGAGAGAACTACCAAGATGTTATGGTTGGTTCAAAGGAGAAATCTAAAGAACCACATTTATATTCAGTACCATAAATACCAAAATTTACAAATAAATGCAAAAACTACTCAATATTTTCAGGATACTAATCAATTACATTCCACTGAACATCACAGCTAATTTTCATTTCTATGGACAAGAATAATTTGCATTCATTCTCTATTGCATTACTATGGATAAGAATAACTTGCATTATTGTAAGGAATCTACAATTTATGAAGTAAAATAGAATTGCTGTAATGTCTGAGAGAGAGAACTTTCTCTATCAATGAATTTAAATTATTATGGCTTATTCCAATAATAGTAAAAGTGAAGTATGAATTGTATGACATTTAGAAGACTATTACTTTTTGTGGCTCTGGAAACATGGTTTTTAACTTTTGTCACAATAAAAGTAATTCACTAATATTTATAATTCTCTACTCATCTTCAAGGGGTAGCTAATAATATGAAAATCAATACCTGCCACATGTTTTTTTTCCCCGCCCCGCTGGCTTGGGTGATAAGATTTCTTTGTCTATTTGTTTCTTAATTGGAAGTGTGGGGCCGGAGTTTTTGGTAAAACTTAAAATTCTACTTAATTCTTACTACCTATTTGCTTTGCCAATTTATTCATGACAGTTTTTTTTTTTTCAATGTCGCAGGTGCTGGGAACTTAGTGCTGGAGACATCAAGTGGATTTATCAAGCACCAATCTTAGCAGCTATTGGGGTAAGTTTAAAAGTTTGTATAGTTAAAAAAGAGATGGATAATTAACCTGCTGCTAAAACCCAGAGAAAGTGTGTCTGTCACTGCATTCTACAATAGATTTGAGAAACTCACATGTACAGCAACATCTGTTGGGAGAGTGTGGGACAGAGATCAGACCCTTATTGTGACTGACACTGAGACCCATGAAAGCCTCCCTTTAATCAGCTAGCACTTGGGTCAATTCTGAGACTTCAAAATATCTGTGAGCATTTATATGTTTAGGGAGTTGGAAGACCCTACGTCTCCTTTTCACCTATTATATTATTTTACCACTTTAACATTCTGACCACCTGGTAGTAGGTCAGTGTGGCAGGGAGGGAAAGATGGGAAGGAAAAATAGCAGGAAAGCAGAGAAATTACTGAGACAGAAGAATGGTAATATGATGTATAAAGTATTCCCTAAAGCTTTTATTTGGCACACTTCCCCCAAGGAGTTAAGTACATCCTATACCAGGAAATATCTCACATAATTCTATCTAATAGATATTAGATAGAAAATTAAAATTGAAAGTAATGGCAAAAAACACAAGTACTTTTTCACTAACCTGATAGTAGGGAGAAAGACCACAATGCATTTTGCACTGAACCTTGTCTGCCTATATTTCCAATGCACATTGCGTCTGTGTTGCAAAGGAAAACAAAATCACACACTTCTTTGCATCTAATAAAACTTATCAAAATGTTTACTCTTGATCTTCTTTGAAGACTTTAAGGTGTCAGTTTCTTTTGGTTAGTTGAAGAAATTATACCACCTTGTGTTCATGTAGGTAATACACATTACAAGCATTTTTAAAAAACAATTACTATCCTGATAATAAATGTTAAAGTAGAAAACAACGTAGCAACCTGATTATTAACTAATTTTGATGTTTTTCTTTGTTTCCCAGTTTCATATTCCTCTTTTTTTCTTTTGGACAATGTGTCACCCACTTTGTCAGAAGGGCAGCTATTAATGTAGTTGAGGTATTGTAGCCTCATCCAAAGAATCAGATAAAAGCTTATTTACCTCATAGGAAAAATGTGTAAAGAAAATAGGAGAGATCAAAAGGAATCTTCAGTTTAGAAGTCCATTGAAATAAATGTTTAGAGAGGGAAATAAAATACAGAACACTTTTAGAGAAGCTATTTTGTGTCCTTGCTAAACCATCCTATTAACAAATTGGTCCCAATTCCATATATCCTAGGAGAAGCTCAAAAATGGATTATGGATGAATGAATGGCTTGAATGTGTAAACACCTGTAATTTTAATTTTTTATGTAAATGAAATGCTGCTATATTAATCCAGTGATAAACAATCCTAGATCTGTAACTATATCCCTGAGAGACATCAGTGAACTTAAAGATAAAAATTAACTGCTCAGATTTCCCTTTCATTCATTGGTATTTAATCCTTATTTATACTTTCAAGGCTTTTATTTTCCTCCTTTCTAGTTCCTCTTCTGTGTGTTTGCTTCTCCATATCTTACTATTATCTTTTTTTTTTTTTTTTTTGAGACGGAGTCTCGCTATGTCGCCCAGGCTGGAGTGCAGTGGCGCGATCTCGGCTCACTGCATCACTGCAAGCTCCGCCTCCCGGGTTCACGCCATTCTCCTGCCTCAGCCTCCTAGTAGCTGGGACTACAGGTGCCCGCCACCACGTCCGGCTAGTTTTTTGTATTTTTAGTAGAGACGGGGTTTCACCATGTTAGCCAGGATGGTCTTGATCTCCTGACCTCGTGATCCACCAGCCTTGGCCTCCCAAAGTGCTGGGATTACAGGCTTGAGCCACCGTGCCCGGCCACTATTATCTTTTTAAGGGAACAATCTATATCTTATTATTTTTTCTTTGCCTTCAGTGTCTTGTACTGAGACTTACCAATAAGAGTTAATTAATGCTCTCAAATTTACCCACATTTTAATATAATGATTATATAATGATTAAGTTTGATTTTACATTTGATGAAAATGAAGGACCTATTGAATTCCAGGAGATTCTTGTAAAATTATCAGGAACTGAAGCAAAGGACAGTGGAGAAAAGGAAATCTTAGGGCATTTTCCATGGAAATGACTGATTTTTATCCAAAGCTTTATAGTTTGTTTATAGATCTAAGTCACTCACATCATCAACATGGACGAAAAATTTATTTTCTGAGGTTTGTAACTTGTAATGTGAAACAGTAAAGCTAGGTGATTAAAGGGTTTCTGAAGATTCGCCTTTGGAGGAGAAATAGAAGTGATGGCACACTCAATAAACTTTGAAGAAAATTAATGTGGAAGGCCATTTTCCTCTTCTTGAGTTAAAATTATGACAGTTCTAAGCTACGAATTCTGAAGTACTTTTCCTATATTATGAAGTTCATTTAATCTCAAAAATCACAGCTGATACTCAAGAATATCTTTCTGTTCACTAAGAGTTACCTTTTTGTTTCATTATTATAGTTTAGTGTTATCATAATTCCCTTGAAGGTTCTTAACTTACAATCTACTAGTGTATCTGAAAGTTTTCATAAAATGTCAAGAATTGGATTTGAAATAAATAATTTACTTATTTTAATCAATAATTCAGAGAAGGCTGAGTTATGAAAGAGAAAAACTAAAAAAGCAAGTGGAAAACTAAAGGAAAGAAAAAACAGAATTATAAAGAAAAACTCCAAGGTATACTTTTCAATTCAAAAGAGGGGAATACCTCAAGAGACAAGAAGATATACCTCAAGAATACAGAGTTCCTAGGAGAGAGATTTGGCTCTCCTGGGAATAAGAATATGGAAGGCTTGTGTGGATAATTCTGTGATGTATAACACCAGGTAGTTAGATTGCCAGTGGCACTGGTTCAGAGCATCAGCTTGAAGCACACACAGAAATCCTGGAAATCCAGGAGTTTGGATTATACATAGTGAACCCAAGTTGATATGTTTTAAAACCTGGATTCCAAGGACAGTGATTATTTCACTTAGAATGCCAAAGACTAGAGCTCTGTAAGCATGATTGACATTCAGGAAAAAGAGTAATTTAATATCTGCATTGGAAGTAAATAATAAACACAAAATCTTGAGCTAAGGTGGTAGTGATTAATGGGGTAAATGTATTCATTGCAGGCTGGCAAGTGGTACGAGAGCATTCCAATGGCCTGTGCCAAGGTTGAGTGTGAGTGTGGAATAATATCAGGAGCTGAGGCTGCAAAGGAGGCCGAGCCAGACTCTGAAGGGGCTTCTAAGCCTCACTAAAGAATTGACACCTAATCCTGCAAGGGGTGACAACCAAAGGTTTAGACATTGGAAAGTGAAGGAATCAGGTTTTTCATTTGGAAAGATCTCAGGGCTTTGTTGAAGCTGGCAGTGGGGAAACCACTGTGAGTGTCTGCTGGGTGGGGGTTTAAGCCACAGTGATGTGAAGTAGAAAGGACATAGGTCTGAGAGAGTTAGGGCGTGGAATTCTGAGCACTGTCCCTTCACACTTGGCATACACATTTTCCTCATTTCCATGACCTGGTCCCTTCTTCCTCCCCCATCTCATGTCGCCTCATCTTCTCCTTCCCGCTGCCTCAGCTCCGCACAATGGCTTTCTTTAGTTCCCTGAACGTGCTGCACTGTTCCCACCTGCGCTGTTCTGTATGCCTGCCATACTGTTCCCCCTGCTTGTGCATTCTTCCTTCACGTCCCAGCTTACGGACAACCTCTTCAGACAGTCCTTTTCTGACCACTTGACAGTATCACAGTGGTTACAGCATAGGCTCTGGGCAAGACTGCCTTCGTTAGAATCTCAGGTTTGCTCTTTTGTCGAGTGTGCAGGCTGAAATTTTATGGTACAGGCTGGTCTTGGGCAAGTTATTTAAACTCACAATTCCCTTTTGCCATCTATAAGATGGGAATAATAGTGTAGATTACAAGAGTTAATCATTGGGCTGCATTCGGAACAGTGGCTGGCACATAGCGCTATAAGCATTAGCTTTTATCATTTTTACTTTCCATGTGTTAATAACTTGCCCACACTCCAGGTAGATTTCTCCTACTCCCTGCAACACATTAACTTAAAAAAATGTCTCCATAAAGTCATAAAAATAATGTTGATTTCTGGACAGCAATAAGGCTAACACACTGTATCTCGTATATCAGTAATTGGCTGTTCAGACATGAGGGGATCCCCAGGGATGATCTGGTTTCCCAGGCTCCACGGTCCCCTAGGATGATACCATGATTGCTTCTCTGTTTGTGCATAGGCACTTCTGATTGCAGAATGTCCGCTCTCCTTGTATCCCATAAAACCTGGCAAACCATTGGTGTGACTATTTTTTAAAAGGCTGTAACGTTATCTACCCAAAATGGTATAATTGTTAACTCTTTTTGGCAGGAGTAGAGCTTATTTTTACCCTTTTGTTAAACATTTTAGTATTCTCCATTTTAGGGGCATCGGAAGGCTCTACTTTATAATCGAGAAATCGATATTTACATTTTGAAAAAGTTATTAAGCTCTCACTTTTGTAATTTTCCAGGTAAACCATTCCATGATTCACCTTCTATTCAAACACAATAAAACACGAGGTGAGAAAAGTATACATAATGTTATTTTCACTTTCGCTTTCTTGCTTCCTATGTGAGTTCCTGTTATTAAATGCAATAAATACTTGATTAAAAAGAAACTTCTTCCTAAGTACATTCTATGATCTTCCCTGTGACTTGCCGGCAAACCAGGCAGACAGTAAGTTAGCACCACTGTGGTGAACCTGCTGGGCACCCGAGCTCTCTTCTCTCCAGGTCTGCGTGAAGATGTAAAGACGGGGAAAGCTCTGCCACACCAGTGCATGATTTGTCTGTCCAGCCCATTTGAGATGCACATGGGCACAGTATGAAAGACCAAGGAGGTCTGCCCTTTCTTGGGAGTGATGCCAAATGTGTCATAGTAGTTACAGCATAGACTCTGGGCCAGGCTGTCTTTGTTAGCATCCCAGGCCTGCCCTTCTGTCAAGTGTGCAGGCTGAAATTTTTCTGGGCAGGCTAGGCTTGGGCAAGTTTTAAAAACTCAGGGTCCACTTTTGCCATCTATAAAATGGGAATAGACTGGGCGTGGTGGCTCATGCCTGTAATCCCAGTGCTTTGGTAGGCATAGGCAGGAGGCTCGCTTGAGGCCAGGAGTTCAAGACCAGCCTGGGCAACAAAGCAAAACCCTGAATTCTTTTTCCCATAATTACTACTCCTACTCACATTCATACTAACAGGGTACACATTTTTTTTTTTCTCTCCGCATCCTAGCTAATGTTTATCTTTTGTCTTTTTGAACTACCAATGACCATTAAGCCATTCTTTGTTTGTTTGTTTGAGACAGGATCTCACTCTGTCACCCAGGCTGGAGTGCAGTGGTACAATCACAGCTCGCTGCAGCCTTGATCTCCTGGGCTCAAGCGGTCCTCCTGCCTCAGCCTCCTGAGTAACTAGGACTCACGCCATGAGTCCTAGGTGGCATGTGCCACCATGTCTGGCTAATTTTTGTATTTTGGTAGAGATGTGATTCTGACATGTTGCCTAGGCCAGTCTCAAACTCCTGGGCTCAAACAATCCACTCACCTCCACCTCCCATAGTGCTGGGATTACAGGTGGGAGCCACCATGCCCAGGCCCATTAAGCCATTCTAACAGGTATGAGGTGATAGCTTGTGATTTTGATTTTCATTTCCCTGATAATTAGCAATGATGATCACCTTTTCACATACTTGTTGGCTATTTGTAAGTCTTTTTTTTTTTTGAGATGGAGTCTCACTCTGTCGCCCAGGCTGAAGTGCAGTGGTGCGATCTCAACTCACTGCAACCTCTGCCTCCTGGGTTCAAGCGGTTCTCCTGTCTCAGACTCCCAAGTAGCTGAGATTACAGGCACGTGCCACCATGCCCAGCTAATTTTTGTGTTTTTAGTAGAGACGGGATTTCACCACATTGGCCAGGCTGATCTCAAACTCCTGACCTCAGTGATCCACCTGCCTCGGACTCCTGAAGTGCTGGAATTACAGGCATGAGCCACCGCAGGGCCAACTCCTCTTCTTTTTAAAAATAGTTTAATGCATTTTGGTAGTAAACTGACAGGAACAGCACAAAACAACATTAAAAACATGTACTTGCATGTAGAATTATTCAGAAAAATATAGTGAATGGATGGAATTTACTGTATGATAAAAGTGCTACTAACACCAGTTAGTTGCTGTCAAGAAATTTGTTTTTTTAAAAATCCAAATGCTGGCATTGTTCAGAAAAATTTAACAGCTATTTATAACTGCTATAAAAGTGAACTGCTGAAACTTGTTCAGCTGAAACATTTGGTGTACATTAATACTTTGTTTCCATGGATTTATATTACAAATTCACACAAAAATGAAAATGGAGAAACTGCCAATACCTGGTTTCTGTTCCCTATTTTTTCACTCACTGTCATTTACTTAGGTGCCTTTTGACTCCATGGGGGCAGCGGCAGGGGGAATCTGATGCTCAGAAATACCAATAAGAGGAAGAAGAGCTTTTTATTCTTTTCTTTGAGAATGGAATGTTTCCCATCTTAGTGGATTGTCAAGCAAGTTCTCCATGAATGCAGCATGGATGTCTTTTGGCATCATTGTTACACATTTAGCCTGGATTGCACATGGCTCGGTGTCTCCAGAAAGGCCATTATGATAGATCTCATTTGTTTCCCACAAAGCACCAGTAGCTGTGCTCTGGATGTGCTGCTCTGTTTTGAAGTCCTTAGCAGTTTCTTGCACCAGACGCTAGGAGGAAAGTTTATGGATTAGGCTTTCAGTGGATTTCTGAAAACATCTAATTTCACCAAGTGCCTTGGTATCCAGGTTGTTACCGGTGAAGTTTCGTCACCCATCCAGTAGATGGCACACTGGCCTTTGTAGTTTTTTTGTAGGTTGTTTTGAGGGCAATCTGTGTGGCATAGAGACCTCCTAACTCACCCCACTTCTCCTTCAGCTAGGGATTGGTGAGCTAGAGCTGTATGTCTTTTTTTGAGAAACGTCTATTCAGCTCCTTTGCCCATTTTAAAATTGGGTTGTTTCTCGGTATTCAGTTGTCTGAGTTCCTTATATCATTTGGATATTAGTCCCTTATTTAATACGTTAATTTTTATTGAACATATTCAATACATAAATATTGCAGATATTTTCTACCATTTGACAGGTTGGTTGCCTTTCGCTCTATTGATTGTTTCCTTTGCTGTGCAGAGGCATTTTAGTTTAATGTAATCCTGCTTGTTCATTTTTGTTTTTCTTGCCTGTGCTTTTGGTATTCATTTCTAAGTATTGTATTCTTTTTTGTTGTTATTGTAAATTGATTTTTTTCTTAATTTTTTTGGATAGTTCATTGTTTGTACAATTTGTTCAACATTTCAGCCGAATTCTTCTTATCAGCTAGCTTTTGGCATCTACCCCAGGGAAGCAAGTGCTTACATTCCATCCTCCTTGGAGATGTCAGACTTTCCTTAAATTTTGGGTTAATTGCTCATCCTATAACTTTGTTCTCTGATGCATTTAAAAAAGTTTAAAAAATTTTTGTCAGATTATCCAGCATTTGTTTTTTATAATGGTGGGAGCAAGTTTACTTTTCTTTTCTTTTCTTTTCTTTTTTTCCCTAGCTTTCTACTATTGGAGAAATATAATTTAAAACAAAAATCTTCTCCTAATCTAAAAATCTTCTCCACATAGGTAATACAGAGGAAAAACACTTTTAGTATTAAGTTATTAAACCAGAATGTGGTGTGCATTACACGCAATCTGCTAAGAGATTGCAAAGAGAAAGAAGTCTCACTCCTTTGTATAGCCAAGCAGTTACAACTCATTATATATATGTTTTCAAGAGACACAATAACTAGTTCTCAAGTAAGAGGGAATTGATAATACTATATGCCACACATGATTCATCCTAACTTTACCTGGTAATTGGGGTGACCACTTGTCATGGCTAAGTAGCTTTATTGGAGGAAAAACAAGTTTGTTATTTCTTTATGGCAGGAGGAAGTTTTGCCACTTCAAGATAGGTGCCTACAGAAGTTAAGCTCCTACCCTACAAAAACCAGGAGACGGGGATACTCTCTTGATGTTAGCATTTCAAAAAGATGGTTCCTAGGTCCTTGCGAAAGACATTCCTGGGCCATAAAGCTGACCAAAGGCCCATCTAATCTTCAAAAGGATTTATAAACATTTCAAAGAGATGAGAAAGTACATGCAAGTTTTCTAAGGTAAATGCTCTAAGAAAAAGGGGGAAAGTGAAATCTCTTCCCCCACTTTCAGCAGGGAGAATGAAGCCTCTTATTTTTAAATTTGTATTTGACCTCACTCTGTCTCCTATGTAACAGCTGGCATCTCTAGGTTAATCTGATAATGAAATGGTCTTGCAGTGATTTCCAGCAAAACTCTCCTACGTATTTTCCTCCTGGGATTTCAGGCCCACATTCTTATGGACCATGAAGCCTACATCCCTCATTTTACTTTTGAACCTATCTGTAAAGGGAGAAATAAGCCCAGAACCTAAGCTCCGTGTGTTCAGAGTGTGGTGCTCCTTCTTCTGAGTTGTTCTGTGTGGTGAAGCCAGGAAGGATGAAGATAATAATGACAACAAACGTGACATAGTTCTTACAATGTGCTGGGCAGTGTTTTAGGCGTTTTATATACATCAATATATCTTATCCGACAAATAACTCTAAATAAGGAAACTGTCCAAGAATACCCAATATTAAGTAATGGAGCCGGGTTCTGACTTCAGGATCAATGTCCCCACCCAATGAACTCCATGCACTTATAATAAAATCTAACATCTCTGATAATCCAGCAAAGAAGCCTCACTCGTGCTTGTACCTGTTTACATTCCACACCCTGGCTATGTTGTTTACCAGTCAGTTGCTTGACCTTGTCCACCTCTGTTTTTCTCAGGGCTGTTCTACATGCCCCACTGTACTTCTAGAAGGTTGGAATGTGCTTCCTTCTATGCTTCATTTGAAATACTACTTTTTCTTTGTGACCTTGATGCCCTCCAATCTAATTTAGATTACCAATTATAATCTACAGCTTGTAGAAAGGCGTTTTCTTCTCAACATCATGGTATATCATGTCTTTCACTGTTGAATGTCCATCTTGTCCACCGAACTGCAAGGTTTATGTAAACAAGGATCATTTTTTTTTTTTTTCTAAACTTATGATGCCTAGTGCTTAGCTAGTTTCCTGGCACAGAGTGACCACTCAATAAATACTTGTTGGTAAAACAAAACATGCATACAAAATGGATATCCTGGGGAACTGGGAAGAGGAAAGAGGCAAAATAAGAGCACAAAGCAAGTAAAATTACAGAACTTGTGAGTTCATTTTATGCAATCTTTTCAATTTCTAGAGAAGAAAATGACAGCTCACATAGATAAAGGTCACATGACTAGTGTGATGAAACAAAGACTTTAACATGCATTTTGTGACCACGTTCTTTTCACTTGCATTCCAAAACCTGTCAAACTGTGTCTTGAATTTAGGGGAAAAATCTTTCCATTTATATAGCTATGTTCATAGTTTTAAAAATAGCTTAACTTTAGGATATAAAGTTGTTTTGTAGTCATGCATTGCATGTGGCATGGTTTTATGTAAATATATGCATCATATGTGCTAACAAAGAAACTATTTGCCCAGAATTTAAAATCCAAGTTAGATCCCTTACTTAATTCTGTCTTTGGCTATTTTAATACTATAGATTCTGTTAATCTGATGTTTGTATATGTAGGAGTAAAATTAGATAAATTATGGTCAGAATTTCTAAGCAATATATGAGGTAAACTAAATTTAAGAAAGTAAAGGAATTTGTTAAGTATGAGCAGTCTGGAGAAGTCATGTCAAGATAACTGATTTTTAGAGATAACCGTAGACTGCAGTATAAGTTTGAAAGGAATCACTTAATTTTGGAATTGTAAGATCTATAATTATAGCATTGTTGTTTTCTGTTTTGTTTAAGTGTGTTAAAATTATGTTTAAGAGAACTAGAGTCATTGGAAAATACTAAATTTTGTTCTGAAAATAAATGTCCCCAAATGTAATCATTTATCAGACACCTGTGTCATCTTGATGTTGGTTTGAGGATGATTTTTTAATTCTTCCCCTGTAATATCAAAATATAAGAGAAATATTTCCTAATTAACAACAGAGCGTGATGCTTTGTTTTGGTTCTGGGCCTCCTGGAGCATCATGAGAAGGCGTAGGGATGCTCAACCTGAAGAGCAGGAGATGCTGCAGGCAGGACAGCTTGCTTGGAAGAAGTGGGAAAGGTGAGACTGATTGATTCAATACATTCTGACCAATCTGGGGCACTTACTGAGACATGAGCACCTGCATTTGCACTGATGTCAACCAAGAGGCACTGTAACAGCTGAAACAAAATAAAACCAGAGACATAAAAATACAGATTGGGAAATTGAGCAGATTCACTCTGGGGTACTTATGAGAGGGCCTTGAGAATGCCAGTATTATGGTGTGAAGAGTTGTATGGTACTGGCAGAAACCTGAGATCTTGAATTTATAGGTTAGGGAAAAGAAAAGGAGGAACTGTGGTATTTGTCTTAATGTAAGTATTTCCTTCGTGCTGTGTTACTGTCCCCATTTACCCATCCTTTCATCCACCATCCGGTGATAAGTCATCAAACTGTCTTTCTAGGCCCTGCTCAAATTTTATCTTTACCAAAATTGATATGGTTTGGCTGTGTCCCCACTCAAATCTCATCTTGAATTCCCACGTGTTATGGGAGGGATCTGTGGGAGGTAATTGAATCATGGGGGCAGGTCTTTCTTGGGCTGTTCTCGTGAGAGTAAATAAGTGTTATGAGATCTGATGATTATATATGGGGCATTTTCCCTGCACAAGCTCTCTTCTCTTGCCTGCTGCCATGTGAGAAGTGCCCTTTCATCTTCTGTCATGATTTGAGGCATCCCCAGCCACGTGGAACTGTAAGTCCATTAAACCTTTTTTTTCTTCCCATTCTCAGGTATGCCCTTATCAGCAGCATGAAAACAGACTAATACAGTAAATTGGTACCAGTAGAGTGGGGCGCTGCTGAGAAGATACCTGAAAATGTTTAAGTGACTTTGGAACTGGGTAACAGGCAGAGGTTGGAACAGTTCAAAGGGTTCACAGACAGGAAAATGTGGGAAAGTTTGGAACTCCCTAGAGACTTCTTGAATGGCTTTGACCAAAATGCTGATAATGATGTGGACAATGAAATCCAGGCTAAGGTGGTCTCAGATGGAGGTGAGGAATTTGTTGGGAACTGGAGCAAAGATGACCCTTGTTATCTTTTATCAGAGACTGGTGGCATTTTGTCCCTGCCCTAGAGTTTTTTTGGAACTTTGAAATGGAGGGAAATGATTTAGGTATCTGGCAGAAGAAATCTCTAAGCAGCAAAGGATTCAAGAGGTGACTTGGGTGCTGTTAAAGGCATTTAGTTTTAAAAGGGAAACAGAGCATAAAAGTTTGGAAAATTTGCAGTCTGACAATGCAGTAAAAAAGAAAATCCCATTTTCTGAGGAGAAATTGAAACTGGCTGCAGAAATTTGTATTAGTAACAAGGAGCCAAATATTAATCCCCAAGACAATGGATAAAATGTCTCCAGGGCATATTAGAGGTCTTCACAGCAACCCCTTCCATCACAGGCCTGGAGGTTTAGGAGGAAAAAGTGGTTTTGTGGCCTGGGCCCAAGGTCCCTATGCTTGTGCAGCCTAGGGACTTGGTGCCCTGTGTCCCAGCTGCTCCAGCCATGGCTGAAAGGGGCCATTGTAGAGCTCAGACCATGGCTTCAGAGGGTGCAAGCCCCAAGCCTTGGCAGCTTCCATGTGGTGTTGAGCCTGTGAGTGTACAGAAGTCAAAAACTGAGGTTTGGAAACCTCTGCCTAGATTTCAGAAAATGTATGGAAATGCTTGGATGTCCAGGCAGAAGTTTGCTGCAAGGGCAAGGCCCTCATGGAGAACCTCTATCAGGGCAGTGCAGAAGGGAAATGTGGGGTTGGAGCTGCCACACAGAGTCCCTACTGGGGCACTGCCTAGTGGAGCTGTGAGAAGAGGTCCACTGTCCTCCAGACCCCAGAATGGTAGCTCCACCAACAGCTTGCACCATGTGCCTGGAAAAGCTGCAGACACTCAATGCCAGCTTGTGAAAGAAGCCAGGAGGGGGGCTATACCTTGCAAAGCCACAGGGGCAGAGCTGCCCAAGGCCATTGGAGCCACCTCTTTCATCAGCGTGACCTGGATATGAGACATGGAGTCAAAGGATGTCATTTTGGAGCTTTAAAATTTGATTGCTTCAGTGGATTTCAGACTTGCATGGGCCCTGTAGCCCCTTTGTTTTGGTCAATTTCTCCCATTTGGAATGGCTGTATTTACCCAATGCCTGTACCCCCATTGTATCTAGGAAGTAACTAACTTGATTTTGATATTACAGGCTCATAGGCAGAAGGGATTTGCCTTGTCTTGGATGAGACTTTGGACTGTGGAGTTTGAACTGTTGCTGTAATGAATTAAGACTTTGGGGGACTGTTGGGAAGGTGTGATTGCTTTTGAAATGTAAGGACATGAAATTTGGGAGGGTCCAGGGGTGGAATGATACCTAAATCATTTCCCTCTAATTCAAAGTTCCAAAAATCTCTAGGGTGGGGACAAAATGCCACCAGTCTCTTTGATAAAAAATAACAAGAGTCACCTTTGTTCCAGTTCTCAACAAGTTCCTCACCTCCAAATCTCATCTTGAATTCCCACATGTTGTGGGAGGGACCCAGTGGGAGGTAACTGAATCATGGGGTCACTTTCCTGTGCCATTCTCATGATAGTGAATAAATCTCATGAGATCTGATGATTGTATATGGGGAAGTTTCCCTGCACAGCTCTCTTCTCTTGTCTGCTGCCATGTGAGATGTGCCTTTCACCTTCCGTTATGATTGTGAGGCATCCTTAGCCACCTAGAACTATAAGTCCAGTAAACCTTTTTTTTCTTTTCAGTCTTGGGTATGTCTTTATCAGCAGTATGTAAATGAACTAATACAGTCTTCCTTTGTCTCTTAACAAAGTTAATCTCCTATATTTTATTAATCATCTGATAATAAATATTTGAGTCCCTTTTTGTTTCAAGCATATTTCAGAGTCTTTTTTTTTTGCATTGATCCTCAAATAACTTTTAAGTAGGTATTTTTATTATTCCCAGTTTGGGTTCACGAAAGGTTGTATAACTTGTCTGAGGTTATAAATTTAGAAAATGCTTAAGCCAAGGCCAAACCCAGGCAATGCCATTCCAGAGCCCACAGGTTTTCCTCTTTCTTGCCATAGGATTTAAGCTAGGGCGGTGTTTCCTTATGTGGGGGCACATACCCTGGTGCATGAGAGGACTTAGGTGGTATATGCAAGATCATTAAGCAATATTGAATCATATATGAATTTTGGTCCCTTTCCACCCCTTCTGAACACATCAAGGAGAAAGTTTTATTTTGGTCCTGGTCTTGAACAACACTCACATGTGTAGTGTCTTTCTTTGGGGATGGGGGAGGTAGGACAGGCAACCCAGTCTAGATAACATTTCATAAGGCTTTTTGTTTCCATCATATGTATTTCACAGTTGTCTCTTATTTATAAAAGCTTCTACTGGTTCTTTATTTATGTTTAATGGTATGAAATTTAAATTTTAATAATTTAATGAAAGTCGATTGAAGAAAGGTATGAAGTAGGCATTAGTAGGTAAGTAATATCAATATGGCAAAATCATGATGGTGGCACCCTAAATGACTTATTTGGAGAACACTGAACTGAACAAATTCCTTTAACAATGAAACCTGAAATTATGCAAAAGTCCTGACCGGTGTAAGCAGTGGGTGTTCCCATAGTTGTGGGAGGCTAGTTGTGTTTCATGTGATCAGACACTTTAGAAGGAGTGTACCACACTGCATTTTACTTACTAGCTCTGTCTTCCCTGTGTGCTCCTTGTGGGTAGGGATAATCTATTCTTTTATTTTCCTAGAATGCCTGCCCTTTATTGGTGCCTAGGAAATATTGGCTGAATGAAAATATAAATATATACTTAATATTACTTATAGTGGATCATAAGATTATTTGATAAACATGCCACATGTAGGTACCTTACAATCATTTACAATATAGTTTCCTTCATAGTTAACTGAAATAACTATATTCAGTTATTGTATATTATATAAATAATTGTTTCAATTTTATGACTGGCAATACTGGCACACAGAGAAGTATTTGACTTAGAATTATAGGGTTTTGGAGCTGGGGGTACTCTTAGATTTTGTTGAGTCTCACTAACTTTACTAGTCTACAAGCAGTCAAACTCACATCCAAGGTCATACAGGTCATTAGTGGAGGAGGTGCAACTCATAATAGTTTTTATTATAGGGTTGGTAGTTATGTGAACAAGTGTATCAATCCTGTGTGAACTCTTACCAGTTGCTGACTGTACTATGATTTAGCCTCTTTTAAAATGAAGTTTTCTAAAAAGGAAATTGGATACTCTAATATTTACTTCATAGGGTTATTAGGAGGACTATGTAAGATTATTAAAGTGCTAAGTATAACCTATGAAAAGCGTTTAATAAATAATAGCCTATAATACAGGTAGTAACACTACTAATACTACTACTAGTGATAGCATGGTAATAGTAGGGGTGTAGTAACAGAAATGGTGGTTCATGTAGTAGTGATATAAGCTTATCCAAGTCTTTCTGACACCATCATGAAGTTCAGAATAGGGAAGAGACAGCACCAATCTCTGTCTGAAGGGCTTAATAAAGGAAACACCAAGAAGGTGAGATTTGAACGAAAAGTATGAAGGAAGAGTAGAAATCACTTACCTAAATCACTTAATAGGTAAATTGCAGAGAAGGGTTTTCCTGGCATAGAGATTAGCCCATGCCAAGTGGGCATGTTATGTTTTCTATGGCTGGAAGGAACAATGCATCTGCAGAATGTGCAGAATATCAGACTGTGAAGTTGGATGGGAGTGGACTCATGTCGTGCTAAACACGTTGGAATTTTCCTTAACATTGTGATGAGACATCAAAATATTTTAAGCAGGTTAGTAAGCAGATCAGATTTGGGTTTTAAAAAGAAAACTCTAGAGGTATTATATGATGGATAGATAAGATGAACTAGCTTGGAGACGCAAATATCTAAGAGAGGTACTATTCACCTTTAAATGTATAGTTCTATTTGATTCTGACAACTATATGAGAGACTGTACTCTTGATGCAGCCTTCCAAGAAAGAGACAGGAATTAAAGAGTTTTATCAAAATGATAACAACCATAAATAACTGTCAGCTGCTGAAATGAGTAATGGAAGGAGATCAGCTTCAGCAGCTGGTGAGCTTGGGCAGCGAGCGTGATGACAATCCATGTTTTTTGCTATTTGATGAGAGTTAGTCCCACATATACCATTCATTTAAATCTATTTCTTTGGAGATGCTGTAAAGTCTCAAAATATTTTCCTTTATAATGAGTTGATTCATCTTAGCTGAATTAAAATGTGAATGTGCAATAAGGAGAACTATTTTTTTTAAAGACCCAAGAAAAGGTAAATATTGTCATAAAATGTAAATGTATAACTAATTTAATGACATATCTTTTATATTTGAATAATAGAAACTTCTTCCAGGGTCACCTTTCTTATAGTACATACGTCTAAGCTGTGCTTATAGAATAGGAGTAATAAAAGAGAAAATCCTAAACTCAGTGTTTAAAGCAACCCTTAACTGGCATTAAAACAAACAAACCAACCATAAAACCTATAAAACCTATGAGGGAATTAGGGTCTGTCACTCATTGAGACTTTAGAATTCATATGCTTATTTTTCGCAGTAGTTCAGGCAGTAGTTCCTTTTCTGGCAACTCCATAAAAATAATTCATAGAATCAAAGAATGTTCAAGTTGGGAAGCATTTTGGGGATAGCTTGCCCAATGTTTATCTGATAACATTATTGCAGAGATTTTAACCTTTAAATAACCCTCCAGAGAAGTAATGTAACTGACAGCTTGTGGTTTGCATTAGAGATGTTGACAGGTATGAGAAGTATATGGGGCATTTGTGATTATTTCTTTTTCAGGTCACTTTTTATTGGCATGTATTTACTTACTTTTAGATGTTTGTTTCATCATGCCTCACATCATCATTGTGTATCCAAGCTGAGAACTAATCTTTCTGGTCAATAAACAGTTTGTGATGTTTATCTTGGGTTTGCTCATTGTATCAGTAATGATTAAATTTGAATATTGAATGACATTGAATGACTAAGTAAGTAGGTGACTCCTGAGGAAGCTGCATACTACATAGAGTGCATTAAATACAGAGCTAAAATGTTTTTTAAATAAATGTTTTGTTTTCCATACTTGTCACAGGGTATCTTAGGGAACTCTGGCAGAAGGAATAAGATGGAATTTCTAATAAAGGCCTTTAGGAAATATTTTAGGTGATAAGTTTTAAAAATATTATATCTAGTATACTTTTCAAAATATGAAAAGAAAGGGACAAACAAGGTACATGCTTCTTAGCTGTTGTTGGGTGAGTGATTCATTTTCTTCCAGTTGCGGGGAGAGGTGCAGTCACCAAAAACAAGGGTTGACTGGGAAGGAAGGAATTTTAAGAAAAATGGATGAAATTTAATCTCTGATCATTGACACAATTATAAATACCAAATTGATTTTTCCCCAGAGAAAAATCTCCCCTTCAGAACTCCTTTTCTTTTCTAAATCAGTTAGAAATATAACTTTAAATGAAATTAAAGCTCTAACATTTGCCATAGAAACTGTCTCCAAGTTGTAAATTGAATTCGACTGATTATAAATGAACTATATATTTTGATCTTTATATTTGTGATACAGATAATCAAATTATAGTATTTGATAGAGATCAGGGAGTTTATTACCTGTTATATAAGAGTTCAGCATTTAGTACCAATATGCAAATAAGCAAAGCAATTCTTATGTTTGTGATATTGAAAAGTAAGCCGATGCATGGGTTGAGCAGATATGACGTATTTAGAGTATCTCTGAGGGAAACTAACACATAGCATCTCTCTTGGCTTCCCTGATTCTAAACATGTTAAGATATAAAGCAAGGGAGTGAGGGAGAACCTTATTGCTGCAGGAGGCTGGGGTGGATGATGTGATCCTAGGTCTGTTAGACAAGTGGGTCTATTGAAGAACCCCATAATTAGTCATGATCTTCCCACCTGGGCACGGGATGCTGAGGGGCAGGCTCCTATCCCTGGAGATGCTGCAGAGAAAGTCTGCTCACTGCAAGTTACCTTTTCTATGCCTAAATTTTGACTTCTTTCTATGATTACATCTTTTGCGAGTTATGCCTAGAAGTGAAATTTCTACATTGAAGGGGGATGTGCTGATTAACCTCAATATAAATAGTGTTTACAGTGTGCACATCTTATTCACTTTTGTATTCACTCTCATTGGACAAATCTTGATTAAACACCAAGAACATTGCAGGCCCTGTGTGACACACTGGAGAAGAGAGAGTAGAGGAGAAGACAGACACCAGTTTCTTCTTCCGCAGCTAAAGCTTAGTGAGTGAGGCAAACATTTAAACATGAAAAATGCTTCTGAGAATAAGTGACATTCAGCCTGAACCCTGATAACTGACCTAGGAAGGGTGAGTGAGTGGAGAGAGTAAAGGATCCAGGCAAAGAAAACTCCAGTAACCAAGTCTCAGAGACAGGACAGCCTGCGCTTCCATGGATGAAATGTTTTCTTTGTTTTAGTTCATCTGTGGTTCACTCTGAACAAATCTTTACATTTGTTTAAATAATTACTTGCAGGCTACATGTTGGGTACAGTGTACACTGCTCTGGTGATGGGTGCACTAAAATCTCAGGAATCACCACTAAAGAACTTAGCAATGTAACAGAAAACCACCTCTACCCCAAAACTATTGGAATTAAAAAAAGAATCTTTAATTGCAAAATAACTTGATGTCTATGTTTGCGTTATTTTAAAAATATATTTACAAAAAATTAATTCTAAGTGTTATTGGCCTTAATGTTTATTAAAGGTCATGTTATTCTAAGCCTTCTTTCTTTTTTTAGATTTCTTTGCTTTGTTTTGTCTGTAGTTTGCTTCAAGCAAAATTTTTCTTACAGGAATTTACATGAAATATGCAAGCACTCTTTAATGATGTTTTTCTTAGAATTATGTCTTAATTTTAAAAAATTACTACTACTACTACTACTACTACTACTACTACTACTACTACTACTACTACTACTAAAATCTCACCAGAAACTTCCTCTTTGTCTTATTCTCTTTTATTTCTTTTGCCTGGTATAAAATGCCACCTTCCCATTTGCAGACTCAAGTCTTCCTTTAGTGCAAGATTTTTCTTTTGTTATGTTTTTATTGATTTATTCTATTTGTTGTTGTCTTTTCTTCAGAAAGAGAAGTAATCTGCCACATCCTCCAGATAGGTATCTTACACCTCATATACCTCCTCACACCAGTCTTTGTTCTTCTTCTTTTCTTTTTTTAGTGGCTTAGAAGAACATGCATTTGCTCTCTTACAGTTCTGAAAGTCAGAAGTCCTAAAATCAAGGTGTCAGCAGGGCTGCCTTCCTTCTGGAGGTGCTGGGGGGAATCTTCATCTTTTTCAGCTTCTAGAGGCCGCTGGCATTCCATGACTCTTGGTCCCTTCCTCCATCATCAAAGCCAAAAGTGTAGCAATTTCCACTCTTAAATCCCTGGCAGCATGCTCACTCGAACGCCCTTTCTCAAACTCTCAAATCTTTGTTCTTTTTCCCTCCCTTTGGGAGGATTCTTCAAATGTCTCCTAAATTGCTGAATTCATTTTTTTTGCTTTGTCAGATCTACTGTTTGTTGTTCTAATATTGATTTTAAAACTTGGTTATATTTTAGATTCCATATAATCTTTTGTTAATCCATCCTGCTCTTAAATTTCTGTCTCCATCTCAGTCTACTCTTAACTTAGTTCTATTTTGTGGACACTATAGTGCAGTGGTTAAGGGTGTACAGTGTGGATACAGGCCACATGGGCTGCATTAAGGCCCTGCCGCTTGCTAGCTGTGTGGCTGGGAAAAATATGTGGAATCTGTGCCTCAGGTTCCTCATCTGTGAAATGGGGACAAGAAAATTGCCTGTCTCATAGAGATGCTGTGAGACTAAGAGTCAATTCATTTGCCATGGTTAGTAGTCAATAACGTAGTTTCTAATTCACCCATAGTCTATATTTTTCTAAATTTTTCAGAATAATTATTTAGAATTTCATCCAGCTGTTGTTGCTTGTATCAGTATGTGTGTATACATGTCATGTGTGTTTTGTTACTTATCTTTTAAGGCATCAAGTTTTATTCAGCCTTAATATTTTAAAATTCTTAATTCTTTCCGTAATCAATTTGGTTGGCCTTGAACGTATCTTCTCAGTTATTAAATGGATGGACTGTTTGGCATGTATTTCCTTTAGTCAGTTTTCTGGGAGTGGGAGGTGCAGATTTATTTAGTGTAATTTACTAAAGGACTGAGTGCTTGGTCCAGGGCCTTTTAATAAGGTGAAGCTTAAGGCTGGCGCATCAGAAGCCGTCTATACTTCTTCCTTTTCCAGGACAAGGCGTGACAAATGGCAATCCAGCCGACGTTGCCCCACAGCTCTCCCAGCTTCAGCTCCTAGCACTTAGTCCTTCACCCAGCTGTTCTGTGCATCACTCCCCAGTATCTTCACCCCAGCTACATCCTGTTGCCGGGGGCTGTTGTCTTAGAGAGACAGGAATTAATGGGGCATGAAATAAATCTTGTCATTCAGGAAGTGGCACTCACATGCTTCTTTCTCAGTGACCTGAGCAGTACTCAAGTAACGTTTCAACTTCTCATTAAAACAAAATCTGTCTGCGGGCTGCAAGTTGTAGTGGGTGAAGATGGAAATCCTCAGCTCTCATGTTTTGCATCTTTTTGTCCTCCTGAACAGAAGGTATCAGATGGTGGTTAAGGATTCACAATATAGACTCACATAGACCTGGTTCAAATTCCAGCCGATTGGTGGGTATTCCAGGTTAAAACAGTTAATCTCTTTGAGATAAAGTTTCTTCATCCATAACAAATGGATGTAATAAAATAAAAGTTTCTCCTCCGTGCTCATGTAAGGTTTTAAATTAGAAAATGTTCAATAAATGGCAGCTGTTGTCAGCCTGGAAACATCCCTTTCCTTTCATCAGCTCACAGCACAACTTTGTTTTCCCCCATGTGTGGGGCTCAAGACCTAGCCCTCAGTTCTTGTAGAAAGTTGTGATTGTTGAGAGGTGCTCACAGGGTTGTCAGTGGTAGGATAGCAGAGAGGTTGGTGGGGTGTTCAAGGCTGATACAGACAGTCAGCTGAATTTGGGACTGAGACACACAAATCCTCTGATAACCAAATTCCCTAACTTCCAGAAGAGATTGAGGACTCTGCAGACAAGTTATCCCCAGGGCTGCAGGACTTGATGACTTTCTCTTCTGCCCCTGCTCAGGCGGGGACGCAGTGCTTACTGTTGGCAATCTACATTTCCATTATTCCTAAGCACTGGCACTTTCTGGAAAGCAGACATTTCCCTGAATGGAGGGACCCAGAATTTCAGACCTCAATCTCCTTATGACCCCAGACCTGGAGACATGTTCTTCATCTTCATCTGGGATGTCTCCACTGATCCTTGAGGTCCTCAAACAGAAAGGGATTTCTTCCTTTGACACTCCCCTCCCTCCCCTTTTAAAAGCCAGGACTTGATTATCTCTAGTGGTATTCACACTTAGAACATTTTTAAAAATCAATCTAATTGACTACACTGGGAGCCTTTTCTTATATAGCATCTTAGTTCCCTTAAAAAAAAAAAACACCTCATATCACCTTCACCCAATACTTTTCATACATCGTAGACAGAGTGGATCCCCGAAATAGCTCTATTATTCCTCTCCCTAAAGTAGAGACATAGCTGGGAATTCATTTTAAAGAGGACAGTTGATTACATTTATATAATAACTATTACCCTTTGTCCTGCCAGTTTGCCAAAGGGCTTCATCTAAACTTCAGTTTAGAAAGGCCCCGTGGATCCCGGCAGATCATCCTCTGGTATTTTCAGTGTTGTTGAAACTTTATATTTCTTTGTGTTTTCATGAGGGTGAATCAAGAATCACTAGCCTTCCAATATCTGATCTCAGGTTCCCCTGTTCACATTTATGAAATGGGTAATTTTTCTTATTTGAATGGAAAAAATTTCAACTTATGTAAATGTTTATAAAAATCTTGAAGACTAACAATAATTCTTTGTAATCTTACCTTCTTTTTCAGCTGAATTTTATTCTGTTTCTGAATACAGTTAGAGTTCTAGCTACCAAAATCTGGGAGACCAATGCAGTTGGGCATGACACAAGGAAGCAATACAGGTAATTTCAGGACAGACACCATCAGAGGAAATATTTTCCTTCCTTCCTTCCTTCCTTCCTTCCTTCCTTCCTTCCTTCCTTCCTTTTTCTTTCTTTTTCTTTTTGGCAGAGTATCACTCTGTTGCCCAGGCTGGAGTGCAATGGCACAATCTCAGCTCACTACAACCTCCGCCTCCCAGGTTCAAGCAATTCTGATGCCTCAGCCTCACGAGTAGCTGGAATTACAGGCATGTGCCATCATGTCCAGTTAATTTTTGTATTTTTAGTAGAGATGGGGTTTTGCCATGTTGGCCAGGCTGGTCTCAAACTCCTGACCTCAGGTGATCTATCTGCCTTGGCCTCCCAAAGTGCTGGGGTTACAGGTATGAGCCACCGTGCCCAGCCTTTGGTTACTATTTCAAGTAAAGAACAGATATAAATTGATTTGAAATACCTTCAAGAGATTAAATTTGTGAATGTATATTTATTGTGTGATTTATCAGAAAAGCATATATATTAAGAAAACATAAGTAACTCCAAAGACTACACCTTGTGCTTAAATTCTAAGTATATTTTAAAATCTGTTTTTAGCAGGTTGGGATGTTCCCATCAACCGTATGTGAACTCACAGAAAATACCTTGATGATCTTGGCAGACAATTTTATTTGCATTTTACAAATATGTCATAACTGAAAAGATCAAGTAGATTTGCTGTATTGTTTCTAATCTTTACATCAAACTGTCTCTCACTAAATACGCAAATGTATTGATTGAGAGAGGTCCATTCTTCGGCCTTTCATGAGGAAAAGGACAATCGAGTGTTTGTGATCGTTATCAAACTATCTTCAGGTTGTGTGCATTTCTCATAATGATCATTTTGGAAATTTTGAATATTAGTGGCATCTATCCAACTGGACATCCAGTAATCAGGTAGATGTGGATTTGGTTTTATAATCTTCAGTTAACTATTTATTTCTGCCTCAGATTGTTATGAAATGCTGTCTCAGACATAGAGAGGAAAAACATCATAGTCAGCATTTTGATCTTCTCTCATGAATCTTCCATAAGTCCTCGTTGATTTAGTCATCTCCACCATTTAGGTCGTATTTACTGTTGCGCTGCAAAGACTACAGGTATGGCCTGCAGGATTCACAGTATCCTATGCCCATAGGATGCACAGTATTAACAAATCAGCAGCTGCCAGTGCCAGTTATTTTTCGTGTGCTGTCAGTGGTAGTATTATACATTGTGCATGAGTTTACGGTGAAAGGTCTATGCTATACTAACACAGCTTATCTCTCACGTCACATCCCATCTGTGAAGACACAGGCCAAAGGATAGAATAATAAGAAATGTAAATAACTTTTCACTCTTCTTCATAAAGTGGAAGAGTGTAGTGGTGTTTGGAAGCTACTTACTTCTCTAGTTCTGAACAAAGCTGCTTATTTCTATAGTTCTGAATGACATGAACTAATATTTTTAGTAAAGTGTTGCCCAAGGGACATGAGAAATTTTGGAGGGAACAAAGGGTGACCTATCTTTAAAAATGGATAGAATAGACAACATTTTGAATTAATTCATGGAGGATTATTTCCCAGAACAATTGAAGAGAATAATTTATCAAGGATTGAAATAATCAACTACTGAGAATTCAGAATAACTTTGAAATAATCTGGTGCCCAGAAGATTTCAAGTATGAAATTGTTAATTAGAACAGTTTAGACTAATGGAAGTCAGAAAAAGTATTTTTCAGCCAAATACATTTTTTAATGGCTGAAACATATTTAATATCCTTAATTATGTCCAAAGTTAAGCCACAGATAAAAATGTAGTGAAAAGTGACTCTTTTTTTTCAGAGAAAAATGTGGGAACCTACTTGACACCAGTTTGAGAATTCAATTCCATATTCTGTTTCTGAGGCCATAGATTTTCAAGTTCAAATAGCATCTCACTTTTTAAATACGCTTAGGAAAATTAAATCTGTGTCCCTGTCTCAGTGACATTCCTACAATGAGGGTTAATTGAGTATTTAAATTTATATCAGCTAATTTTTTTACCTTTACACTTATCTTCCATTCTGTTATTTCCTTTGTCTAACAAATGTTCAAATATTCTTGCTAAAATAAAACGATACAAAATTTCCAAATGGTGGCATCTAAAACAGTTACAAAGCATGTTTCCATGCATACTACTATGAAAAACTAAAAACACCTTTCAGAGCTGAGATAATCTCTCCAGGTGAATGTGTGCTCACACACAAAATAGACAGACTTCTGAAAAGTACATAAAATCTCTTAGTTGGCATGGTGGTTTAAAATGGAAAGGAATTAATCAGTTCTTAAAATAATTTTTTATTTTGAGATAATTGTAGATTCACATACCATTGCAAAAATCATACAGAGAGATCCCATATATCTTTTGACCCATTTCCCTCATTGGTGACATAGTGTATAACTACAGTTTACAATGATTTACCTTAAAACAAAATTGTATGAGTAAAATTCAATCATCTATTAGATTTAATAACACAGAAAATACATTTTTTTTCCCTTTAAATTACAACTCAGTTACTTCATAAAATAAGAAGAGGTTGCCAGGCCTGGAAAAACAAGAGATATGAAAAAATGCAAGATTTGGTGAAAAAGAATACTTGGATGTTTTGACTAATTTGACTTCCCATTTAATATTAGACAAAACTCATATTTAATGTTTATTATTTTCAGAATAAATCCAACCAGTATTTATCATGTAGCATGCTAGTAAAGAGGAGAGGTTTTAAGGCCACATCCATCACTTACTTCATCACACTGAGTGGATACTTTCTCTCTCTGAGCCTCTATCCTCTCTTGGCAATGGGACAATAATAGTTCTCTCCCATGGTTGTTAGAATAAAATGAGGCAACCAGCATGGGATGTAACAGGAGCATGGTGCTTGATGGCCAGTAGCGTCATTTGCTGAATGCCCGCCTTGAACCCTCAATTTAGGTGGGGATGGGCAGAGACAGAGAGAGTGGGAGTGATAGATATTATGATTGATTTAATGAAATAAAATGAGGAAAGTACCAACAGAGATGCCCATACAAAGTGCTATGTATACAGAAAAGAGGGAAGGATTAATTCAAGGCCACGGGGGATCAATCAAGAAAGGCTTAAGAGCAATAGTAGTTTCTTTTTAAAACTAAATTGATTCTTAAAAGAAAATCAGAGATTTTCTAGAGCTACTCACCTGGAGAGAAATCACCTAGGGAGAGAGAGCACAGAATTAGGAATCTATTTTCTAAACAGAACACGGGGTCCCAAAACCACCTGACTTCTTTGCATTCCTCTCATGGCTTTGCCCTTGGACACAGAGCACACCACGTTTCCAGCAAGCCAGAAGACTGCTATCAGTTGGTACATCCCTGAATCATCTTATTAGACAGCTGTGCATTTTCAGAGAACCAGGGTGTAAAAACGTACCATGTGCATGGGTGACCATATGGACGCTGAAAAATATCAGTGCCCAGGATTGCTACATGATTTGAATAGAGAGGAAATGTCCATTTTAAGTGAACAGCCAGACCCATGACCCATGTACACATTTGCCTGGCATATGCACACTAGCAAAACTCATCAATATTCACAGGGCTATAATTAGTTACATTCCACTGAACAGAATTTGTATTTCTATGGGCAGGAATTATTTGCATCACTGTGGTAGGCATATTTCTATACTGGCCCCCAAGATTCCTGCCCCTGGGTGTATAAGCCTTATAAAATCCCTGCTCCCCCAATATCCTTTGCCTTGAGTGTGGGTAAGACCTATGATGGGGTAGCCTTTCCATTGGTTAGTTTACTTTATATGACAAAGATGTTAGGATAGTCATTCCTGTGATTATGATGTGTTATATAAGATTCCATCCTGTGAGCCTGGAGAGAGATTCTCTGACTGACTTTGAGGAAGCAATCTGACATGTTGTGAGGGCCTATAGCTAGAACCTGAGAGAAGCCTACGGGTGTTGAGTGACCCCTGGTTGACAGCCAACAAATAGCCCTGCAACTGCAAGAATCTGAGATTTTTCTAGCAATGTGAATGAACTTAGAAGTGAACCCTGAGGCCCAGGTAAGAATGCAGCCAACACCTTAATTTCAGCCTTGAGAGACTGTGGGCCAGGGACCCAGGGTATGCGCCTGGACTCCTAGCCTATAGAAACTGAGAGAGAATGAATGAGTACTGTTTTAAACCACTAAATTCGTAGTAATTTGTTATACAATAGAATATGAATATAATTACTACCGGTTTTCTATAAATGAACTTCTATCTCCATGGAGTTATAAAAGAGCTTAGTCCTAGAAAAACAGGGAGAAAACCCAGATGGCTGAGCCTGCAGGATACTCACTACATTTTGGTTGCCTAAAGCAACTTTTCCTTAACTGCATTGAACCAAACTGTCCCTAATGTTCACATTTGTGATAATTTCACAGTGTGCTCCATTGGTGTAGTTTTTGTTTTCACTTAGTTTTGGGCTCCTAGTCATACACAGTAGGAAAAATCGCAGCTTGATTCTGAGAACAGTCTCTGGGAGGATTTACCCTTTCATCTTAAAGGAGGAAATATAATTTTTGTTTCAGAGTGATGTTCGACAAGACTTTCAGGGTTTTGCAAGTGAGTTAATGCTGTCCCCTTTTATCTGATTAGGCTGAACTAAAAGGCCATGAAGGCACTCAGTGTCCTGCCCAGATAGGCAGTGATGGAAAGAGGGCACTCACCATCAGGATTCAGGAGAACAAGCATATCCCAGGGAGCCCTGACAGGTGAAAGGACTAGTTTGGTCAGAGGAACCCGCTGTTTATCAGGGATCTTACCTTGGATGGAACAGATTTAAGATAGAATCTTCATATTGAATAGACTGTAGGTAGCTTGAAGTATGAGGTGTGAAGACCAGGAGCAGCATAGGAGAAAGCCCATAGGCTGCAGGGAAGCTCTGAATGTGAGGACGAGTGGGTGGAGCAGATGGTTCAGGCACTAGTGAGAGATAAGACAGACAGAGGACGATGAGGTGGAGCAAATGTGCAACCCCACCTACATCTACACTAGGCATTTCAATATAATTTCAATATGATTTTATGGGACACTTTAGCTCCTATTGTCAAAAGGGTTATGATAGGGAAGTGTATGTACATGGAAGACGGTTCCCAGTGGAGGCTGAGAATATTATAGCTCATATGGACTTCTAGGCCCTATTTCCTCATTTTGGAGATAAAACTAAATCACAATCACACAAGTAGTTAATATCAAGTCTGGAACCTGAATCAAGATCTCTGCAGCCTTAGTCTAATGTGATCTCTACTCACTCACACAGCTTATTTCCGAGAAGAAAAACAGATAAATAAAGCAGCTGGAGGAAAGACTAGTGAGAAAGGAAGAGGATCAATTGTTTGAGATTATTAGAGTGTAAATAATTCACAGAAAAAGGGAGATATTTGCAATAAGTATGAAAGAAGAAGCCAGATTTGGCAATTTCTTGGATAAAAAGTATAATGTCATCCACCTCAGGAAAACCTCCCAGAAAATAGTATGCTTGAGGGTGCTAGCTATCTATTGCTGTAAAAGGAATGACCACAAACCTAGTGGCTTAAAACAACTCCCTTGCTATTTCCCAGTTTCTGTAGGTCAGGAATCTAGGTATGAATCCCCTGCTTCAGGATCTCTTACCAGGCTGCAACTGATTTTTCAGCTGGGACTGTGGTCTTATCTTAAGTTTGGACTGGGGAAGAATCTACTTCTAAGTTCATGTGATTGTTGGTAAGATTTAGCTACTTGCTGGCTGTTGTCCAGATGCCACCTTTCCTTGCCACATGGGCCTCTCAGTATAGCAGCTCACAACATGGTAGCTTGCTTCATTGAACCAAGCAGGAGAGCCAGTCTGCTAGTGAGATGAAAGTTACAGCCTTATGCAATGTAATCTCAGAAGTGGCGTGCTGTCATCTTTGCCATAATCTACTGGTTAGAGACAAGTCCCAGGTCTTGCCTACACCTAGAAGGAAAGGATAAAACAGGGGCATAAATAGCAGGTGGGGGATCATGAAGGCCCACTTAGAATAACCATCATATTGGAAAGCCTGGGATTCTTCCAAATACTTAAGAAAATTTATAGAAAGAGGCAGTTAAGGAGAATGAGGAAAATATATCAAACGACTTAGTTTGCCAAAAAAATAGACAAAATAGACCTATAGGCACTTTGAGACAGAGTATTTGGCAGAGAATATTCAGAGAAGGCAAGATGAACTGACCACATATGGCTCATAGAAAAATATAAAATGTCTCCCAAAATAAGCATCATCAGTGAAAAATGGAGATACAAATGTAAGAAGAAACAAGGGAATAATGAATTTTAAAATGAACAAAATAAGCTGAACCACTTCTATGAAAGTAAAGGCAGTTAATCTGGATGGAAGTAATACTTCTTTACATCTCAAATAGTTAAAGGAAACTTAGGACAGAAAAAAGGCATTCTACAACTTTATGTAAATAGTATCCTTTAAGCAAGAAGAGTGGAAATGAGACTGACGAGATTTAGGGGATAGCAATTATAGGGAGTGAGAATAAACTACCTGCTTTAGTATGTAAGTGACAGAAAGAGGAGAGAAGGGAAAAAACCAGCAGAAGCAGTGGGATCCAATGAGATAGGGAAAGGTCAGCCCAAGCCTGGACAACATGGTGAGACCCCGTCTCTAAAAAAATAAAAAAATAGCAGGCATGGTGGCAAGCACCTGTAGTCACAGCTACTTGGGAGGCTGAGACAGGAGGATTGCTTGAGCTCAGGAGCTCGACGCTGCAGTAAGCTGTGATCACGCCACTGTATGCCAGCCTGGGAGACAGACGGAGTGAAACGCTGTCTCAAGAAAAGATAAAAAGAAAGGGTCAGCTGCACCCCTGTTAGCTCTGCTAAGTTTTTTTTTTTCCTCCAGCACGCTGTCTCTACTGAAAGGCACTCTAGTTAATGAATGAAAAGGCTTGCTGTTCTCCTTTAGGAAACTGGCCAAATCGACCCTGGTCCTGGTCCTGGTCTTCGGAGTACATTACATCGTGTTCGTGTGCCTGCCTCACTCCTTCACTGGGCTTGGGTGGGAGATCCGCATGCACTGTGAGCTCTTCTTCAACTCCTTTCAGGTAAAGGGTGCTGCCTAGTCATCTGATTCTTGTAATTTGCTTGCCTTCCTTCCTTCCTTCCTTCCTTCCTTCCTTCCTTCCTTCCTTCCTTCCTTCCTTCCTTCCT